>NW_026068058.1:557062-611501 GCF_014885135.2 Alexandromys fortis | reverse complement strand
AAATGAAAATAAACATTTATAAATAATCATTTTGGAAATTTAGGTGTTGTTTTCTCCAAACTGCTTTCTGCTGTTTGTTAGATGAAGTATTTTTAGGGTTCACAGAGACCTTTTGGGGAGTTTTGTTCCATCAAACCATATTAATCTGGAAGAAATTTATAGGTTCTCATCTGCTGTGTAAACAAAAGCAGAACCTCTTTTACAAAGTAGTATATCCTTAGACTCAAATTTTGAAATCAAGATATCTTTAAAATATATATTTTGGTTTAGCTTAGCAGCCTCCAAGTCAAATGTCTCGCTGCAGTCAAAAAAATCCAAAGAAAGCACAATAATTTACATAACCCAGACTCTGTGTATTTTTCATTTTTATGTGGCTTTTAAAAACTGTATTACTTTTTACTCTTTTAATATATGTCTGTCTATTTCTTTATAACTGTCTACACATTCTTTTTCCTCTCTCTCCCAAGCCTACATACATTTTTTAAAACACACTGTGACCTGTTCAAACGTCTTTTTCATCTGAATCTGCCTTTATTGTGTATCTGTAATCATTTTCTGACCAGGAGCTCCTTTTTTCTTTTTTTCCTAAATGCTAAGCGGACATGGCTAAGACCAACTCTGCTGCCCTGCCTGTTTGATCTGTTCAGTCCAACATGGTTGAGGTCTGTTTAATGCCTCTGCAAGCCATGCTTTCCACCCCAGCTCCAGGGACACAGTAGATCTATGTCGCCCTCAGTGGGTCTATGTCACCATTAAGCAATTTGTAACACACTGCTCACAGACCCCATTTAAGTGCTCTGTAACAAGAACAGCACGAACCAGGAAGCAGGTCTTAAGGGAGCAGAGGAGTTTTTGCTGCTAATGCTGAGTCAGGAAGCCTTCTCTTAAAGGAATCATGTCTCTGCCTCTAGCAAACAGAGGCCACCTGAGAAAATGCTGCTACCAAGAAGCTGTGCTTAACTTTCTTTTTTTTTGTGTGTGTGTCTATAATTTTTTCCCAAGCTCTCTCAGGTTTTATGTGGATATAGTTGGCCCACATTGGTGCCATTTTGTAAACAGAGACTTCTTGTTTGTTTCCTGGTCACCTACACCTATATAATCACATTGAAGCTATATTGGTTACAACACTGTTTGACTGATGACTGAGGCATATTTCTAGCTAGCTCTGACATCTTCAGTCAACCCTTTTCTATTAAACTATGTAACTCCATGAGGCTATGGCCTACCAATAAGGTTGGCCTACCAGTAAGGTTATGGCATCTTTTTCTTTCAGCAGCTACATGGTGTCTTTCTGACTCTACCTACTCTCTCTCTATATCTCTGTTTGGATTTCCCACATGGCTTTATTCTGCCCTGCCACAGGCCAAAATAGCTATTTTATTTACCAAAGGTAATAAAACATATTCACAGCATACAGAGGGGAATTCCACATCACTGAAGAGTGATAGAACTGAATTTTTGATAGTTCCATTTTTTACTTAACTTTTCAAAAGATTGTGTGTGTGTGCGTGTATGTTTGTTTGTGTGTGTGTGTGTGTGTTTTCTAGACAGAATTCTGATATGGGATCTCCTTCTGCATATGTATTGCTTTTATTGGTTGATAAATAAAGCTGTTTTGGCCAAAGGCTTAGCAGAATATAGCAAGGCAGGAGTTCCAAGCAAAGATAGAGGAGAAAAGAAGGAAGAGTCAGAGAGACACCATGTAGCTGCTGAAGGAGACAGATGCTGGAACCTTACCAGTAGGCTACAGCTTCATGGTGATACATAGATTTATAGAAATGGGTTGATTTAAGATGTAAGAGCTAGCTAGAAATATGTCTGAGTCATCAGTCAAACAGTGCTGTAATTAATACAGTTTTTGTTTGATTATTTGCATCTGGGAGGCTGGAAAATGAACAAGCAACCTGCATTTACAGGATACTACTCTGTATCCTTGGCTGTCCTGAAACTCACTCTATAGACTAGGCTGGACTTGAACTCACAGAGATCCACCTGCCTCTGCCTCTTGAGTACTGGGATTAAAGACATGCATCACTGCTACCCAGCTAATTTCTGATATTTTTATTTTATTTTAAAGTATTTGAGTGGCTTTACTCCAAATAATTACATGGAAACTATATTCTTTTAAACACTGCCTGGCCCATTAGTTTTAACCTCTTACTGGCTAGCTCTTACATATTGATCTAACCCATTTTTTTTTATTTTGATTTTCGAGACAGGGTTTCTCCGTAGCTTTTTGGTTCCTGTCCTGGAACTAGCTCTTCTAGACCAGGCTGGCCTTGAACTCACAGAGATCCACCTGCCTCTGCCTCCTGAGTGCTGGGATTAAAGGCAATCTAACCCATTTCTAATATTCTGTGTAGCACCACGAGCTGGCTTACCAGGGAAGATCTTAACCTGCGTCTGTCTGAAGTGGGAAAATCATGGTAACTGCCTGATTTGGCTTCTTTTTCCCAGAATTCTGTTCTGTTTACTCTGCCTATCTAAGCTGCTGTCCTATCAAAAGGGCCAAGGCAGTTTCTTTATTAACCAACAGACATATGACCCTCCTCCATCACATGAGCATGCAATGCCACAGAAGTCAGAAGAGGGTCTTGGACCCCCGGGCCTGGAGTTACACATGGTTGTAAGCTGCTATGTAGGTGCTGAGAATTGAACTCAGGACATCTGGCAGAGCAGGCAATGCTCTTAGCCTTTGGCTATCTTTTCAGTCCCCTCCTCTTAGACTTTTGAGGACCCTCCACATTTATTTCCACTCTGACTGCTCTAATATACATTGCCAACAGCAGTGCAAAAGGTTCCCTTTTCCCCACATCTTCGACAACATTTCTTTCTTTCTTTAACATTTTAAAGCTGGGTGCCTTTAATCCCAGTACTCAGGAAGCAGAGGCAGGCCGATCTCTATGAGTTTGAGGCTAACCTGGTCTACAGAGCTAGTTCCAGGACAACTAGGGCTATTGCACAGAGAAACCCTGTCTCGAAAAGCAAAAAAAAAAAAAAAAAAAAAAAAAAAAAAAATTTCAAATTTATTCTTTCACCATACATACATGTGCGTAAGGTATTTACATCATATTCTCCCAGCATCCCCTTATTTTATTTGCTTCTCATTCCCAACAGTTCTGCCTTTCTACTTGCATGTCTTAAAAAGAAAAATAAAGCAACAATTGGCATTTCACCAATGGCTAAGGCCCCTGAGCATCTTTGCTGCAATTCAAAGCCACTCATGTATTTTATTTGGAACAATTACTTGAACTTTTTGATCATTGTTAGTTGGTCTGCCTTCTCATTATTGAGGTGTTCCTTACCTGCCAGTAGCATGTCTGGATAGAACTTGCAAATAATTTCCCCTCTTCTGTAGCTTGCGCTCACTCTCCTGTTGATACCTTGCACTCTGAAAGCACTTCTGTCTGTCAACTGTGCCTTTTCTCAGCAACTACTGACTAACACAAACTCATAGTAGATATTTGCTCTTACAGTTTTAAGGCTCTTTTAGCCTAGGTCTATTATCCTCTTTAAGCCCATTTCCATGTGTGGGGGAAGGAAGCTGCCTAAATAGGCAACTGAACATCATAAAACCACTTGTTGAAAGAATATCATTGTCAGGAGCTGGAGAGATAGCTCAGAGGTTAAGAGCACTGACTTTCCTTCCAGAGGTCCTGAGTTCAATTCCCAGCAACCACATGGTGGCTCACAACCATCTGTAATGGGATCTGGTGCCCTCTTCTGGCATGTAGGCACACATGCAGCCAGAACACTGTATACATAATAAATAAATAAATCTTTAAAAAAAAGAAAAAAAATATCATTGTCACATAGTGTTGTTTTAGTAAATTTTGTTTTGTTTTGTTTGAAAGTTACGGTGGATTGAATATGAAAACATTGTCATAGGGCAAGATTTCATTTTACTTTGGTAGTGAACAAGTAACAGGACTTGTTCAGTACTACCACCAGATGGCAGCAACGCCCCATATGTGCCTATATCTTGTTTCTACTACCCCCAAAAGTGGGACTAGGCTTTAATCAAATAACAATACCCTCACAAGCCATTCTTTCTCTTTCTCAACCTCCTGATGAACTTGACTTTGGCTACTCCAGTGTTGTGAATCTTGTTCCTTTATCTTTTTTTTTTTTTTTTTTTAGCTAGCGTGAACCTGGCTTTTTCTGTTCCATGGTGAGGAGGAGAGGCCATGCTTTGGGTTGCTGGAGAGGATGTGAATAAAATTTGATACAGACTCAGTGATAAGAGGCTCATGAAATGAAAATATGGAGAGTTTGATCCAGCTGTTCTCAACTAACCAATGGCCTAGCAGGAATGTGCTCTCACGGCGTGTGACACGGCTTAGGTCAGACGTGGAGTCTTCAGCTCCTGCCTAGTTAACTAGGGGTTACTGTCTAAAAGCTGCCTTCTCTGTTGACTAGATGGACTAGCTGATAGGTAAGCATGATTTTGACTTAGTAATGTGTAGATAAATCGTTATTTTATCAGTTAGTAAACAGCAGAGGGAAAGCGAAGGCGGCAAGTTTGGAGACTCTCGCGGCTTCAGGAATGGGTTTGGGTGAGGAAGTGAACGTGAGGAGCTTGCTTGCTGGGTGAGGATGTCTCCCAGGCAGGCCTCACTGTGTTTCTCTCCCCGATCTTTGTTGCTCCCAATGCCAGTCTGACATGAACTTAGGAACCCTCAGCTCCTTAGACCTCTGCACCTCTGCACCAGACTTCTGCATCTGTTGGCCTTTGACCTTGGGGTTCAAGGCAACATAGGCACTCCCTTCCCCAGCACGAGCTAGTCAGATTGCCCCAGGGCACTCAAAGAATGAGCAGAATACTCAGCGGTGGAGACAGTGGCTTCCCCCAGCACAGGGCCAGGCAGGGGCTGGCTCTGACCTGAAGTCTGCATCCTTCAGCACTCTGGGAGCTATTATCATCTGTCCGTCAGTCAGTCAGCAACATCAAGGAGCCGGGAGTGATGACCTGGACAGTTCAGGCTGTGGGAAGAGGTCCTGGCTTTGATGTGAGCCACAAGGTCAGGGAGGGAGCAGGAGGTGAGGAGTGCTTCTGAAACCAATCTTCTCTTCCATCCTTGGCTTCTGGGGAAGACGCCAGTCTGTCCTCATCGCCCCTTTCATCTCTTGATTCTCCGTGAGCAGCTTCCTCCTCCCTGACCTCGGCATTGCACTAGGCAGTAGTGTGGGACTCTTGCTTCTAAATCTCCAGCCTGTTCTTAGTGGCCAGACCCACCTGCCTTTTTCGTTTACAGTGGACATTAGGTGGCACATGGTGAGAATTTTATGCAGGAAACACCCAAATCTTAGAACCAGAGAAGATGCTTTTCCCTGGAAAGTGAAGCATCCTGGTGCATGGAGGGGCTGCAGGGGACTGGAAACTTTCTAGTCTTGGACTCTGGGACCCTTTGCTTCTGCTTCTAACTGGCTAGGTCTGATCTCACAGGAGCAGTTGCAAGGAACTCACCAACTGGAGAGGCTCCCCAGCCACACTGGTAGATAGAGAAGAGGAGTAGTGAGGGAGGTGGAAGGACAGATGGGGAGGGGACTGCCCCTGGGAATTTGGCCCTTTCGCTGTCTAAGGTCCCAGAAATTTCCAGAAGTTTCTCCTGATTTTTTTAAAAATTTATTTTTATTTTTTTCATTTTTAATTATTATTTGTGTGTATGTTCAAGTATATGTCACATGCGTGGGTACCCATGGAGGTCAGAGAGGGTGTAAAATCCCCTGAAGCTGGAGTTAACAGGCTGCCTGTCCTGGGTACCTAACTTAAATCTTCTGGAGAAGCAGAAAGCACTCTACTGAGTCAACTCTTCCACACCTCCCTGCCCCTTCCCTCCAACTAAAACCAAGTTTTTTCTGCCAGCCCCCACTTCTGTGATCCAGGAAGAAAAACCAAGAAAGGAAGAAAGCTTATAAGGCCTGAATTCATGGTGGAGCCTGGCCTTCCCCACTCACCAAGACCTGGGAAATTAATATAAATGGGATTTCAGTGTTTGGCATCCCTTACCTGTCAGAACACCCTACATGTATTAACCTGCTCAAAGTTCTCGATAGTAGCCGTGCAAGGAATTTACTATTCCCTTTCAGTTTCACTTAGGGAAGGCACAGAGCCAAAGAAGGACCAAATGACATCTTAAGGCCACATCTGTATGCAACAGAACTAGGTCTGGGCTCACCTGGGAACCCTTGCTCTCAACCTGTGCTGCCCTGATGATCCAAGCATCTCAGGAAGTATCAAAGGTTTCCTGTTATTTTTTTCCCCCCAACTGTCCAGATCTCGGCTTTGGGCTGGATGGACAAAGCCCCCTGCAAAGCTGGAGGCACATGACTAGAGCAGGAAGGGGGATCATACCCATCGTGGGTCTCTGTGTCCATTCTGCCGCTAGCTGACTGTGTCACGGTCTCTCTTGGCCTCAAGGTCCTTGCTCGTCAAATGGGAGGATGAGATGGAGGCTATGATCTGTGTCTCTATACAGTACGATCCCTGAGGTACCTTCTATTTCCAGGACCCTGAGTTCGATAGCAGAGATTATTTATTTGGAAGAAGGAATGATAACCTCAACCATTTGCCTGGAGTTCACAGTTCCATCATCTCAGAGAACAGAGCTGGAATGATATTTTGGTTCAACTAAGAATCCCGACTCCGTGTGTTTCCAGAAAGGACACTTCTGTGCAGTTCCTGGATGCCCCTCCGTTCTCAGCACTGTGGGTTCACATTGTGGGTGACACCTGGGGCTGTTACAGCAAAATACCACATCAGGTGGTGTGTACCGTATCTGTGTGATCCCATGAATCTCATGATCTCACCCTAGTTCAGGAGGGAGAACTTTTGGAGACGGGGGAAAAGAAGCTGAACAAATTGTCTTCTGGCTTGCAGCTAGGATGAGATGGGAGCTTGTGTACTAAGGTACTGTATCATTGCCCATCTTGAGAAGTGGTCGAAGATTTCCACCAACTATCCTAGAAAGGACAGGGATCTCAGGGCTAGCTTCTTTGGGGGTATGGTGGGTCTTTTTTTTTTCTTTTGAGTTCTGGGGAGAATACAGAGCAGCCCTAATAGTTTAGGAGTGAAGCAGAAAAAGCACAAAGAGAAAGGAAGGGGCTCCGCACCCCACCCCGTGTGTGTGGGGTCTAGGATTCAAGCTGGTATGCAGTGTCCTTGATTTGGGGCCCTATGTGATGAGCACCCAAGCTCTCTTGGGAGATAGTCCTGAGAACAGGAATCATCCACCAAAGATGGAGCTAAGGAGGAGAGAGCCTGGGTGACACCCAACGGGTCCCCCTGACTGTGGAAGCAGACGATGTAATGACGTACACAGTGTCACCAACTATCCTTGAGATAGGTATTTGGGGGCAGGAAGATAGTTTGAAACTTCTGCCCAAAACAGGCACTTTGGTTCTGTTTTATGTTCAGAGCTCAAAATACTGGGGCTAAGGCAACCCTTACCCGAAGGCTTGGCATCAGTCTCTCCGCTATTCTCTGAAGGGTGGGATGGGGGAGGGTTGAGGTTGCTATGTCTAGCATGTCATGGTTTTCTTCCCATCCTCCTAAGCACGTAGCATCACTCATCCCTGGACAATTTAGCTGTTATCAGTGCTTATTTGGAAGAGGAAAGAGAGGGCCACAGTAAGAAGGAGAGCAGAGGGGACACCAGGGCCTTTGTTCTCCATGCCCAGTTCCTAGGGGAGGAGGGGCAGGGGTCAGTTCAACCTCACTCTATCTGGCAGGCAGTCCTATGTCTGAGCCATGGAATTAAACTGTCCTCCCCTTTCCAATATGAATGAAACAGGGGCGGACTGTGACAAGAACTGTCAGTGCTAGTATCTTGTCCCAGTAATCACTGAAAAGGCCATACATACAGCTCAAAGTGCCTGGGAAGGACCACTGGGAGGAGGGGTGGACAGAAACACAGCCACCTTTGTACACCTCTTCAGTGAGGGGTTTTAGTCCTGTCCTGTGGATGCTGTGAGACTCCAGGCCTGTGGCCACATGTGACTGCACACTGAGTATAGTCCCAGAGTTCATTGGAGCCAGAGTCTGAACTTCCATGAAAAGCTCACTCACCCTGGAGAAGGTTTTGGGATCTTCTTGCCATCGAGGGCTGCCAACAGAGATGACAGAAGCAAGCTTCAAAGATAAGCAGATGACAGCACATGCCTGAGACTTGGAGCCAGTGAGATGGCTGGGTAAAACTGCTTAGTACCAAGCTTTGTGAACTCTCTCTCTCTCTCTCTCTCTCTCTCTCTCTCTCTCTCTCTCTCTCTCTCTCTCTCTCTCTCTCTCTCTCTCTCTCTCTCTCTCACACACACACACACACACACTCTTACTCTCTCATGCACATAAATAAGCAAATAAAACTTCAGTAGATGTCTGAACATTGGGAAGGACACTTGCTACCTTTTCCTGCTGAGCCCCAACCAGAGAGGAACATGGGTGCTGTGTCTATATCCTTCTGGGCTACATACCTGGCAGCCTTGATCAAACAGGACCCACCTGGAACTTCCTTCCCTTCCCTTCTGCCTTCAGAACACTCTGGGTGCTAGGAGCGCTAGGTTCCATGCTCAGTTATTTTCTAAACCATCTGGCCAGGTAGCCACCCCAGTGTAGGGCCCAGGTGAGGGCCAGGCAGCTGCAGGGAGTCCTCTCCCTAGAGTATGGACGTCAGAGCTGCATGCCCACTGAGGCAGAAAGCCCCACCTCTGCAAAAGTTCCCGCTCCTGCTTCTCTAATGGCCTCATTATTTTGAGGAAAGTTCCCCCCTCACCAGATCTGCAGTTTTGTCTCTTTCTTAAGCCTGTTCTGAAATCTCAGTGGCCTCCAGGCTAGGCTCCAGGGTACTAGAAAAAGGTTGGAGGCATGTCTTCAACTTTGCAGTCCATAGTACAGTGTGAAGCCCAGCAAACTTCTTGACACTTCCCTGATGCCTGGAGCTCGGGGTCCTGGGAAGATCTGAAGAATTCAGGGAGATCCTTTGGGTGCTGCAAAATCTAGACCCCTCTGCAATGATTATGTGACGAGAGAGAGAGAGAGAGAGAGAGAGAGAGAGAGAGAGAGAGAGAGAGAGAGAGAGATATGCAATTTCTGTGCCAGGGACTTGCAGTCCATTTGAAAAGATAGAAATTGAGTAGAGAACAAACCACTGAGCGGTGGCTTATTGTCTTATTGGTTAACTCTCCATCCATCCAGTCGTCCAGGGTCCCGGCTCCCTGTGGGCTGTGTGGGGAGTGCTGGGGGAACCAGCAAGAGAATCTGCTTCAGATAAATCTTAGGAGGGATTTATCTTAGGAGGATGAGGAGACGTCAAACAAAGAGCTGTTCAGTGTGGGAGGGGAGAATTCAGAGTTTTCTAGATAGAGACAAGGGAAGGATACCCCGGAGGAAGGGGCTGCACAGTGGGTCAGCAAGCCATTTAATGCTACTGCAACTTAGCTCCTGGTCTACCCCACCTTTCCCCAAACAAACAGACTCTAAGGACAGACTGAGCTCAGGCCTTTGGTTCAGCAGCCCCTCCACTGGGGCCTCCTGCATGCAAGTGTTCCGTGTCCCTCTCCACTCTGACATCGGCCCTACACTGAGCCCCAGGAGGCAGAACTGAGATACTGTTCTCCAGCTGTGGGTGTGTGCGGCTTGGGAGGAGAGGGCATTTCTTTTTTTTTTTTTAATTGATTCATAATTTTATGCGTTTGTCACATTGTGTGTCTTGATCTCATTGATTTCCCGACTCTTCGCATCTATCCTCTATCCCTGCACGCTCCCCCCCCCATGAATAAAACAAAATTTAAGAGAAAAAATGAAGAAAATGAATGAGCAAAATAAAAAACATGGGGGGCAGAGGAATGAAAAATCTCTTCATGGAAGCTGCAGTGTGGCCCGACAAGTCACGCCGTATACTCACTCATTGGTCCATACATCTCTACTTGCAAGTGTTCATTGCAAAGACTCATTGGTCTGGTTCGAGGCCTCTGGTCTCCATTACACGTTTGATGCTGGACCCCACTTGGACTCTTCCTGAACATCCTGCGAATGCCCTGTGTCGTGGAGATTCTGTAGCTTTGGATCTGCAGGTCAGGTCTCTTTACACGCTCCAGCAGATCACAGATGGGGTGGATGTTGGGGCAGGCTAACTCCAAACCCTGGTTCTGCAGGGTTGGTTCACTAAATTGGAAATGGGGACAGCTCTCTCATGGTCACAGTTTTGGAACTGGCTCACTTACACCAGCACTGACTGTGGTGGCTCAATTGTGCTGCTCCGGTGAGATGCAGGACCTGCTCTCTCAAGTGTCGCAACTGGTGGGGGTCAGGGATGGCTCTTCTACTCTTAAGACTACAGAGCCGTCTCTCCCACCTGACTCCAGCATTGGTGGGTGGGGGTGCACTTCTCTCCCACCCATCTTACCTTAAGGCAGATGGGTAATGGGGACAACTGTCCCATGCTCAGTGTTTCGGGGTTGGCTCACCCACACCTGCACTACTTACAGGGTTGACCCTATCGTGCCGTGCCACTTGGGCAAGGGGCAGGGACTCCTCTCCTGCATGCTGGAGAGGGCATTTCTCTACCCAAGGATCAGATGAGTGCTTCTACAAGTGTGGGACACGGAGTCCTTGGTCAGCTCATGGGCTGGGATGAAGACTAAAAGGCGTGGGGTAGGGTGGGGAATCCATTTGTGTCATCGCCCCAGCTTGTGCACCTAGACAGCTTCCTCTACACGCTGACTGCAACCTGGAGTTCTTCCTTAGTTTCTGGAGGGACTGTGAGCATCTAGCTGTCCTCTCTTGGCTTTCCCTTGGTTCATGTCCAGTCGTGCACCTGTCGCTCACAGGAGACACCCAGGTGTGCCTTCCCCAAGTCCACACTTACATGCCAGCTCCTGTCCTACCCAAGGTCTTACTAATGACTTCTTTGCACCAACTCTGCCCTTGCCTGGCCAGGCTAGCATCTCTCTTTCTGGTCTCAACTCAGGCCTCTCTGGTCTTTGTGTATCATCCATCAGCCACAGGGGCCTTCGTGCAGTCTCAGAACTGGAGCTCATTCTGTGTGATGCTCTGTGCCCTTTAAATGCTCGGAATTCAGGGTACAGTGTTCACCCACTAGCGACACCCATGCTAAGCCGGGTTCTTTCTTGTGAGCTGTTTCTTACAACCGTCATAGTATTTTGCCTTCATAGACCAAAAGGGTCAAGGAGGCGAGAAGTCAGCGCAGGACACATAGCAGGTCGCCAGGGTCTGGTCACCTCCAGGTATGTGTCTTTTTCTTGCTCTATAAGACTCTACTTGAAGGAGTCCTTGCTGAGGCCCATGTCTAGGTTGTGCTGTGGCTATCATACTACCACTTGTATACATTCATAGATGCTCGAGTTTAACAAACATCTGTTGAGTACATTCTCTATGCCAGTTGGGAAAGTTTGGAGGTGGGGGTGAGCTTGCCAAGGGAAGTGTGGGGAGGTGTCTCCATGAGTTCTTCTGTCTGCCTCTGGGCCCCAGAATATCCAATCCAGTTCTGTGTTGCTGCCCAGCCAAGCTGAGGAAAGAGAGGCCTGGGTGTGGGATGTGAGGGGTGGGCTATGGGGTGAGGAAGGGTGGGGAAGAGAGACCTGGTTTAATGAGGTGACTGCCACTCGTAAATGAAACAGAAGGTGGTGCAGCTTTGTGAACTTCAACCCCTCCTGTTCGTCTTGCCTTTTGTTACGAGCCGTGCCTCCTTCATAAGGGACCCACCACAGCCTAGGCCAGGATGCCAGGGCTGGAGTGGAGAGGGCGTAGGAAGGAGGCATGGCCTAGCAGTTGGTGGATCTCTTATTCCTCTCTTGTCCCTCACAGGACTTTGGATGGATAAAGGGCCATTTTGGATTTGCGAAGAGGTACTTGTAGACCGCAAACCCGGAAACTTCCAAAACCATAAATTCCCATGCCTCTTGCAAATAGATTGGGGGTCGAGTCTTGGCAATTTACATTGATTTTTCTTTTAGTTGTGTGTGTGCTATGTATATGTGGTGGGTGGGACGGTAAGGGTAAAAGTGTTCATGCATGTGCCTGTGGACACTAGAGGGCCATGTTGGGTGTCTTCCTCTATTACTCTTCACCTTCTGTGACAGGGAATCTCTGACTGAGCCCTGAGCTTACAAGTTGGCTAGACTAGCTGGCCAGAGAACCCTGAGAACATCTTGTCTCTGTGCTCTCCCAAGCACAGGAATGACAGGTTTGCACTGCCATGCCAAGATTTCCACATGGGTGCTGGGTCTGCGGGACAGGTCCCTTCACATGCTCCAGCAGGTCACAGATGGGGTGGGTGCTGGGGATGTGAACTCAGGTCTCCATGCCTGTGCACTTCCCCTGCTGAGCCATCTCCCAGTTCAGAAATTTGTAATTAAAAAACAAAACAAAACAAAACTCCCACGTGATTCTTCAACCAACCATACTTAGCAGTCATGACGTTGGGTCCTAAAGTGGACCAACTGGCCTTAGGCTAACTGGTGAACTGGGGGTGCGAAAACCCAGTACTTGCCTCCTAAGTGTTCTGGTGCCTGACTTTACACTCCATGTCCTCATCAGAGCCTCCACGTAACCCCATGCAAAAACAACATTATCAAAATTGCAAAACAAGATAGAGAGCCAGCAGCTTGCCAAGAGCAAACAGAACTGAGAGCTGGAAACAGTTCCACATGACTCTGGAAGTTCTCCTGCCAAATTGTGTCATAGATACTCCCCACTCCCAACACACACACACACACCCTTAAGAGTAGCCATTAGCATCCAGGGATCCACTGTTTGTGAATCAAGAAGTCATTGTCTCAATGTATTCTAACTGTGCTCCTGGGGCCAGCCATGAACCCTGTGATTAAAGACAACCCTCCGTGACTGGACACAGTGGTGGTGTTCACAGTGGCATGTTAAAATCAGAAGAACCCTTGACTGGAATCAGGCAGTCCCATCTTTGTTGTCTACCTCTTCAGAAAGGAGCACTTGCTTTGTGGTTGGAGCAGAGGAAACAGGCTGTGTTGAAGGGTTCTGCGTGAGACAGACAAGCGGCTCTGAGGACAGAAAATGATGTCTCTTCCTTCTGCCTTGCAAGTTCTTGCCTGGCCTCCAGTGTGGTGGGGGTTCCAGTGAGCGCTGCCCCTTAGTGTTATCTCCACGGGGAAGATGGCTTTGTACTGCCCACACCTAGAGGTCCAGGCTCTGCAGGGTTTGAGGTCTTGTGCAATAAGTTGGCACCCTTAGCTTAACCAAGCCAGGGCTTCATTTGTCCAAAAATCACGTACTGAGAAGAATTCTTAGCTGGACGTGGTGGTGTGCCTTTAATCTCCAACTTGGGAGGCAGAGGCAAGAGGATTATCACAAATTCAAGGCTAACATAGTCTGCATATCAAATTCCAGGCCAGCCAGGGCTACATAGCAAGACCCTGTTTTGAAAACATAAGAAAAAAAACAAAAAAAACACAAGGCCACCCACTTTTTACCAGGTACTAGAAATATAAAATAGATTATTTTCTTTTGTTTTCCTTTTTTCGGTGTGTTTGTATTTGAGATAAGGTTTTTGTTATGTAGCCTAAACTAGTGCGCTTGCATTAATCCTCCTGCCTCAACCTCCAGAGTGTTGGGATTATAGACATGTGCTACTGTGCCTGGCCTGCATTATAAGATGATAGAGATGTGGTTTGTGGTCTTTAGGAGAAGAAAGGCCTTTCGGAGAGTGGAGGGAAAAAAAGGGTTGAGACTTTTGAGCCTGGGGAAGAGAAGGCTAGCTGTTGCCAGGACTACTGAGAAATGCTACCCTTGTCTTTAGGTAGAGTTGCTTTGCTCAGTGGGAGGCCGAGGAACCTACTCCATGAGAACCTTTGACGAGGTGGGAGGTGAGGCCTGGTGAGAAGAACAATCCTACTGATGCTTAGAATGAAGCCTTGTGAGGAAGATGAGTGAGTCGACTAGGGACAGCTGTGAGCTGCTTGCTCCCAGGCAGCCATGGTCATTCTCCTTTGGCTGAGGAGACAGTTAAGTGAACCTTACACAACGATGGTGCTTTTTTGCAAGAATGAGGGTTGAACTCCTCAGTCATGCTAAGTTAGCAGCCTTGAAAGCAAGAGTGTCTGCAGCTGACCAGAACTGTGACCCTACTTCTGGGCCATTCCAACTCTAACGTTGGAGTCCAGGGCCCTGGAGCTAGCTGTCTACACGTCTTTTTCAAACTGGAAAGAGAGCGGCTATCCATTTTTGGGGAGCTCGGCAGGCAGGTCTCTGCAGGCACATCTGGGAGAAGGCTGAGTGGCAGAGTGCCACAGAGGGGACGGCGCTGGGAAGAGCAAGGGCCTGGGCTGCTGGCTAACCCAACTCTACACAGCTGAGTGGAGATTAAACAGACAGGAAATGAGATCTGGCCTTGAAGCCTGTCCCTCCCACACCAAGCCAGGAGGAAAACCCGAAGGGGCTTCATCAGGGATGAACCACCATCACTCCAGGCCAGCTTGAAGGAGTTATTGTGGTTTGACTCTCTGGAAAACATGAGGAAAGCTGCCATCTTAAATAGAAAACAAACAAATAAACAACAAAACTGTACAGATGCCCTTCCTTCTATGCTGCTTTAGAGAGTTCAGGACCCCAAGCTGAAAATTGCTATCCTAGGAAAGTAAGCCTGCCTTGATCTCGTTCTTCTTTCTCTGAAAAAACCTTGTGGATTTTAGGGTGTCCACAGAATTACGCAATCATCACCTTCAACCCTCCCATTTTCTTCAGTTTTTCCTGCCTACAGCTCGGCCTATTTTAGACATTTCATACGAACAGAATCATCTGCTTTCACTTAGTGTGATGTTTTCAAAGCCGAGCCATGTTGTAGCAGCACCCATATGTACTTCATTTCTTCGGAATATTTCCCCATCATATGGATAAGCCCAACTTTTCCTCATTCATCTGGGATGGGCAAATGGACAGACAGACATGGGAAAGGCTCTATTTTGGGTCTTTTTGGAGGCGTGCTGCTTTGAGCTTTGGTGCATAGGATTGTGTGTGGACCAAAGCTTTTAGGTCGAGTCTAGGAGTGGATCAATGGGTCACACGATAAGTTGGTTTTGCCTTTGGAAAACTGCCTGGTTTTTCCAGAGAAGCTGCACCGGTTTATATGCCTGCCAGCAGGTTTACGCTGCTCTAATTTTACATATATCCTCAGCAACACCAACACCAGCACCTCCTCCTCTTCTTCTTTTATTTTTGACACTCTTACAGTATAAAATATTATTTCATTATGGATTTAATCTGAATTTTCATGGTTGCCAGTGATGTTGAGAATCTTTGGGTGTACTTATTGGCCATGTGTTCATCCTCTGGAGAAACGTCCACATGATCTTTGACTTATTTCTAAATTATATCTTTTGTCTTTTTATTATTGGGTTATAAGAGTTCTTTTAAAACTGTTTTAAATATTTATATGCATTGGTGTTTGGCATGCATGTCTTTGTGAGGAAGTTGGAGCCACAGGAAATTGAGTTACAGTCAATTTGTGAGGCACCATGTGGGTGCTGGGGATTGCACCTGGGTCCTTTGGAAGAGCAGTCAGTGCTCTTAGCTGAGCACTGAGCCATCTCTCCAGCCCCATAAGAGTTCTTCACATGAAAATTCTCTGGATAAATGAATTGAAGACATTAGCTCCCATTGTGTTGGTTATATTTCCCAGAACTTCCTTGCTGCTATTCTTTGATGCACAAACATATACTGTTCCTATTATTATTCGTTGTTGCGATTTCGTTTTATTTTCCAGGCAGGGTATTGCTATGTCACCCTGGCCTCAAACTGAAAATCTTCCTGCTTCAGGCTTCTGTCACCCTGGCCTCAAACTGAAAATCTTCCTGCTTCAGGCTTCTAAGTACTGGGACTACAGCCTGTGCTGCCATAGACAAAAAAGATTTAAATGTTTGTGATGATCAATTCATCCCCATTTCCTTTGACTGCCGATGCTTTCAGTGTTTAAGAAAATGTTTAGCTCAAGGTCACAAAGGGACTGGGGGTGTAGTCATAGAGACACAAGCCATAGCTTCATCCTATCTTCTGTGAAAACTCCTTCAGCCAATAGCCTTTAAGATACCGTCCCACTTTGGGCGTGGTCTCTAGTACTATAAATGTAGACGAAAAGTGTACTTCTTGGCTGCTGGATTCAGTTCCAGTTCCCAACACATGCAAAGAACTGCAGATTGCTACTCTTTCTGTGAGTTTATCCCTGGATAAATAAACCTTTTTATATTCCATTCCGGGCTATTTGGAACTCTTTTGTGTGCCAACAAATTGGCTCCCAACCCCACAAAAACTTCTGCTTATTTCTGACTGTTTCATCAAAGAGCCTTGTAGGTTTAGCTGTTGCATAGGACTTTGATCCAACTTCTGTTAATTTTTGTATATTATATGAAATAGGGGGGGCAATGGTGTGTGTTTGCCAATGGGTGCCCAGTTGTTCCAGCACCATTTGTTGGAAAGCACCCATTTTCTGTACACTTCTTTCTTCCCGTTCATATCTTCACACTGGAGCATTGCCTAAGTCATGCAACTTTGGTCAAGTTAACTCCTCAGACTCCTGAGTTTTCATTGTTAATATAAGACAGACATATCTACAGATGCTGTCTGACATGGCAGGGTGTGAGGAGCACTCTAGATGATAGAGTAGACGACGGATAAACACGTAAGTGCTCCTTGTTTGCTACAGTCTCTGTTATTCTTCCCCTTGGCATTTGATGGACACACCCTTTCCCTGGAACTCTTTTGGACCCTTCCTTCAAAAAACAATTCCCTTTTATATTTTGTGCTGCATGAGAGTAGGCAGCTGTTTGCTTTTGTCTCTATTTTAAAAAAGATTTATATATATATATATATATATATATATATATATAGTGTTTTGCCTGTGTGTCTGTCTGCACACCAGAAGAGGGCACCAGATCTCATTATAGATGGTTGTGAGCCACCATGTGGTTACTGGGAATTGAACTCAGGACTTCAGAAAGAGTAGCCAGTACTCTTAACCTCTGAGTCATTTCTCCAGCCCTTGTTTTTGTTTCTTAAGCATCTCCAATGTGTTGGGAGCACTCTAGACTCAAGAACTCCTTTGATAGTCTATGACATATATTGTGTGAATTAGAGGTTTGCCCTTGACATTGAAGCTTCTTTTCCCAGATAACTTCTTATAACAAGTTGGAGAGAGAGAGAGAGAGAGAGAGAGAGAGAGAGAGAGAGAGAGAGAGAGAGAGAATATGTTTACTTTGGGTCTCAATTCTGCACACAACACACATAACTTGTGGCAGACAGCCTCTAGAGAGGCCCCTCAATGATCCCCATCTGCTGGTATTCACATTTGCACACTTAGTATGCGTGCCTATCTCTTGAGTATGGATGGGTCCCCCAACCTAACTTTTAACAACAATACATCAAAGATGACTGCAATTGTAGCTCACCCTTGCTAGCTGACTTTCTACTGCCCTCTTGGTTTTCACTCTCTGATGAGGCAAGTGAACATTTTGGGGAGTCACACAAGGCATGATGAGAGCTGTCTCAGACTGGCAGTCTCCAGGCATTGAGTCCTGCCAACAATCCTTCCTCCCTTGAGCTTCAGATGAGACCCTAACCCTGGACTAAAACTTGGTTGTGTCTTTGCAAGAAGCCTGGATCTAAGAGCCTGACAATGCTGTGCCTAACCTCCTGATCAAGATAGGCTGGGACATGATGAACGAAATGTTGCTCTGAGCCACCTGCTCCCCAGTAGGTAGGCAGTTCCCATATTACTCCATATTGTTTGCGCATGTCCCTGAACAGTTTGGGTTTCGAAAGCTTGGTCCCCAACATGGTGATGTTCCAACATGGTGGGGTATTGAAGAGGTAGGGCCTAATGGGAGGTGATTAGGCATTTACGAGGGTGTGCTGGCTAGTTTTTATGTCAATTTGACCCAATCTAGAATCATTTTGGAAGAGGAAACCTCAACTGAGAAAATGCCCCCATCTGATTGTTCTGCGGGCAAGCCACGGTGCATTTATTGATGAGAGAGTCCCAGGACAATGTGGGTGATGCTACCCCTGGGCAAGTGGTCCTGGGGTACATAAGAAGGCGGGCTGAGCAAGTCTTGAGGGGCAAGCCAGTGAGCAACAGTCCTCTGTAATCTCGGCTTTAGCTCCTGCCTCTCGCTTCCTGCCCTGTTTGAATTCCTGCCTTGACTTCCCTGGATGATGAACTGTGATGTGGAAGTGAAATAAACCCTTTCCTCTCCAAGCTGATTTTGGTCAGGGTGTTATCACAGCAATAGAAATTCTAACTAAGATGCATGAAGTGTTTTCCCTATTTCTGTCTTTGTCTCTGTCTGTCTGTCTGTCTGTCTGTCTGTCTGTCTGTCTGTCTCTGTCTCTCTGTCTCCAGAGACTGGGTTGTCATAAGAGAAACTGATACTCCTGAATCTTCTTACCTCTTGTATCCCCGTGTGACTTTCTTCTCCCTCGCCCTCTGTCCTCCCTTGTATGGACCCCGCCCCTTTCACGCACTTTCAGTATATTACACCATCTTCCATGAAGCCATGCCAGAGTGGACCAGAAACCATCACCATGCTCTTAGACTCTAAAACCATGAAGAAAATGGACTCCTTTCTTCTAGAAACTACTCAGCCTCTGCTATCTTGTTATGAGACAGAAAACAGACTAAGCTAGCCCTCCCTAATGTCGTGCCACTTTATCAAAAGGGACATTCTAGAAAATGAAACATTTCTAGATATTGTGGCTTTATTGGTAGTAAGGTTTTATCTGCAGAAGTATAGATGCTTGGAACACAGGGAAATCAGTAGACTCACAACTACTTAAAAAAATTTACTTCTTTGATGTATTTTATTTATGTTTTATTTGTATGTACATCTGCACACCAGAATAGGACATCAGATCCCATAGAAAACTGTGAGCTGCCATGTGGGTGCTGTGAATTGAATTCAGGACCTCTGGAAGAGCAGCCAGTGCTCTTAACTGTTGAGCCATTTCTCTAGCCCCTGAATTTTTTAAACTATTCTGTCCATTCATGTCTGTAGAGGACTGGTGAAGGCCCTGGGAAAGGGTCTTAGAGTGATCATGTTTACCCAGCGCCCCCCCCCCCAGTTCCACATGTTGATTACTGGGGTGGGAAGTGACGTCTTTGTGAGTCTATAGGCAAGGCAGTCCCACCATGCAGACATCAAGTCCAGACGATGTAAGATCCAAGCTGTGTTGACATGTGAAGACATGCTTCTTGTTTTAATTCTGCTCGATATGGGGCATTCTGTTACAATACAATATAAACAGATCATGAAGTACCTCAAAAAAAAACCCAACAAGAAAGTATATATCCTGGCCTAATGGCATCTGTGTGACAGAGTCTTATAGTAGCTGAGTTACTGAACCACCCAGAGAATTGTGACTGTCTGGGCAGCCCTAGCATGGGAGGACAGAAACTGCCAATCTGCTATGGTTTATGAGAGAAAAATAGGGCTGATGAGATGGGTCAGTGGGTAAAGGCACTTGCTGAACCAACCTGTTTTCCTGGGTTTGATGCCCCAGAACCCACATTAAGGAAGAGAACCCACCCCTCCAAAACTCCTTTTCACATGTACACCTTGGCACACCAACCCACCCATAGTCACGCATGCAAACAAAATATCAATTAAATTTGTTAAAATAGAGAAATAATAATATTCTACATTTACTTGTGTCTTTCTGCACAGTAGAGACCACTTTATATTCTTTGGCATATAAGCCTGTAGTTAGTAATCACTCAGTCAATGTTTGCTGGTTCACCCGATATAATCACCCCTAAGTTAAGGCTGGGGCTAATGAAGGATAGCAGACTCCATCAAAGGTGACTACTACTTACGTTTAAGGTTTTGCAGAAAGACTGGATGCGATTTTGTCCCCATGGAGAAAATTTGTGCTGAAAACACAGAAGGAGGAATTCAGTTAAGAGAATCCAGGTAGAACATGTCCCAACTTGCCATCAAACCGGCAGGGAGACTGCCTCTTACCTTGACTGGATCCAGAGACGAACATCAGAATGGTTCTGAAGTGATGATACAAGCTGCCTCCCCTGGGTGTTCAACAGTCTAAGGTAAAAGAAACTTGCTGGGTTGAGAACTTAGTCTTCATACATGACTCTGCTCGTAGGTAAACGTCTCTTACTTCCTCAGAACTCATAATTAGATGCAAAAAACTATGCAGTCTAGGTCAGAAATTCAATAATCTTGTTGCACGGATTAAAAGACAAACCAAACCATTCAAATAAGCAAATGAAAACCTCAATATCCACAGCTGAGGGTAGAGCCGGAGTGGTCACCTCAAGATCCATGGCTGAGCATGTAGCATATAGGTTATGAGTGACCCCTGGGTTTGCTTTCCAACACCAGGTGAAAAAAATAAAGAGCATCAACAAACTACCAACCACAAAAACAAGTTACAGAAACCTGAGTAGACTCACCACAGTCTCATGGTTGGTAGGTTGCATGGTTGGTAGACTAGAACAAAGTACCCTCTCCTTACCACCCTCTCATAATCCGCCCTGAACTGAGACAATCTGTAAACACAGGACAGTTTCTAGCAGTAGATGCCAGAGCAGCCAGGGACTTCCCACACTCTGGGGGTGAAGCCCAGCTGAGAACAAACATGGGAGTGCCTGGGATACTGGCCCATCTCCTTGCTTTCCCTCGAGGCTCTAAGAGTTGGGAGTTCATCAACAGCATGAGGCATCTTGTTCCTATTCTCTCGACTGGGCGGTCCTGGCAGAACTCCTCATTTCCTGGAAAGGAGTAAGTTTTTAATCTCTGAGCTCAAATTCAATTTGGATAAGAGGTAAGAGAGCTGAATCCTTCCAAAGAGGATTCTTTCTTCTTCCTACGTACCTCTGATGTGTCCATCAATGGAAAATTAGGGTGCCGGTCCCTGTAGCCTTGAGCAGCCTTGAGCAGAGATCTAGGGGGTAGAAAGAACCCAGGCAGAGCCAGACTCTTTTCCTAAACCTGTCGGCACAGACTTGGGGTCCCCATGTTGGGTCTCATATCAATTCACTTCTTCTAAGAAGCCCCAGTGCCTCAGCTGTGTTTTGAATGGGCCCTGCCATGTTCATGTGTCCAGAACAATAATTGCTGAATTCATATGTTAATACATCTGGAGGTGCAACCTTTGGAAAGTAATTAGATTAGTTCATAAGGGTCTGGCCTCCACAATGACATTAGAGATTTGTAAAACAAAAACAAACAAGAACCAAAGAGAAGCCTATAGTAGCATTCTAGCCCTGTCTTCCATGTAAGAAAGGCCTGAGTAGGAGCAACTGAAGCTGACTTTTTTGTACTTTTCAGCTTCTAAAAACACAACATACATGCACACACATACACATGTGTATGGTTGCTTTGTTCTACATGTATGTCTGTGCACCATATGCATGCCTGGTGTCCACTGAGGCCAGAAGAGGATATCAAATCTCCTGGTACTGAGCTATAGACAGTTGTAAGCCACTATTTTGGTGCTGGAAGTCAAACCTGAGTCCTCTGGAAGAGAAGCCAGTGTTCTTAGCAGTTGGGCTATCTCTCCAACTGCCCTAACTATGTTTTTTTTTTTTTAAAACAAATTTGTAAATATTTATAAATTATCCAGTTAGAAGCATTGTGTTGTACCAACAAGAAGTTGATTAGACAATGCCCTGGCCCTGGATTAGATGTCTTTCCTAGGTGCACCTACAATACTCTGTTCTCCCCATTCCTAGCCCTACCAGCTGGGCTGTGATGGCTTGCTTGCTCGTGTGTAGCCCTCACACTTGTAAGAAAATGGAAATGGTGGGATTTGGCAGAGGAGAAATAGACCCCATCAGAGTTGCAAATATAGTCCCCAAGGCATTCTGAGCTGGGTCTCAGCTTGTGATAAGGAGATCAGGCTTCTCTTTTCCTTCATATAGAATGCAGCACCGCTTTGGGTATTCCCAGCACCGCTTTGGGTATTCCCAGCGAGGGCCCAAAATGATCCACCAACTGAAACTACCAGGAGCTGGAAGATGGGACTCTCTCAAGCCAGGTGGATAGCCACAGCACCCACCAACACCGTGAAGACAGCGTCTCCTCTTTTGTCATTATTATTATTTTTTTTTCTCAGTGCTGTGATTGAACCCAGGGCCTTGTGCACATTAAGCAAGTACTCTACCTTGAGCTATAACCCAAGTCAGAGAGTTTCTGGTTGTTGCGGTAATACTTCGAATGTGACCGGACACTGAGCTGGCATTTCACGTTAATGAATGACAGCATTCTCAGAGCTGCAAATACCAGGTCCTCCAGACTTCCTTGTGCAACCTGCTTTTTCTCTGCTGCACTCCTCCAGCCCCAGCTGCTCCAAGTCTCTCCGTCCTAAAATGTGACACTAGAACTTAATGCCATTTTCCAGAGTGGCTTGAGTCATGGCTCATAGAAACCACTTTCCTATGCGTATGAAACCAGTAACCTCTTGTGTTTATATTAATAAAACTCCAGGTCTTTCTCCCAGAAACATCATTCTGTTTTTCTTCACCCTCTTTTAAAACTCTGTGTATGTTGCACGTGTATATGTGTGTGTGTGTATATATGTATGTATATATGTATATGTGTGCACCTATGTGCATACACATGATCATGTGTGTGAGATGATGAAAGGAAACAAAAAATCTAAGTGCAGGGCCTAGCACATACTACGTTTTATTCAGTGTCATCTTGACAGACTTGACCACAGATCCCACCCGCTGAGACCAGCAGACAGACCAGTGAGTTTGTGGTTACTCTCAGCTTGTCTGTCACTAGGGCTCCAGAATCACCAGCCTGTGTGTTCTGTATCAGGCTCAGCATCTGCCAGTGCTGACCTCACCACCTCACATTCTTCTCTCTCCCTTTGATCCTCACAATGCAAGACAGACACTGGCATGAACTTCAATATACAGGTTAAGGAACAGGGCTAGGGATAGTTTTCATCAAGTTAGAAGAGAAGCAGAGATCCAAACCCAAGTCCAGTTCCATGTATGCCCTTAACTTCTAGAATATATAGTTCCCATGTTTTCATCCACATTAGTAGGAGGATAGAAAAGAAAGCTCCGGGAACTATACTGATAAAGAAATAGACATTAAAAGTGGAAATGCCAGCCAGGATCTCACTGTTTCATGAAAAAGGTTATTTTCCTAAATATATCTTGTCACATACTATAATTTTCAAGGAGCCTAGAAACCCAAGATATGGGGGGGGAGGGATGGAGGGAGAGAGAGAGAGAGAAAGAGAGAGAGAGAGAGAGAAAGAGAGAGAGAGAGAGAGAGAGAGAGAGAGAGAGAGAGAATTTATAAATCTTTAAATACAGCAAGGTCAAATAAAACACACAAAAAATTTTCTCCAAGCAAGTATGCCATCCTTGGCCTTTGCATGTGCAGTTCCCTAAGCCTGACTGTTCTTAGCAGTTCCCCAAACAGTAATGTTCCTTTTCCTAGGGGCCCCTTGATGTCCAGACTCAGTTTAGAACTCACTTTCTCCTGAAAGCCCTCTTTGATTACCAAGGTCACAGAGGCCGGTGCTGCCTGGAGTATGCGCCCATCTCCTTCCAAATGCTTGTCACATCTATGATACCTGTTGTGTTATATGCTCCTTGAAGGCAAGGTCCTTGTGTGTTCTGCTCTTCCAGGTTCCCATCCGGCTGAGGTTAGGTTCCTAACAGTCTGGGCAGACTCTGAAAGCACTAGGTGAAGGCAGTAACTAACTCTCATCTTTTTCTGAAGAAAGACATTGAGCAGCCAAGTGCCATACCGAAGCTGCTCATCTGATTGTGCTGGCTCTCCCCACCCCCATCTTCATGTTCTTGCTTAATGTTTATTCATCATAAATTTTATATTATTTATATTTTACATTACTATGTATTAAATGCATATTAACCAAATGTATAGTATATTAAATATATATTACATTTTCCCAAAATCAGCCCTCACTTTAAAAGTCATTAGTGGATGACTGAGAATTTGGGTGACATCTTTAAATGTTTTATTGCATCCAGTTATTCAGTGTGTGCGTGTCCACACATGCCATAGCAAATAAACAGAAGTCAGAGGCCAACCCACAAGTTGGTTCTCTTCTTCCATCATGTGAATTCTAGGGATCGAACTTGGGTCGTCGGACTTGGCGGCAGTTTCCTTTGACTGCTGAGCCATCTGGCCAGCCCTATTCGTCATGAAGAAATGTTATTGGGGAAGTTGGACCCACAGTGGTCAGGTGTGTGTCTACCAGTCCTGGCTCTGCTACAGAAACTCAGTCAGACTTTACCTGCTGCTCTCTAGGGTGGGTGCTTCCTGCCCCAGGCCTTGCCCGCATGGTCCTGCTGGGACCCTGAGGCATCTTTGTGTGCCAAAGCAAGTGGGTGTTGGATAGGTTTTAAAGCTGTCACCCTGGGTCTTTAACTAGGCTGGTAACGGTCCTTGCTGCCAAGCCTCATGACCTGAGTTTCATCCCTATAACTGACATGGTAGAAGGAGAGAGCCAACTCCTTGAAGTTATCCCTCCCCACCACGCATGCGCTGTGACTCTTGTGCCCCATGGCACACCTATGCTTACACAGTACATGTGTGTACGCCTATGCTTACACAGTACATGTGTGCACGCCTATGCTTACACAGTACATGTGTGCACGCCTATGCTTACACAGTACATGTGTGCACGCCTATGCTTACACAGTACATGTGTGCACACCTATGCTTACACAGAACATACAAATAAATAAACACACACAAATAAATAAGTATATGTAATAAACAATTGTAAATATGTCACCCAACTCTCAATGACTTTGAAAGTGGGTCTGGCCTTGGGGGGATGGGGGACCGCCACTGCATTGAGAATAAATGTGTCCTCCTGTCATCAGTCAAGCCTTGTTCTTAGGGCAGGGGTTCCTCCCTACAGTACAAAACCAAGGAAGGACCACGCTTCCTGGATTCTACCGCCATCACACTGAAGCAGTCTCAACTACTCCTACCAGGAGGGACAAAGGAAGCCAGCTGTTGCTTTGTTCTTCACAGAATGTGAGGTATCTGGCTGTGTCCTTCTATTGCTGTTCCTTTCAGGCTGATGAATATTGGCTGCGTGTCTTGGGTGCCGTATAGTGTCCTTCTCATTTATCCACACATTTTTAGCAGAGACCGAGCAAGGCCACCTTGCCAGTAAGGAAACTAAAGCTTATGTGCTTTGTCAGTGGGAAATTTTGGACTAGATCCTGGCCTCGAATCTTTGCCTACTCCCAAAGTCCAAGTTCCTTTTGCTTATCTGCTGCCAGGCCCAGAAAGACAGGTTCCACCTCCTCAGGCCTCCAGGTTGCCGGCTATGGGATTTCCGCTTGAACCCGGATGAGATACGGAGGGCAGCGGAAGAGCCACCAGGCATGAGACTGCCCCAAGGAGTTGGGCGGTTTTCTGTCTGTGCCACGTGAAGTTTTTCCAAATATGGGGAGCCATCTGTTGATGATGTGAGAATTGGGCAACTTCCACCCTCATCACTAGCTTGGCAATGGAAAGGGAGTCCAGAAGAGCCCTTGTGTATCGTGGAGGAAATTCAAGCCGTATGTTTCTCATTCATATACTCTTAAGTCATCAAAATGTTGGTTTTAAAGAGGCTTTTGATGTCCAACTTGCTTTCCACTTTTTTTTATGGGGGTAGAGAAGGGGAAGTCACGATTCTTTGGCTGTAAATTATCAAGTTTTGGGAACACTGGGGATGGTTCCAGTACCTCAGATCCCAGAAGTCTAGAGGGAACTCCAGGTGGGGCTCTGCCTTCAGAACAGGGGCAGAGACATCCGTTGTCTTTCAACAGAATGTACCCTGAGCACCTGACAAGTGCTGAGCATAGTGGCAGGCACCAGGGACAAATGGTCACTTCTGAGGCTGAACTCTAAACAGCATCTCCAAGTGAAGAAACTTGACCTTCGAGTAGGTACTAGGCTCAGAGCCTCCTATGCAACAGCTACAGTTGTGTGGTTGGGATCAGAATATGGGCTGTTTTGCTCTCGGGGGTGTATTCTTAACCTTTCCTGCCTGGAGGAGGAATGGGGGAGGTGTAGAAGGAGAAGTTGCCTAGGCAGGGAGAAAGGGAAGACATCTGTAGAGAGGAAATGACACACAAGAAGGTTCAAAGAAGGGAACAAGGCATGGAACACAGCTCATTTCATATTCTACTGCTGTAATAGGATGCCTGATGCTGGGTACTTTATAAAGAAAAGAGATTCAGCACATACCTTTAATCCCAGTACTCTGGAGGTAGAGGCAGGCAGATCTCTGTGAGTTCTAGGCCAACCTGGTCTACAAGAGCTAGTTCCAGAACAGGCTCCAAAAGCTACAGAAAAACTCTGTCTCAAAAAACAAAAAAACAAACAAACACCCCCCCCCAAAAAAAAAAAGAAAAGAGATTCATTTAGTTCACAGTCTTGGAGGCTGTTGTGGTTGAGTGACAAAGGCCCCTAAAAGCTCATCCATTTGAATGTCTGGTTCCCAGTTGGTGAAACTGTTTTAGAAGGACTAGGAGGTCTCTTTATTGGAAGAGGTGTGGTCTCGTTGGAAGAAAATGTCACTGGGGTGGACTGTGAGGTTTCCAAAGCCCAAGCCATTCCCTGTTAGCACTCTCTCTTCCTCTTTCTTTGCCTTGTAATTGTCTCAAGACGTAAGTTCTCTGCTACTGCTCCAACACTATGCCTGCCTGCCTGTCACCATGCTTCCCACCATCATGGCTATGGATTAACCCTTTGAAACTGTAATCAAGCCCCCAACAACCTCATTCTTTCCTTCCTTCCTTCCTTCCTTCCTTCCTTCCTTCCTTCCTTCCTTCCTCCCTTCCTCCCTTCCTCCCTTCCTCCCTTCCTTTTTTGTTTTTTTGAGACACAGTTTCTCTGGCTGGTTGTCCTGAAACTCACTCTTTAAACCAGAGTGACCTCAGACTCACAGACATTTGTCTGCCTCTGCCTCTCAAGTGGCTGGGATAAAGGTGTGTGCTACCACTATAAGTTGCCTTGGTAATGGTGTCTCTTTCCCTCTATAGAACTAGCACAGAACCTAAGTCCAAGATTAGCCCTATGTACTTGGCCTGTAGTGAGCATCCTTTGGCTGTATTGCAATATGACAGGTGACTTCATGGTGAGAACAATGAGCTCTCTCTCTCTCCTCACTGTGTATCTAAGGACAGCACAGGCCTCAAGATCTTCCATTTCAGCCTCCAAAATGCTGGGATTTCAGGTGTTTGCCAACACTCCCAGCTATATCCTTGTCTCTAAGATTCTGTTTACAATCCCCCAACATCTCTAAGCAAACACATGAGTTTCCAGTGCATGAACTTTTAGAGGACAGACTCAAACCACATCCAAATGATGGCAGGGACACAGAGTCAGTGTGGTTCATAAAAAATGAATCCAGAGTTAAGGCAGGAGAGGCTGGTGAGGACCAGACTGCCAGGGCCTTGGCCCCAAAGTGGAGGGGTGGTCTTAATTTAAGAAGAGAAGGAGGCATGGTTTAGTATCTCTCTGGGTGAATTTGCGCTAGAACCAGAACTGAGAACCACAGATGAAGGTAGTGGTAGTCAAAACGGTGGGAAAACCTTAGGTTTTAGTTTACAGGTTTTTGTTGCCATTGATTGCAGGGTGGATAGGGCGAGGAGCCATGTTTAGGATGCAAGAGCCTAGTGAGGGACGTCAGTGGAGAAGCTCAGGGGAGGCACCAAGCCACAGGCTGCCGGGGGCGGGGCTGCTATGTAGGTGCTCTTACTGTACTATTTATTGTACTTCCATCTGCTGTGTGAGCTCAGCTGGGCCCTGAAGATTTTCCGGGATTTTAAAGCCCAGGCTTTTCTTCTTTTTACCCAAACAGCTTAATTAGTGTGTTTGCAGCACGAGCTGACGAGTGTCACCGCAATGATAGAAATGAAATGCAGCGTTGCCAAGAGGGCTGAGTGCCTGCGTCTACCGGACAGTGTTGAGATATTTTTACTGAAGTGAATTGGGACTTTCAGGAAGGACTGCAGCTCTCAGATGAAGAGGGACGGGCATCTAAAACATGTGGAGAACTTCTCGAGTCTAGGTAATGGCGGAACATTCAGAAGGGCAGCAACTGAGATGATATGCCTGGTGGTGGGGATATGGCTGGAGGGAGTGGGGTGTGGGAGGAGGATGTCTGGCTGACGATCCTTGTGGAAACCGAGCCAAGGATCCCGGTCTAAAGGGTAGCACTCCTTAAGCCTGCGATCCTCCTCTCACAGCATCTGAGCATCGCCTTCTCATACCAAAGGCCTTCGGAAGTTTTCCCTAGTCTTTTGTCCTTACGGACCACCATATCTAAATTGTCCTGGACACAGGAAACACTTTGCTACGCTTGAAGCTTTTATTTATTTATTGCTTTTGGGACAGGGACTCATGTAGCCACAACTGGTTTCAACTCACTATTCAGGCAACGATAACTTCTCTATTTTTTGTTATTTGTTTGTTTATTATTTTGAGGCAGGGTCCATGTAGTCCAGGCTGGCCTTAAATTCACTCTGTAGCCCAGGATGGCCTTGAATTTCTGATCCTTCTACCTTCACTTCCTAGTCTGGTCTTATGTACTGGGTATCGAACCTGGAGCTTTGTGCATCGTAGGTAAGCATTCTAGCAACTCAGCTAAATCCCCCGGCCTTGCGTGAAGCGCTCTAGAGGAGACAGACAGCCTTACTGGGTCACTCTCAACTGACTCAGGAGGCATGGTCCCAATTCCTTTCCTCCTCAGTTGCAGCCTATTTTTGTGGCTTCTTCAAGGAGTGAAAGTGGTCATCGCCCGCTGCAAGGCAAGATCCCCGTGTTCGTAGGCAACCACCAGTGAAAGCCCATGCTCTGGACCCCCAGGATGTGATGTCTGTAGCCGAGAAGAAAAAGAACTAGAAGACGCATACTTCAACCACAGCTGGTTTATACACGAGTGTAAGGAAAGGACAAAAGCAGGCCAGCGTGGGGTCTGTGGACACACATGTATATTTCCAGGACAGGAGAAGCAGAGGCGGAGGCAGAGGCAGATGAATCCCAAGTTCAAGGGCAGCTTTCTCTTCAGTCAGGGAAGTTCATTGCCCTTCTCCCAGGACTTTGCACTTGTTGGTCTCTGTCTCTCTGATAATAGATTAAGCTCCTTAAGTAAAGCCACAGGGTCAGGAACCTTTTCCTCTTGGTGTGAATCTCTGAGTCCTACCTCGTGACCAAGCTCATAAGAGGTGCTCCGTTCACGCTAGTGTGAGATCGATACATGAGTAATAAGAGAACAAACTTCCCTTAGACGTTCAAAAGACACAGGGATTCCTGAAGGCCAGGGCAGCCAGAAAGTTTGTCCAGGGCAGTGAAACACTACTAGATGCTTAGTTTTTCGGGGTGGGAAATAGGAACCAAACCAATGAAGTTGGAAAGCGGTAAGCTGGGGAGGAGAAAGGACTCATAAGCAGCTCTGGTTAATGGCTTGCAGGTGGCAGCCCACGGCCCCTGCTCTCCACCGTGAAGCACATTGGGTTCTCTGGGACAAATAGTCCACAAACCTTTAAAATTTGAGACCAGGTGCTGGGGCACGAGGACCCTGCTTCATTTTGGGTGTTCTCTTGGGCACTGGAGCACCAGATGAATCTAAGTTTTTTTTTTTTTTTTCTGGAGGCTCCTAGGACCCTACTCTCTGCTGGAGCCTGTGCCCCCTTCTGAGTCAGTCCTTTCCCTCTCACTCAAATTAAAACAGCTAATTTTAGACACTTCCTGATGACTCCTAGCTGGGTCTCATTAGCAGATTGAAAACGGGTTGGAGTCTCAGCTGGAGAAGGGACAACTTTCATTGGTGCCGGTCTGTTTCCCATCTCCACATGGCTGTTGATGTTGGCTGCCTTGGAACAAAGCGAAATGAACTCCTTCCAAAGAGAGTGGACCACAGGCTCCTGGCAGAGAGCCTGCCACAGTGGGAAGGGGTGAAGGAACACATGGCCCAGGGAATATGACCACCACTGGTGGCAGGCACATGTTTTGTTCATACCCCATCTCAAAAGTGCGCAGGCGTTCATTTTTCATTTATATATTCACGCAACATTTTAACTTAGCACATACCAGTCTCTGAACTGGCCCCGTACTCCACTTCCCCTGTTGCAGGGTGTAAGGACACAAAGGTGTTCAATGAACGCTTGCCACTAACCAAGATCTCACAGTCAGTGAGATCAATGGACTAGCGCATGACCACCAGCTACTGCGGTTCCTATTGAGGCTCCAAAGGGAGTGTGTGATAGAAGAGACTCAACTGACTTGCATTGCCTTTCTTCTAAGGATCTTGCATTTGCTAACTCACTCAAGAACCCGAGGAGCATAGAAGAGCGCCGCCCAGCTCAGTAGGGAGTGGGAAGCAGGGAACAGACAAATCAAGATGAGAGGGTCTTCCAGGCAGATGGAATACACGTGTCTACTGCTTAGTCTTTATTGTCAACTCAACACAATCAAGACTCACCCGTGAAGAAGGAGCCTCAACTGAGGAGTTGCCAGGATCAGGTTGGCCTGTGGAGAAGTCTGTGAGGGACTGTCTTAATTGATTGATTAGTGATGGGGGAGGGCTCAGCTCACTGTGGGTGGTGCTGTCTCTGGGCAGAAGGTCCTGGGCTGTATAAGAAAGCTAGCTAAGCAGAAGCTGAGGGGCAAGCCAGCAAGTATCGTTTCTCCATGATCTCTTCTTCAAGTTCCTCCCTTGAGTTTCTGCGTTGGCTTGTTTTGGTGATGGATTTGGGGCCTGGAAGTGAAAGCCAAGAAAGCCCTTTCCTCCCCAAGCTGCTTTTGGTATGTGTTTATCAAAGCAACAGACCGCAAAGTAGTACAATGTGCAAAGACTGGAGGTGTGGAGAACAGAATTTGGGCATCGATACACCTTTCCTTATGTAGATGGAGACTGCTCATTCGTTTCCCAGCCAGAAACTATATTAATTACAACACTGTTTGGTCAATGGCTCAAGCATATTCCTGGCTAACTCTTATATCCTAAATTAACCCATTTTTAATTAATCTATGTACTGCCACAAGGTTTGTGGCTTACCAGTAAGGTTCAGTCCAGTGTATGTCTCCTTAGGCAGCTACATGGCATCTCCCTGATTCTGCTAACTCTTTCTATATCTCTGTTTGGATTTCCTGCCTGCCTTTACTCTGCTAAGCCATTGGCCCAAACAGCTTCTTTATTCATTAACCAATAAAAGCAACACATATGCAAAAGGACTCCCCACATCATCCTTACAATTTTTTTTCTCTTGCCGTGGAGAAAAAGGTTCATGTAGATAGTTTGGAGTTGTTCAATCCTCTTGATGTAGTAATAAGTGCGGCGGGGCTGCGTCCCCAGCACCCCTGCTGCCTGGCTAGCTTATGCCCGAAATAACAACACACAAACTGTATTCATTTAAACACTGCTTGGCCCATTTCTATCTAGCCTCTTCTAGGCTAATTCTAATATATTAATTTAGCCCATTTCTTATCATCTATGTAGCACCGCTAGGTGCGCTTACCGGGAAGATTCTAGCCTACGTCCATCCAGGGTCGGAGCTTCATCGCGTATGCCCAGGAGAGCGAAGCAGGGCCTCTGCTCCAGAGAGCAGAGCTGTCAAGTCTGAGCTCACTTCCTCTTCCTCCCAGTATCCTGTTCTGTTTACTCCTCCCACCTATGTTTTAACCTATCAGGGCCAAGGAGTTTCTTTATTGCTTAACCAATGAAATCAACAGATCGATATATGACACTCCCACATCATCTTTATTAGACAGTAAATTTCCAGCATCTCCTGGGCATCTTAATTGTATTGAAAATGATCTCCAGCAATAACTATCCCGCCCAGGTGGATCTACATTGTTAGTCAATAGGGGCCTATTAAGGCCCTTCCTCTACCTGCTACACTCTCTCTCTTTCTTGCTTCTTTTCCTGTTTCCACAAATGTTTCACAACAATATTTGTCTCACTTTTAGCCCTCTATAGATCCTCTTGGCATTGCTCTTATCACTCCGCTAACAGCTTAGTTCCTGGCAGGATAGATCATGCATGTCTTTCTTCTTTCTTCTCTTGCAGTCCCAGTAAACATGTGACTGTTCCCAAGAAGGACGTGCAGTCAAGGACATCTCCAACAAATACAAGGTAAATCACCATCATCCTCAGCAGAAGCAGCATCCACCTTCATGATCCCCATCATCATCCTCAGCAGGAGGTACCACAGCATCCCCATCATCTTCACCATCATCATTCTCCGTAGCAACCACAGCACCCATCTGCTCGTGACTGGACATCACACAGAGCTCAGCACTCCCATGTCCCCTTCTGTCTGACAATCTGGTGTCAGAATCAGGATTGATGAAATATATTAACAGAAGACCTAAATGATAGTGTGGGGGCATATAGGAGAAAGGAAAATGCTAGTCTAATTCGGGTTATAATGGGATACTTCTGGAACAAAAGAGACATTCACATCCCTGAAAAGGACATCAAGGTCCTCCCTAGTGACTTCCAATCCCTCGGCAGCAAGAGAACCATGGCAGTCCTGGTTTTCACCACTACTTTCCTATGACTTGAGACTTCTTCTTGAGCTCAAGATCAAGGTAACATAGCTCCTTCTCTTTCATACATCTTTCTTTTTTTTCTGTACATCTTTTCTTCTAAATCAGGAGCATAGGAGTTGGGCAACATGCATCTATCCAGTCAGAGGGGAAAGGACAGTGCCTCCCAAGGAAACCTCCTTATGCATTGTATTTTGGGGCTATAGAACGATCTTTTTCAGAGTGCTTGAGGCCTAGGGCTCTTCTTTTTTTATTGTTTTTATTGAGCTATATGTTTTTCTCCACTCCCCCTTTCTTCCACTCCCCTCCCCTTCAACCTTCTCCCATGGTCCCCATGCTCCCAATTTAATCATGAGATCTTGTCTTTTTCTACTTTCTATGTAGATTGGATCCATGTATGTCTCTCTTAGGGTCCTCATTGTTGTCTAGGTTCTCTGGGATTGTGAATTGTAGGCTGTTTTTTCTTTGCTTTATGTCTAAAGGCCACTTATGAGTGAGCACATTTCATACTTGTCTTTCTGGGTCTGGGTTATCTCACTCAATATAATGATTTCTAAATCCATCCATTTGCTTGCAAATTTCAAGATGTCATTTTTTTCTGCTGTGTAGTACTCCATTGTGTAAATGTACCACATTTTCCTTGTCCATTCTTTAGTTGAGGGACATTTAGGTTGTTTCCAGGTTCTGGCGATGACAAACAATGCTTCTATGAACATAGTCGAGCACATGTCCTTGTGGTATGATTGGGGCTCTTCTTTTTTAACAGGAACAAGAGACTCGTAAATACCAGTGCCAGACTCCCTTGGAATCTCTTGGCTCAGCTATCATCTCTGGGCTCCCTGCCATAGCAGTATCTCCCAAGCTGCTCTCCCTCCTAGTAGCCTCTCCATGATGACCTCTGGTTGTGCTGGGCACTCTGGGCCCTGGCCTGCCTACGATGTCATCCTGCGTGGGGTGCTATGGATTAGCATCTCTGGGCTAAAGTTGGCACTCAAGTTCTTCTGAAACTCGAGTTCAGAGGAGCCAGTCCAGCATCATAGGGAAGCTCTAACAGAGGAGATTTTAGAACACTCCTAAGCAGCCAAGGTTTTGGCCTGTGAGGTTACGTGAGGAGGAAAACTAAGTGTTCAGCTGCCATCTCCCTATGTCACCATTCCTGAAGTGGAGACTTTAACATCTAGGTATTTCCTCCATTCCTTGTGGGGTCTCTCTCATAATACCAGTCCCATGAGTTCTAACCAGCTTTCCAGGAGGCTGTCTCTCTCTCCAGCTCTAAATGAGGGGGCTCCTGACCCCTCTTCTCATTCTCTTCCTATTCTAGTCAACCTTCTCCTGTGTCTAGGGGTCATGAGCAGAGACCGCAGGTGAGGTCTGTATTGGGCTGCAGGAATCTACCCCACACTCTCAGGAAGATCTGTCAATAGAGCTTTGGGCTTTTAAGTAGGAAGGCCAGGTGGCCTCTTGCTTTAGTCTTCTACCGCACCCCAAACCTGACTTACAATCTGACTTCTTAAAGATGGAAGTGGGGTGAGAAAGAAGGGACGGCTAACCCTAGCCTTCCCCTTGCCCTGCAACTTCTTCCTTCTTGCAGGTTTGTGGGAGAAGGTTTCTGATGGTGCAACGTGAGTCCTGGGAGTCGGATGAGGAGCAGTCTCTTTCCTCTGGGTGTGGGCAGGTCAGGCTAGGAGCTGAGCCGGAGGCCAGGGGAGTAATTGGAGACCACTGAGAGCCCTGGGGTGCAGATCATGCTCAGCTTGTCCCCTTCAGGACATCTGGACAAGAGTGTCCTCCTCCTGGCCTTCCCACAGGAACAGGACAATCCTGCTTTTTGAGCTGCCCTGGAAAGCGGCTGCAGAAAAGAGGTTCATGATGCCTCACATTGAGACCAGAGGGCTCCAGCAGGCGTTGGTGGCTCAGAAGGACCTAGTGTTTTGGTTTAAGGGTAGCAATGCCTGGGGAGGATGCTACCCTCAGTGAACCCAGGCTGATGTGACAAAGCTGCAGACTGGAGGATGGTAGTGGGACAAGGACAAGCAGCTCAGCAGCTTCCACAGGCTGGTTTTGAAGGTTTCTCTTTCAAGCCAAGGCAGAGAAAGCCAGAAGGGTGGGTAGTCTTCATGTTCTTATGATTGATCTGAAGACACTCTTGAGGGTGCCCTTCTGTGTTCTCTCCCTGTCTACCTGACGCTGTCTCCAGATGTATCTGTACCTTTGGGCCTCACTGTCTTTAGGACCCAACTTTTGGACCCTCCAAGAAATTTTAATTGAGTATCTGTATTAAAAGTAGGAGCCAGAGCCTAGGGCTCTGATTAGGGGATGGTGTGTGTGTGTGTGTGTGTGTGTGTGTGTGTGTGTGTGTGTGTCTGTATATGTGTATGTGTGGACAAGAGAGAGCTCATGTTTGCTTTTCAGAAGGGATTAGAAACCTCTAATTGTGCAAGGAGCAGCGATCCTTGGGAGGTGGGGGAGATAATTAATTCATGGTTTGTTTTCCCACCAGGCTGCCCTTCCTTGCTTCAGTTTCCTTGCAGGGAAAAGGTTAGGACAAAGGGGCTTAGAGACCTACTCGGCTATAGCCCACTGGGGCTCTACCTAGGTTTCAGCAGTGGAGACGATCTGCAGCTACACCTAGAGGTAGACATAGTTGTACAGTGTATGTGTGTGTACATGTGTTTCACTTGTGTGTGTATGTATGCGTGTGTACACATGCCTCTGTGCCTGTATGTGTGCAATGTGTTCAGTGTGTGTGCATACATGTTTGTTCACGTGTGCATGTATGTGTGTGTGTGTACACATGCCTCTGTTACTGTATGTGTGCAGTGTGTGTATCTATGTATTTATGTGTGCAGTGTGTGTGTATCTATGTGTGTGTGTGTGTGTTAGTGTGTGTATGTGCCAATCAGGCCTTGAGAGTTTGATCATAAGGACCTCTATGGAAGGCCCTTGGCCAACTGTGCACCTGGGAGAATGTTGTCTTCTGGAGATCCAGGGACTTGCAGCTGAGCCAGCCATACGGGTGTGTGATTACTGAAGCTGAAGTACATCATCTTCACCACCCTATTCTTGAAGCCAAGGTCCTGGCCTTCTTCTAGGACAGCAAACAAAGGATTTCTGGGTTCTAGATTCATCCAGAGTAGAAACTTAAATTCTCTTGCCCATCATCCTGAGGCCTCATGGATATTATTGCTTCTCTCTCTCTCTATTGAACTTTATTTTTTCTCCACTCCCCTCCCTTCCTCTCCTCTCCCCTTTTACCCCCTTCCATGGTCTCCATGCTCCCAATTTACTCAGGAGATCTTGTCTTTTTCTACTTTCTATGTAGATTAGATCCATGTATGTCTCTCTTAGGGTCCTCATTGTTTTCTAGGTTCTTTGGGATTGTGAATTGTAGGCTGTTTTTTTCTTTGCTTTGTGTCTAAAAGCCACATATGAGTAAGTACATTTCATACTTGTCTTTCTGGGTCTGGGTTGCCTCACTCAATATGATGTTTTCTAGATCCATCTATCTGCCTGTAAATTTTGAGTTGTCATCATTTTTTCTGCTGTGTAATACTCCATTGTGTAAATGTACTACATTTTCCTTATCCATTCTTTGGTCGAGGGGCATTTAGGTTGTTTCCAGGTGCTGGCTATGACAAACAATGCTGCTATGAACATAGTTGAGTTTCCTCTTTGTTTTATTCTATTCTTTTTTTTTTTTTTTGAGGGATGTTGAGACAGGATCTTTTGCCTCCTTGAGTGCTGAGACTATATGCATATACCACCATGCCTGGCTACTATCACCCTCAGTCTGAGCAGGACGTGCAGAGGCCCTAGTTCCCCTGTCTTGTCCTGAATCTCCCAGAGTGGGGGAAGGACAGACTGGTACGTAAGGGTCTGCTGGCTATCAGGCGCACTCATGCTCAAGGTCTCTACTAGGAGGGAGAGCTGCTCTAGCCAGGGATCTTAAAGTTCAGGACAATTGGGTCATATCGGTCAGTTCAGGGCCACACAGATACTTCAGGTACTGCTGGTTCGCAAGGCAGGTTTGTTGGCCCCCAAAGCTCTTCCCTATGAGCTGGAAAGCAGGATGAGGGAAATGTGAGTGGACTAAAGGACCAGCAGCGGTAGGAAATTGATTCACCAGGAGTCCGGTTCTCAAGAGAGCCTGAAGAGGGCTGTGAAGTCACCCTGGTGAGTCACAGCAGTTTGCAGACTGTGTGTCCACCTCAAGTCTAGGCTCCCTTTCTTGTGCCCAGTGCCATTCTTTGCTGAGGTTTCAAAAGCTGCCATTTTTGAGACACCTAATGTGTGTGTGTGTCAGTCCAATTCAAACTGCTTTACATGGGTTAAACTACCTGAAATAATTGAGTACTTTTAAACTTTTATTTTTCACATTCATGGCCTTTTAAAAATTATTATTACACATGTATATGTATACTATATATGTATATACATGTATGTGTACATCCATATATATATTCATAAATGTAACCTGCTCAGTCTGTTTAATATTACAAGGAGTGGCATATGGGAATGTTTGGAGAGAGGAAAGGGAAAGCAAAAATATGTAATTATAGCCTCAAAAGTGAAAGAAAAATATTTTAAAATAAAATGAAATTGTAATTTTTGAGTGTGTGTGTGTGTGTGTGTGTGTGCCTTGGCACTCACGTGACACTCGGGACAACTCTCCAGAGTCACTCTCTCCTGTCAGCTTTTGGGATCCAGGAAAGAACTCAATTTGATAGGTCCATGTACAAGAACCTCTATCAGCTGGGCCATCTCAATATCCAAGAATTGAGCTCTTTATCCCAATTGTACGAGGAGGAGACATTAACGTACAGATAGACAGCCGCCTCCATTTCTGAGCATTTTCCTCTGGCCAGAGCATCTCTGAGGGGTCTGCTACCAGCCACTCTCCTGCCTCTGTTTCTCAAGAAACTTAACAAGGACTGGAAGACTTGGAAGGGATAAGATCTCATGCAGTCGGATTTTTCTTTGGGCCACCAGCTCACAAATAATGACATGGAGATTTATTATTAATCATGAAATTCAGCCTTAGCTTAGACTTGTTCCTAACTAGTTCTTATAACTTAACTAACCCATGTTATTTGATCTACCTTATCTCCACTACTACCCATCCTGCTTCTTCCCTGTCTGTCTGGAGACTCCACCTTTCTTCTTACGTGTCTTCTCTATCCACATTGCTGACTTGTTTATGGCTAACTCTGGTCATCTAGTCACTAGCTCCAGCCCCTGATTCAAGGTAAACTTTATTGACAGTCTGGAGTGTCACAGATCAATCAAAATATCCCACAACAATTACATCCTCTAGTCCCACAGACCAGAGGAGATAAGGTTAATTCTACAGCGTTTGAGAGCCACCTTCCTCTTTTGGGCCACCTTGGAACCTGACAGCAGCAAAGTGAGCTGGGTGAGGCATTCCCTTAGCTCCTCCCAGCAGGAAGTCCGGACCTTCCTCCATGAGAAGGGTTGGGACTTTGCCTTTTTGGGTTAGGCTAAGTCGTAGCCTGGTGGTCTTCTGAGGTCCCTTTCACAGTTGTCTGGGTCTAGCTCCTGTTCCCTATCCCCCTCCCACAGACCACTCTTCTCTGGGCTCCTTCCCCAAATATGGGCTCTGTTTCGGTCCATCTACCTTAGGGAAGGTTCTCTGAAAGCAGAACTAGAGAAGTGGCCTAGATGGGACAAGGGAAGGGCAGGAGGGTGCCTAGATTCAGGATCTCTTTTTCCGTCACTGAGACTCTAGTTGCAAGAGACTCACTTCTGGCCTGACCATTCTCAAACTCTGTGTTCCCCTGTGTTTATAATTGGGTACGAAAGGGACAGTAGAGAGAGGAGACCCTTCAGTGCAAAAGAGTGGGAACACCCGGTAAGGCACTGAGTGACAGACTCAGGAGGTCAGGGCCTGCTTGTTCTCGCTGTCTGTGTAGACACTCTCTTTCCAGTTCTCACAGGAGCCCAGCTTGAGCCCGCTGCTGAGGCCATGCAGGCAGGGAGGATCTGGGCGGGCTCCCTTTGTGCAAACAGTAGTAGGAAAATGCAGCTGGTTGTGTATAAACTAAAGCTTGTTACCATTCTGGAAGCTTCTGACTCAGGGGCCCACAATCTGGGAGTAGAGAGCTCTGCTGAGAGAAGAATCACGTGTAAGCTGTTACCGCTGGGCCCCAAGCGTCTGCCCTCTGGCCACCCTCCCTCGGCTCTCCAGACCTACCCTGCTGACCTCCCTTCACCCCTGCTGGAGCCCAGACACAACCAGCTGCAGCCACATGGGCCTCTCATTATGTCCTCTGGGGTTTTGCACAAACACAGCAGGTTTGGGGGCAGGAAGGGGGAGGCAGCAGGCTAGGGTTTGGCTCTTCTCAGGGTGACGTGAAAATACATTAAGGGGACCTGAGGCCACTGGTAGATGCCACTGGTAGATGTGCCCCTGGGCCATTCTCCACAGGTTCTGCCTTGGCAGGGATAGTAGACCTGTGCCACCTTAGCCCCAAAGCAGTCCTGTGCTGCTCAGGGCCAGGAGAAAGTGGAACGGCCTTGGGGAGAAGCAGAGATCAGGTCCACTGCAGTGGGATGTCATCCCGACATGGTATTGAGTAGCTGTGTAAACAGCATGCAGATTGGCCCGTTTATTTTGTCTTAGTCAATAGCCCAGCATTTTTCCTCTTTGGCCAGAAGCCTTGGTCTCCCTGGATCCCAGCAGGTCACCAGGTGGGAGGGGGAGGCTGTTAGCCTTGGAGAGAGGCTGGGGAGGGAATCATCACTTTCCTCCCTCAGGAGCTGTCATGAAGAAGGGGCAGCCAAGGGGGAGTGGCGGCAGATAGACCATGGGGGTCCTTTCCAGTGGACCCAGACCTTTACTCCGTGTGGCGGGGGCAGCAGAGGAGGGAGGCTGTGCTGGGCCTGATGGATAGGCCCTGGCAGTAGTTTCAGTTGCCCTGCTGGAGTCCTGGGCCTAGCTCTGCAGCAGGAGGTCAGGCAAGGGCCAGAGAGCTCCTGGGAGCTTAGGAAGGGCTTGGATCAGAGGAGGGTGTCAGCATCTTTCCGGCTGAGGAGCTGAGAGGAGGCGATGGAAGAGCAGGCTCCTGGTAGGAGACACTCATCTAGGTTGCTTCCGTTTTCCTCGAGTGTCCGGTCCCTGAATTGTGGGGTGCAAGTGGAGGGTGGGGACAGGATGCAATGGGGCATGATGGCAAAGTACGTATTCCCTATCTGGTCACCATCCTGTATCCTGTATCCCAGCCTAAACACAACCCTGCACACTCGGCTACCCATCCCTCACTTACACACTCACCCACCACTCTTGTACGCTCTCATGGACACACACTGGTTCAGACACACGCCACACTAAAATACACCCATACACACTCATATAAGCATTCACACTCACATACTCATACTAAACACATCAACCTTCCTTTCAAACATACAAAAAAATAAAAAAGGGGGGGATGGTGTGTGGGAAATAAACCTCCTCATTCATGCCTTTCTGGTGACAGAATTGGGCCCTAACTTACTGTCTTTGGAGGCCATCCACTCATCCCAAGGAGGGGCCAGTCCTGGGCAACATCTACATATGGCCAGTCTGGAGTGGAGAGTGTGTGGTAGATAATTTGAGCTATAGGATAAAGCGGTCACTGTCCCCTCCCTTTGCAACCAGTACTGCGACCTGTATTGCGGTCCTGTGTGCATCATTTCCCAGAAGCCCCTTGGAAATCCTGCTCCACCAAGGTGAATACTTCAACTGGAGAGGAAGGAGGCTGAAGCGGCAGCCCTGGGGGAGGGGCCAGCTGACAGCCTGTCAAATGGGCTGCCTCCTCACTTCATAAATTCCCCTGCCCTTCCCCTGGATACCTGGAGTTTGACCTCGGTGCAGGGAGCAGAATTCTTTCTTTGTCTCCTAATAAACAGCCCGGGCCATTGCTAGCTTCCAGCTGATCTGTCTCCCCTGCAGCCCCGCCCCCACTCTCCCAAGAGACACTTTCTTCTGGGGAAGTCTCATTAACCCTAGGCTTGGGGCCAATGCAGGGCTCTGCACGTCACCTCTGCCCTTATTAGAGCAATCATCTCCGTTTGGCGTGATGGCCAAGCTTCTCGGAAGCTTGTCTGCACACAGGCCCTCCTCTGCCCTCACAAAGGCTGTGCGCGGGGTGTTTTGTAGGTCTTTACAAGGCAGTAATGGCTGCTATTGACGGGTCAGATCCAGGATGGTGACTTCCTCCACCCTGTCTCCCGAAAGGCAGCTCCAGTTCCCTATCCACAGTGATGCCTCAGCCCATCTGCTGAAGGAGACGCAAACTCAGGCTGTCCTAAAATATTTCTAGAGTACAGAGTTCTGTTCCCTGGAGTAGCTCTTCCCTGCTCTCAAACTCAGCACAAATTCTGGGTTGGTTGGGGAGAAAACCTCCGAAGAACCCTGGACTGTTCCTTGCTGGCGGATTTCTCAGTATCATAAGTGGGAGACTGGATTTCATGCTCTTCTTTGGGTAGATCCCCTTCTCCTCTGTCGACTTTACTCTGCAAGAGTCAGCATGCATTCTGTTTCTTTCTAGAAACAGTTGTGTGGTAGTTAAGATTCAGCGATGTGCAGTCAGATAGGCATAGGTTCAAAGCCTGGTGTTGCCTCCTACTAGCTGGGTGATGGGGAAAGTACCTGAACCTCTGTTTGTACATCTGGAAAATGGGGATGATGATTGTGACACTGGCCATAAGGTTAGTACAAACTTTCCAAAAGGGTGTACAGAACCCAGCGTCAGTTGTTACTACCCTGAGGACAAGCACGGCATATTTGTATTAGAGCCTGAAGAAAGATTCTGCTTTTCTATAAGGGTCAAAAACTGTGGACTTGTCCCCTTTGCTCTCAAACAGGGAAGTTACAAGCAGCCCCCCCCCCTGAAAATTGGTTTCTATGGGGGAAAGGTATTTTTTTTTTTTAAGAAGACATGCAGGAGGCTAGGGCTATAGCTCAGTTGGTAGCATGTTTGCACAGCATGCTGGAAGCCCTGCATCTGAGTTCTCCAGCATTGCATAGTGGGTTGTGGCAGCACATACTTATAATTCTAGTCCTCTGGAGGTAAAAGCGAGAAGATCAGAACTTCAAGGTCATTTTTGAATGAAAATGAGGGTATGAGATATGAGGGAAAGATATGAGGGACAGTACAGAGGTCTGGACAGGACTGAACCAGGCCCCTTGAAAGAAGCAGGGGGCAGGCAGGGGGCTGGTGGGGTGGGGTGAATGAGACAAGAAGAGAAGAAAGAGGAGAGAGGGCCAAGAGGACCAAGAAAGACCCAAGGGAACGGAGAGAACGAAGACCAAGAGAGCATGCGGCTGTAATGGCAGGTTCTATAAGACTCAGAAGCTGGGGGGAGGCAAAGCAAAGCTCCTGGGATGGAGAGATAGGGGTTGTGGTGAGCAGACCTGAGAGGAGCCTGGCAGCCAGCATGTGCTTTGGTATGTTAACAGGTACCACGGTGAGCCCTGAGTTTCTTTGGGACCTGACAATCTGCAGCGACACAGCAAATCTGAGGCCAGTCTGTGTTGTCTCGACAAACATGTGAAGAAAAACAAGCAGAAAGTCTTAGAAAAGACATTCAAGACCTTGATAACGGAAATCAGGAAGAGAGAGGCGGTGGCTGGTTATAGGAGTGGATACAGAGATGAGAAGGACGCCTTTCTGAAAGTTTTTTGATTTTTGAGCTATGCCTATGCCATACGAAGCCAATTTTGAGCCAGGCATGGTAATCCATACCTATAACCCTAGTACTCAGGAGCCTAAGGCAAGGGAATTGCAAGTCAGAGGCCATTCTGCACTACACAGTGAGAATTATGTAGTGCAGAATTCAGAAAACAGAATTATGGGGCTAGAAAGATGTGATTAAGATCACTGACTGGTCTTCTAGAGGTCTGGGGTTCAGCTCCTAGCACCCGTATGATTGCTCGGAAGAGACTGCAACTCTTATTCCAAGAATCTGATGTCTTCTGTTCTCTGTGGGCACTGCGTGAATGTGGTACTGATACATACAACGAAGGCAAACGCATAAAACGAAAATGCAATAAAATGATTTTTTTTAGTTAATTCTCTTTGGGCTTTGGCTGGAAAAGTGGAGGTGCAGCATTGTTAGTCACCCTGGAGAAGGATTAACCTGACAGCTGCCACATCTGTCATGCTGCCCAAGTCTAATGCCAGTCAGAGCAATGCCAATGCAATGTGTGCACCTGAGCTACCCCAGGGCTGAGTTTGGTGCCACATCTTCCCCGGCTCCAAGATGAGTTCTCGGCCTGTCTCCAAAAGAGGTTGCCAGTGTCATTGCCATGGCAACTAGTGATACAATTCAGAGTAGGCATCATCATAGCAAAAAGAGACAGAAAACCATCACACACAGTGAGAAGATCACTTGGCGAGATTGTCGACATGGCTTGACAGACAACAGTCAGGTTTTAGTCAGAGAGCTTTCTGGAACCATTAAGGAGATGCTGAGGACCACCCTTGCCACACCACAGATGACTTCAGCAGTGGCACAGTGGGACACCCAGATGATGCACAGAGGAAAGTGTTCCGATAAAGTCTCACCATGTCACAAACTAACTCATAAAGACATTTAAAGCTAGGGAAGTGACAAAGCAGATATGCAGAGATCTAAAGTCTGCCAAGCGTAATGGTAGACCTCGTGATGCTTGACTGTGAAAGATTCCCTGTGAGGGGTCCCCAGAGGAGAAAAGATAGGTGATCTGGGACTCCAGGGTCCAGACCCTGTGGGGAGTTCTGTGCATATCCTTGAATTTCTGCAGATGGCTGCTTGCTATCTAAGTGTCTTAGCTCAATGACTGTCCTGCGATCCAGTGTGTGCTGTTAGTATGTTGAGCAAGTACGGCCTCTGCTCTGGAGTCACTCATGGAGGCATGGGAGTTCTCGGGCTGCTATTGATTTTCTAGTGGGCTTTTTTCACTTTTTTTCTGGGCATGGTAATCCCAGCACCCAGGAGGCAGAAACAGGAGGATTGTGAGTTTAAAGCCAGTCTGAGCCTTACGTTTAAACACAGACCCCACCCCCCCACACCCCACCTTGTCCTGCCAAAAAAAAAAACACACCCCCAAACAACAACAACAACAACAACAACAACAACAACAAACCAGGAAAATCTGTCTTTTCTTCTTCCTTAAGACACATGCATCCCACCCTTCTGTAAATCTCTCGGGTGCCTAGGGTACCAGAATCCATCCTCCCATTCTGTTCTGTTGCTTGCTCAGATAACTTTTGGTCACCTACCTTCCTCTACCATGCTCTATAATATCCCTGTTCACTTGGATGCCATTTCCCACTTCTAGAGCTGAAGACCTAGGACCCAGACAGCTATTCATGCGCAGCTCCACCTACGGGAAGCCCTAGGAGCCCCCCAGAATGTCACACATTCTCCAGCATTCGCAAGAGAGGAAGATGCTTTTGGATCTCTGGCCTCGCTAGAGGGACTGCTGTGCCCTGCTCCTCTGAACCTCAGGTTTCCACCTGTAAAATGGGGATTGCAATAAAGGACCTCACCAGTGAGAGATCAGCTAGGCTACTTTAGGAGTCCCTTGCTGCTCCGTACCCTTCCCGGGTGCACGCTCCACTCCTCTACAGCCATACCCCAAGATGAAGACTCCCTGTGTTGTTGGCCCTACCTGGAAACATTCAGCAAGAGGTACCTGGAGATATTGCCCGAGAGGCATAGATGAGGCCTTTGGGGAACACCCCTTTCTAAGAAGGTTAATGGTACTTGGAATATTGATCTCACGACTTCCCCTCTGTTTTGGTTAGTATGTGAGATGTTCCCCACCAGATTATTTGTCTTTGAACACTTGGTCCCCAGATGGCGGTGCTATTTTGGAAGGTCATGGAACCTTTAGGAGGCCGAAACTCACAAGGTGAATCTCAGGGTAGTCTCTGAGGTTTTATATCAATCAGCCCCACTTCCTGTCCTTCTCCTGCCTGCACTGTGAACGCAGTGTGACCAGTCACACTGTCTTCTGCCACGTTTCTTCGACCCTATGATGGACTGTATGGCAAGACATTTCCCCTCCCTTGAGTTGCTTCTCGTCTAGGATCCGATCACAGTGACGGGAAAGAAAGGAACTGGCCTTCTGTTATGCTTTTCTTTAGTTTTCATTTTTTTCTTCCTTTTCTCCTCCTCGAGTCATCTTAGTGCAAAACTGCAGGTGGAGGAGTAGGTGGCAAGATCCCCTGGATTTGAGGAACTGGCACCGACAAGGAGGGACCTTTCCTGTTCTCGGTAGGTGCTCATGGTTTATGCTACCCGAGAAGGGGCTCCTTTTAATCCCATCAGTATTTTCCGCTGGTTCCCCAAGCTCTGTTCCTGGGACTCACTGGAGTAAGAACTTTCTGCACACTGTGTTAAGTTTACACTTAATGTCTAAACGATCCATTAATTCCACTCCAACATGATCCTGAGTTGTACTTTTCCCAAGGAGTCGGTCACTTCTCTCATTGGATGCGTGGGGCTGGTGATAGCATTATAGAGTCACCAAGGATGGAGCTAGAGCCGCCATATTGTTCTGCATTTCTTCTCTAGACTCATCTTCTCTAGACTCCAGGTCTGTGGCGTAGGAAAGACACGGGATAGACGTGGCGGTCACTGATGGGGTATGGCTTGTGCATCATTGATCCCTTTTCGCCGTGTTCTGCCCTTCTCTGCTCCACGATCCTCGGGTCCAGTGGAAGCACCTTCAGATTTATATGGTGCTACTTACTGGCCCGCTGCCAATTAGTGACACTTTGAAATTCCCTTATATGATGCACTGCTGCTCTGACAATAAACAAGTCATTAGCTGGGTCAGAGGGCAGCTTCCATCTGCTTTTGATTCATTGTCTCTGAATCTGGCTCAAGAAACTCCTTATAATGTGAGGGCTCCAACCCCCAGAGCCGGAGGCAGATTGGGCCTCTGTGCACCTAGGTGCTGGATCACAGCATCTGCTGTCTGGAAGAAACACAGACTACCACCCTGTTCTCATCGCTCACTCTTTTTTTTTTTTGGTGGGGGAGGTGTTTCTCTGTGTAGCTTTGGAGCCTGTCCTGGAACTCTGTAGACCAGGCTGGCCTTGAACTCACTGAGATCCACCTGCTTCTGCCTCCTGAGTGCTGGGATTGAAGGAGTGTGCCGCCATCACCTGGCTCATTGCTCATTCTTAAGGCAGGGTCACAAGACCAAAGCCTTAGCTGAGTGCACAGTGGAGCAGTGAGGACCAGGGACCTAGGCCAGGTAGAGGGAGAGGCAAAGGTGACAAAGGACGGGGGAGAGCAAGAAACTTTACTGGGTGGTTTGGGATGGGGAGAGATGGGAGACGCCTGAGTCAGAGAGTCTGGCTAATTATATCCAGTATGTGCCCAAAGGCTGTTTGGCTTGGGAGAGACCTTGGACATCTCATCTGTCCCCGTTTCACAGATGCATATCTGATGCCTGGGAAAATGAAGTGTCTTTTCCGAGTTCACCCAGCTGACCTGAGATCAGACTAGGGGCAGGTAAAGCTCCCAGTCCCAACGTTTTCTGTAGCAATCTCTTTGGATCTTAAGAGACCATGATGTGGAAAAGATGGAGGAAACCATTCCTTACTTAGGAGCTCACTCCTGCCAGGCCTCCTCTCTACAACCTCTCACAATGCCTGGATTTTGGGATTCTGCAGCTATTCAAGGGTTACTGTGGGTGTCTGTGGATGTGTTTGGGCAGACAGATGAAGTGGCCAATGACACAACACTCGGCTAAGTGCTGGGAGAGAAGTAAGAGCAATCTAGACAGGCCTTCTGGTCTATGTTCACAAGCTCATGAACTAGGATCTGAAACACAATGAAGTGGCCAGTAGACAGGCGTAGAACTGGAAGACCAAGTGGCAAACTCTGCAGCTGAGGCCATGGCGAGTACCCAGGGAGTGTCAGACTGACTTTAGTCTAGATCCTAGGGTGTATGGGGAGGGCTCATGATCTCCAGTCCATAAAAAGCAGACGGCTAATGTTAAGGTGTTTACAGAAACTGAGACTCAATGGCTATGTCTCTAAGAAACCAGGACCAGGAGACTAACACTCACATACGTAAGGGGATGTCCTTGCTAGGACTCTGACTAGAAAATCAAGTCTTCTGTGAGAAATAGTGATTCCAGGCTTGGAACACACATGACTGTAGTGCCTGTTGCAGGCTGAGAAATCAGTGTAAAAATAGATTCCAGACCAGTAAAACTCGGAGAGTATCAAGAGAAGGAAATGTAAAACCATTCAGAAGAAATGTACCTCAGAAGAACAGCATTTTCCCAGCAAAACATAATCCCCTTTGAAGTTGCTCTAACAAAGAAATTGCAAACCACATGGCAATGGCTTGCTGCTAGGGGATATCAGACTAGCTTAATATTTAAATGACATAAATAATAACCATGAAGAATCTAAAATGACTGTTTAAAATAGTTTAAAAGATTGGAAAAGAAATACAGAAGAGTCTGTTGAAAGATAGCATGTAAATTTGCAAAAATAAATAAACAAAAGCCAACTAGAACTTTCTAGAAATGAAACTGATAATCACTGAAATCAATTTTGTTCAGTGGGTATTTCAGAGAGCGAGGATGAACTTTCTGGGAAAAAAAAGCTAACAACAAAAATGCTCATTGGATGCATCAGAGAGATAATTGGATAAAGTTGAGCAGAAAATTAGTGAACTGGAAGAGTCGAAGAAATGACATCGATTGTGGCACAGGAAGAGAGGGAACGTGTGAAAGAGACGCTAAGAGGATTCTAGATGGACCGAGAGTTACCCTTGTAAATAACCACAGAAGGAGAACAATGCAGAGAATAGCAGAACAGTCGTGTTCAGTGTTCCAGGACTGATGGAAAGCTTTTATCCCCAGGTTAAACAAACAAACAAAAACTATTAGAAGCTTCGAGGTGGGTAAATAAGAAAACATCTGGAATATAATATGCATTTAAAGAGGCACAACTAGTATTTTAAGCAATCAAAGCAAAAGGAGAGATTAATTTTGCCCAGGAATATTCTGGGACATTCATAGAAAACAGACTTGAAAGTCAAGCAATATTTTTCAGAGTTAGAGAGTCCACTAAAGTAGACGGAAGACCCTAAGAAATATAAGGTTCCAGTTTCAGCTGGCTTTAACCCAATTTGTTTTGAATTGTTACCTCAACTCTAGATGCCTGTGTGTTAATAAATGTTTGGGGGACACTTTCCTGGCCCGAGTCTTTACTTCATGCCATGTCTTTTTGCTCTTCCTCTGCCCTGCTCATGACTGCAAGTCAGCTAGCGATCATGAATTTACTCATAAATCCATCCAGAATCACTCTTTGGGGCCACACCCTCCCGAGAGTCAAGCTGAAACCGGACTACACCACCTTGCTTTTCTCTACTATGGTCAGGGCAAAGGACCCCTGCTCTGCAGTGAATAGCAGGGCTCCAGCTTCCAGCATTTGTGTCTTGTTAGCAGTGTCAATGGCTTCAGAAGGATGGAGAAACCTGGGCATGGTAATTGGCTCATGAAAGCTGCGAGTTGCTGGCGGGGGCAGGAGGGTCCAGAGAGCAGGAGACTTAATGGGAAGCAAATGCTACAGCGGTTCTCTGTGTTCCCTCCCCCAGCTCACGCCAGCAGCATTCTTCAGACACCTGTAGGCACTTGGCTGGCCATGGGATGTCCTAGCTCCTCCCTGATGTGGAACAGAAAGCCAGAGTTTGGTTCTGATTAAGAGGGTAGGGAGCAGGGGTGGGTGTGAGACAGGAACGGTTTCTTGAATCTTTTAAGAGCACATACTTCTTTTGAGGGGGACACGGTGTCAAAATCTGCTTCACCTTATGATTGTGGTGTTGGGGAAAGAGCACCGGACTTAGAATCTGATGAGCTTGGGGCTGAGTGCTAGCGTACCCTTCTCCTAGTTTTATGATGATGGGAAAAGTGACAAGAAGCTGAGGGGATGGCTCAGTGGGTAAGCCAGCATGCTGTGTGAGCGCAAGGACTCCAGCATCTCCAACAGATCTCCAACATCTACGTGAAAAGCTGGACATGGCCTCTGTACATGTGACCCCAGTGCTAGGGTGGCAGGGAAGGAGAGGAAGATCACTGGGGCTTGTTGGTCACTGATCTAGGTGAAGAACAAACTTCAGGCTTAGTGAGAGATCCTGCCTCAAAGCAATGAGTCAAAGAGTGATGGAGGTAGACATTTGATGTTCTCTGGCCTACACACACACACACACACACACACTCACACACACACACCCCACTTACTTACTTACATACACACACTCACACATGCATTCACACACACTCACATCCACTCACACACCCCCACACTCACACACACACTCACATGCTTACACATGCATTCACACACATACACTCACACTCACACCCCCCACAACTCACACACACACATGCTCACACGAGCATTCACCCCCCCTCACACCCCCACACTGAAAAACTCTTCTTTCTAATCTATAAGAAGAAGAAGGAAATAATTTCAGCTGACCAGGATCCCTAGAGTCATATGTAAGGTGCACAGCTGGAAGACTCGGCAGAGCAGAGCAGGTCAGTGCTGATTATGGGGGGGGGGGGCGGGGGGAGCTCCTGGAGCTCCAGAACTTGCATGGGAAGTTACTCAGCTTTGAGAGCCCAGTGGAGCCTGTTGCAGTGTCTGATACACAACATAAACTGTTGGTAGATGAGACGCTGGGCATTGAGCTCTGCTGCCTCTCACGCTGGCAGAAAACACGATCAGACCAGAGGCTGAGATGCCAAGCAAGAAGACTGCATGGAGAGTCACTGAAATGAACACAGCCATGGGCTGTTGACCGACCAGCGAAGAGACAGTGATGGGTAAGACCCTTCGAAGATCTTCGCTCAGCACTGGGATACTCCCGGCCCCTCTTATAGGTGGTAGTCCTCACGGACTTATCCCAGAGAGCACGTCCTCTGTTTCCGTGACCCCATTTGCACAGGTGTCACCTGCAGCAGTGGGTCCTGCTTGCCTGAGGCTGCAGTGGCCTCCGTGGCTGACTCCCCTCGACTGTGAAGGGCCTTTTGGCTGAGGTCCTGGTCCACCTGCTCTCCAGCTGCTTCTGGTGGAGTCTTGGCAGACTCTGGCATCTTCCACACATCTTTCCTCTGTCCTCACTCTGTAAAACATCTGCAGACCGACCTACTGGCTGTTTGTTTTCTGTTTGTCTTGGGGGTGACACACTCTCCCTTCTTCACTTTAACGACTCCTTCTCTTCACTATTATTGCCCCAGCCACTCTGTTTATTTGCTTCTTCAGAACCCCAGCCACTTTCCCCTCTGCTTTCTTGGGCCAGCCGAGGCCTGTGCCAGTACCCTCTGCTTCCCTCCCACAGCAAGGGGGCCAGTCCAAGACCCTGTACTCCCTGCTGGGAGCCTCACTCAAACCAGATGTGGCTTCTTCCTTCCCTTCCTCCTCTTCCCCCTGAGTTGCCCAGGGCTACAGGGAGTGAGGGAGAGGAGAGGCCCTCCGCCCACATCCTGTTCTTCCCCTCTGCCTCCCTGCCCAGTCCTGCTACCCTCACCAAGGAGTGAGGGGCGGCAGTGCATGGCAGAGCGCGTATCCAGTGCCAGCAGTGGGTGATGCTGGGTGGAAAACATGCTCCCAAAAGCCTGGTGGGCAAGGGTGTCGTCCCTGACCTGCAGCAGAGACAGGCCTATCTTGGAAGTACTTGACGTGATCCATGCATGACCCATAATACTAGGCGGCTCAAACTCTGACCCTGCCTGGGTCAAGTTGCCTCTGCCTCCATATTGCCCTACAAGCAACATCTCAAACTGTGCCTTGACACTCACTTTGCCCAGGAAAACTGCCTTATCTCTTCATGGCAGAGGAGTTTTAGGCGTCCCCATCTCTCAGTTTACAGTAGGCCAAGAATTGAACCCAAATCTGATTTGATACGAAGGGTAACTGATTAGTCAGGACCTGACTTTCTGTTTGGCCTAGCCTACAGTCTGACATCTGGGAACTCACTCTTCCCAACATAGACTGGGTTTTGTCTATATCAGTGAGCCTGGAACATGTTGTGTTTCTGGAACTGGCTATGCCACTGGTCACAACAGGTCATCGAAATTTGGTCTCAGAAATGATCATTGTGAGAGCTAACGATGTCACTGCTGGTACTGTGCAAATATCTGACTGCAAGGGGTGGGGAATGTTGGAGAAACGGAGGAGCAGCCCAGTCTTAGAGACATTCAGGAGTGATCATGGGTCCCGACTCTGGGACATGTCACCTCCCCACCTTGTAAGGCTTTGAGGCTTACGCTCTTACGCTAGGGTGGTGGGAGTGGGAAGTGGTTTAGGAACGCACATTAGATAAAGGAATTCACAGACGTGAACCTGGAGTTTCCAGGACTTCTCTCAGGTCCTTGGGAGAAGCCCGTGCACGTTCCAGTTGATCTGGGGGACCGTCCCCAGACAAGAACTAAAGCAGCTCTAAGCACATGGGCAGATTGTCAGTTACTGCTGCACTCTGGGAATGACGAGGACAGCCGTTCTCAGTCATCAGGCGGTGTGATTCCCACCTGGCACTTAGGGTGGTTTTACCCCAGAAATCCTGCTTTAGTTGAGGGTCTGGTGGGAGAATTTGAGCCTGCATGCTTCAGAAGTCAAACAGAGGACTACACTGTAGGACAGCAGGAGACTAACCTGTTGAACGGCCTGGACTGAGAATAGCACCTGTAGAAAGAGCAGAAGGAAGCAACGCAGGAGGACAGGACAGCCCTGCCCAGGCCTGGTGCTCTCCTGCCCAGCTGGGACCTGCATCTTATCCCAGTGAGCATCCTTTGTCTTGTCAATGAGTTTCTGTTTCCTGGTAAAAGTCAGGGCAGGGCAGTTGGGTGGTGTGAGGTGCAGGTATACAATTGGGCTTCCTTTAAACAGTTTTCAAGACACCTGGGTAGCTTAGCCTCTAAAGGGTGAAAGGCCTATGGCGTGGGGTCTTGGTCACTGGCCAGGGGATCTTTAAGTGTCAACAGGTGCCTTAGGAGGGAGCTAGGGATTTCTCCCTCCCTGGAATGATCGTGGAATGGCGGCTCAAAGCCTTTCAGAGTTCCCTAGATCAAAAGTCACTATCCAAAAGTTGAGATGTTAAAGACAGGCTCTCAGTAGTGGAAGCCTTGGTCCTATCTCAGTATGGATTTTGTTGGTTTGAGCCCTTGTTCTAGTCTTAACAGGGGGATAACTGCCACTTGCTGGTTAGTTAGCTTCCTTTCCCTGGAGTCTCTTCTGAGGACGGTTAGAATGGCCCTGGCGAGAAGACCAGAGGTAGAAAGGAGAAGAGACACGTCTCCTCTCTGAGCTGAGGGGAGCCCAACAGAGAGCAAGCAGCTAGACTGTACAAAGTGGAGAGCCCTTAACTGAAGAAGCGTAAGGTTGTGGGTCCGTGCCAGAGGACTGTATTGCTGATGCTTGTGCCAGCTTCCGCCTCCTCCATCCATCTGACAGGCCTGGAGGGCCCTCCGTGGAGGAAGCCGGAGCTACCCCTGGTTAATGCAAGAGGAACCATTCAGAATTTGGGAGAGCTGAGGAGTCTGGTAAATTTAGACGGTCAGGCCGAGCTGCTCTTGATTGGTGCTGCCCTGCACACTGGGTTCAAGTAGCCAGCTCTGGAGAGCCCAGATGCTCACCCTGTACAGTCTCAGGCAGAAAGAGCAAGGTCAGTGGGGAAGGAGGGAAAGATGGGTGGGAGGGGAGAAGAAAGAAGGAAGAAAGGAAAGAAGGAAGGGAGGGAGGGAGGGAAGGAGGGAGGGAGGGAGGGAGGAAGGGAGGGAGGAAGAGGGAGAACGGAAGGAAGGGAGCAAAGAGGGAAGAAGGAAAGGAGGGAAGAGCAGGACCCTTTCTGCTGGTCAGGCCTTGGATCTGAACTGTCAGGTGGGCCAGCGAGCTAGTGGCAGGAGCCTGGGGCTGGGAGGGAAGCTGCCAGAGGAGGGCCAAGCCCTTTGAAAGCTGCTATTGTTTGAGGTCTCTGCTCAGAGAAACCCTCAGTAAAAAGAGCTTGTTAGTGAGGCCCAGGCTGGAGACAAGCCGCTCTCAGAGAGCCAGTGAACCGTGCGAAATGACTTAAACTAACATCCCTGGCTGCACTGGGCTGGGACCCAGGAGTCAGGGCCTTGTGCTCGTCAGAAATTCATAGAAGGTGCCCCGCGGCTCAGCTTTCTCTGGCCTCCTTGTTCATTGAGCGTTTTTTCTTTCCAGTCCTGCGGCTCTGAAAGGGAGACAGGAGCTGCCTGATGGGGAAGATCAAGTGGCCTTTGAAAACCCCTCTCGGAGTTTATTAAACCCTGGGGCTAGGGCAGGCCAACCTGGAGGCCCAGCCAGGCCCAGCTCCACTCCTCCCCCTGACCCCCCCCCCCAATCGAACTTCCCAGAGGGGACCAGGCCTGTTCTCTTGCGCTAAACTTGGCAGGTCTGTGCTGGAGGATGAGGGGATTGGAAGTAGGATCCCAAGAATTTAGGGTAGATACCATCATCATTTTCAAAGAAGGTAGGGCAGACTGGTCATTTCTGCACACAACCAGGGCTCTCTCTCCCTGGGTCACTCAAAAACTTCCCCATTCCCTGCAGGGACTGTCTTTATTAGCTTTCTCAAGTGTTTGCTTGAGGCACAGAGAGGGGAGTGGAAGGGAAGCCACTGAGGGTCTCTAGGCTAGATTGCAGCTCAGTTACCAAGTAAGGGCAGGAATGAAGCTTGCAGGGTGAGCCTTGGGTTTCTATGCTCCGGAAGGGCCTGGGAGATGGAAGGCACAAGAATGCGTGCTCAATGATCCCTGGAAACTCTTGCCAGAACCCTCCTTGTCCTCGGAGGACAGGTCTGCACCGACACTGTGCCCCCCCACAAACAGTGAGCTAAACATGGCCTTTCAGCACAGGAGCAGGCTTGTAAACACCAAGGCTTGAGTCAATGTAGCTACACTCTCGGTCTTCCACAAATATTTACTAGGGCATTCCGTGTGTGAGCACAGAGGCCAGTCAATCAGTGGACTCATGTTGGGGTTGGCAGGGTGTGGGGATCTGTAGGTGTGGCCACTCTGTGCTTGACACCTGGTGGCTCCGAACCCTGAGGAGCCCCGAGAGAAGTGACAGAGACCTGGAACAGGACTTTTCTCTGCCACGTCAGTTGCTTCCACTTGATGAGTGTATATCCCGAGACTCTGAGAACAAGGTCTTTTCAAAAGACAATTCTGCTTGTTTAAAAAGTTAAAAGGGCTGGTGAGATGGCCCAGTGAGTAAAGGTGCTTGCAAGTCTGGCAACCTGGTTTGACCCCTGAACCTCAAGTAAAGGTGGAAATAGAAACCCAGTTCTATGAAGTTTTCCTTGGACTGCCACATGGCATGACACATGTGCTCACACATATCACACACACACACACAAACATACACATCTTCACAACACACTCACACACATCTTCATATAGACTCCCATCTTCACACACACACCTATACACACACACTCACACACATCTTCATATACACTCACATCTTCACACACACACACATCTTCACAACACACTCACACACATCTTCATACACACATCTTCACAGACACATCTTCACACACACATTTACACACACTCACACACATTTTCACACACACATCTTCACACAACACTCACATCTTCACACACACACTTACACTCACATACATTTTCACACACACTCACACACATCTTCACACACACTCACATCTTCACACACACACACTTACACTCACATACATTTTCACACACACTCACACACATCTTCACACACACTCACATCTTCACAAACACACTTACACTCACATACATTTTCACACACACTCACACACATCTTCACACACACTCACACACATCTTCACACACATTCACATCTTCACACACACACT
>NW_026068058.1:539158-556941 GCF_014885135.2 Alexandromys fortis | reverse complement strand
CACACACTCACACACATCTTCACACACTCACATCTTCACAAACACACTTACACTCACATACATTTTCACACACACTCACACACATCTTCACACACTCACATCTTCACACACACCTATACACACACTCACACACATCTTCACACACACTTACACACACATCTTCATACACACATATATCTTCACACACACTCAAATCTTCACACACACACATTCATGTTCACACACATCTTCACTCACACACACACACACACTCACACACACACACACACTCACACCTTGTCCTGTTTCACTTACCCTGTCACCCCCAGAACTGCTCCAAGGCCCCCTGCTCTCCTCATTGCCCACCTCCAGGAGAGGGTGCACTTTCTCCCTGGATGGTTCTGGATTTGAAATGCAGCTCAGTCTCTGCCCCCTTTTATGCTTCCCTCTAAGCAAGTTCAAAGTCCTTTACAGGTTTCCTGAAGAATCTCTTTCTCCACAGCTGTAGAGAGTAAACAGATGGGACGGGAGAAGTCTGAAGACATGAAACTGGAGTTCAAAGCTGTATGCGTCAACAGTTCCTGAACCAGGAAGAGATTGCAAGGTATGGGAAATGGCCGTGTTCTCTCTGGGCTACAGCTAGGGAGGAAGCCGGTGGTCTCATCTAAAGGCCAGGCAGGCATAGCTGCCTGCTAAAAACAGGTTCTGCCTTCCCAGGAGCCTGGAAGGATACCAAGGTGGGTGGTGAAGGTGCGGTTTTATTTTTAGAGAAACTGCCTGGATCTGAGTTTGCCGACAGGGTTTTAGCTCGTGGAGCAATGTTCCCTTAGGGTGGGTAGCTGTGTGCCTGTTCAGAAAGAGCCCAAGACAGTGTGGCTGGTGCTTGCTATTTACTATTGCAAGTCTTATTACTGACTCATGGTGCCAGCTGAAGGCCCAGCCCCGGGGAAAGTACTCTGTACCATCCGTGTTGTTTGTCTCATTCCTGAACCAAGTGAGAACAACAAGTACTTGTGCTAGGTGTGTGTGTGTGTGTGTGTGTGTGTGTGTGTGTGTATGCTTTTGAGCCATACACAAGCACCAGTGATCCAACCACAGGCTGGAATGTTTGGCTTGGGACCTGGGCCCCAAACTTGTTCCATGTGTTCCCTGCAAGTCCCCCTTGGAGGAGGGTAGTTCTCCCAGCTGGTGCAGACTCCCAGGAGCAATCATACCTTTGTGGTTTCCAAGCAATCCTTTTATAGACATACAGTAGTAAGTCTTTCCTGCAAGGCCCTGCTGCGCAGGTGCACAGTCAACTACGACAGCCCCAATGCAACAGCTGCAACTCAAGGGGGCTGGGCACACGGGCCCCACCTGCTGAGCTTCCTCCCATCCTTCCCTCTGCCTCTCCCTGCATCCTCCTGGCACCTAGCAACCTCTAGGGCTCCATAGGACTCATTAAAGCTACTAATCTGTGTTACTTCTTTGGCTGTTTTTATTGTTATTTACCTGTGTAAAAGCTCTCACTCCTCAGCCCAGGCTGGGCTTCAAATCCACAACAATCTTCTTGCTTTTGAACACAAGTGCTGAGCCTCCATGCCCAGATCCTTGGCTATTTATAAATCGCCGATTAGAGATGAAGACATGGAAACCCAGGACAATATGATTGAATGAGTCACCTTGCCAGGCTTACATACCCCTCATCATTACCCTGACTAAATTCTCTCTGGTCTCCATAACCGCAGGCAGGGAATGCCTCCTATGTTTTGTTTGTTTCTTTGTTTTTAATGCATATGTGTGTTTGCCTAGAGCATATGTGCACCTGTGTGTGCAGAAGAAAACTGGATTCCCCAGGATTGGGGTTACAGGTCTTTGTGAGCCAGCATGTGAGTTCTGAGCCCAGGTCTTCTGCAAATGTAGTAGTACTCTCAACTGCTGAGCCATTTCTTCAGCTCCAACACTTGCTTTTTTAAAAAAATTGATTAAAATATATGGTTTTGAGTTGAGCATTGTGGTATATACTTATAAATCCAGCACTTGGGAGTCTGAGGCAGGAGAATAGCTGTGAGTTCCCGGCCTGTCTAAGCAAGGCCTTGCCTCAAAAATAACAAAGAAGTGTTTTTTTCCCCTTTACCTTGCTGCTCTTAGACCCTGAGAGGAGCATCGTGGCCATATTGTCTTCTTACCCTTTCCTCTTTGTGCCAAGTCCTTCATAGGGACCCCACCTTCTGGTCATTAGCCTGACTGCTGCCTGGTTGTCATTGCCTCCCCTTCTCTTCTTCACCTCAGGGTAACTTGCTCTCATACTATGGTTCTAGAGTATTCTCTGTTTTTGCATACTTGCAATGGGAATGGGTAACAGTTGCCCAGAGATACAGCCTCTGCCACGCCCTTCCTCACTCATCTGGCCCATCCTCATCATCTTCAAATCCTTTTCTTCCTCCTTCCTCTCCTCATACGCTGCGCTCTGCTGCTTTTTTCCATCCTTACGGTCCGAACAGCACCCTCTCCTCTGAGGTCCTCTCCCTTTCTCCCCGTCTTCACTGGATGGTCCTTCCATCTCAGTTTCGTCCTCTGTGCCACCGAAAAGCAACCGTTTCTTCCCAGGAGTCTTCCTGGAGAGCAGCGGAGTTTCTATTCTCCCCTGTACTCAACACATTCACCCTAACTTAGCGCAGAACCCACCAGTACATTGGACTGGGCGTCCTGCCAGACTGGAGTTTATTTTGCGATTTCGTGCTGAGCTCTGGGGTCTTCCTGATTTGTTTTGTGGTCTGACCATCCCCTGCTCAATCCACAGAACCACGCTGCCTGAGACAGAGCTTCATCCAGAACACAAGGAGAAGGGTCCGGGTGCTGGGCTGCACTCTGCACAGGGTCAGAGCGACTGTGGGTACCCAGGCCCAACCTGGACGAGTGAGGTGAGGGCACCAGCTTGCCTTTCAGGCTCTCTCATTTTCATGGACTTCCGGGCTAGGAGAGCCAGATCTTTCCAGCTTGCATCCGAACTGGGCTCAGCGATGCTGACTTTCCCGACGGCTCTCTACCTCCTGTCCCATCCCTTTCTTTCCCAATATACAGAAAGGGGCCGACGGCATCTCAGGGCCTGTCAGCCAATTCAGTGAGAAGGAAACATTAAACACTCCAAACGATGCTTATTGGAGCTGGGTAAACTCAGCACACCACAGTTTACTTTGCTGTCAGAAATCCCCGAGCTTGCCACAGAGCAGAACCCCAGCGGCTGAGGGCTCCCATCATCCCTGCTTTGCATCACCACCCACCAGAAGGGACCCACTCTTTCAGCCCAGGCTCTCCTCAGCCCCTCCGCCACTGGTTCTTTTCTGGTCTTCCCTTTTCTTCCCTTTACTCTCCCTTCCTTTCCACTCTGGTCCATGAAGACTTGGTACTGGGCAGGAGACATGCATTCCTGAGGGTCAGCGAGCCTAGAGCACGTGCAGATGAGTTCCAAGGACCCGCTTATCCCCCCTCCCCATCACCACCACTTAAAGCCCTTGGGCTGTGTGTTGTTGATTTTGTACCGGTCAGAAATTCAGGCCAAGGGGAGGAACTGGTACCAAGGGGCCACAGGCATGTGGGGACATTTGGATAAGAGCATTCACGTGGGTTCTTTGAGGACTTGAGGATGTATGCATCAGGAAATCAGGATAGCACTGATTTGAGACCTTGCTTCACATAAACGCAAATATCCTCAACAAAAAGAGCTCCAACCTCCCGGAGGGCCTCCCTGACCCCCACCTCTCTGGAGAAATTTGCAGCCTGGGCCAAGGTTTTCTTTCTGGCTCCACTTGGAAGTACAAACCTTGTGGGCTTGAGATGAAACATATGCTGCTCCGGAATGTGGCTAGTAGCCAAGGGTGTACTCAGAGGCCCCTGTAGAATTCTCAGCCATCTGCCTGGGAGGGGACTGGGAATGCGGGGCAGAGCATCCGAGGCCAGGAAAGGGCAAAGGAGGCTGGGGTCACCTTCCTCCTCGGCATCCCACTTAGCACCGGTGCATCTTTCAGCACTAGAGTGGATCTTAATGCATTGTACTTCCTTTCCTGGCAAGCCCTAAAACCAGCTTCGACCTCAGATGCCATGGCCTCCAGGGGCTGATTCCAGAAGGAACAGGTGCCGATTAGCATGGCATTTTGCACAGCCCTTCAATGTTACTCATTTCATGCCAAGTGGCACAAACCATTTCCTCTCCTCCTGCCACCTCCCCTGGGAACCCATACCATTTTCCAACATCCCTTCCTAGCTCCACAGACTATCCTCACCTGCCAAGGCTTTGCTTCGCGTTCCCATTGTTCTTCCCAGTCCACCTGGACACCGTCCTGTTAGAGGAGCGCTTGACCCAGCTGTCCCTCGCTGGTGGGGCTGGAGAGCATGCGTTTAGAACCATCCTCATCCCCAGAAAGACCCTGCCTTTCTGCCCCCCCTCTCGCTGGTGGGGCTGGGTGGGCTGTCACAGGAGAGAAGTAGCTGGCCGAGACCCTAACAAATACATGGGGCAAACATCCCCGATCTAATGTGTTTCTGGGATGTTGTGGGGGGTGTGTGAATCAGGTGGGAAAGGACAAACAGCCTACTAATTATTATTCACAATAGCCTTATTATTTACATATTATGCAAGTCTGAGAGTTCGAGGAAGAAAGCGAAGGCCAGGCAGTTCTGTGGGTCAAGGCCAGCTAGATCAGAAGCTAAGCTCCAATTCCGTGCTCTTTTCACGGGACACCTCGGGAAGTGCTCTTTAGAGAAACGTCACCGTTTCCTTCAGTTGGCAATGACACAGCAGCTGCTTCAGTAGAACTGTGCGTCGCCAGCATCCGGGCTCCGGCCCGGTGTGCCTTAAGATGGGTCAGTCACTTGGGGTGGATGTTAGTGTTCCCTTTGGCTGAACCCCGAACTGCAAGGGGGTACACCAGACACACCGCTGGGAGGGTACCGCCCAGGCTGCTACTCAGAGCATAGTTCATTCTCCCTTTCAGGCTTTGTTATCTGTTTTGTTATTGTATGGTTGGGTTTGGGTATTTTTGAGATGAGGTTTCACGGAAGCCACACTGACTTCAAACTCACTGTGTCTTTCATTTCCTGACCCTTCTGCATACACTTCCCAAGTGCTGAGGTTACACCTGAGAACCACTCTGCAGGCAGCCTCCTCTATCTATCTTAAACATATTTTGGTTTTTAATATCTTCTTATTTTATTTTCTTTCTTTCTTTTTTTTTTTTTTTTTTTTTTGTGGTTTTTCAAGACAGGGTTTCTATGTGTAGCCCTGACTATCCTGGAACTAACTCTATAGACCAGTCTGGCTTCAAACTCACAGAGATCTGCCTGCCTCTGCCTCCCGAGTGCTGGAATTAAAGGCGTGCACCACCACCACCGCCCGGCTATACCTTCTTATTTTTGTTTTCATTTTCTTTTATGAGTATGGGTGTTTTGCCTGCTTGTATGTCTATGTACCACTTGTATTTCTGGTATCCTTGGAAAGCAGAAGAGGGTGTTAGATACTCTAGAATAGGAATTACAGATGGTTGTGAGCCACCATGTAGGTGATGAGGAGTAAACCTGGGTCCTTTGGAAGAGCAGCCAGTGCTTTTAACTACCGAGCTAGCTCTCCAGGCCCTTAAACAAGTTTTCACATGTATTTATTTATTTAGCATGTATATACATGCATGTTTGTCACATGTCTGTGTGGAGGTCGGAGGACAGCTTGTGGGAGTTGGTTCACTCCTTCTACCATTTGGGTTCTGAAGACCAGAGTCAAGTTGTGAGATTTAACAAGAGTAAGGGTCTTGACCTACTGAGCCATCCCTCTCACCCCTTAGACATGCTTTTACCATGTGTTCCAGCCCTGAATCCCAGATGTTTCACCTAGGAGTGATACTCAAGACCAGCCAGTATGCTGGCCAGAAAAAAAAATTGTTTTTCTCTCTTAAGAATTTAAAGTCAGGCGGTGGTGGCACATGCCTCTAATTCCAATACTCAGGAGACTGAAGCAGGGGAATCTCTGTGAGTTAGGGGCCAGCCTGGTCTACAAAGTGAGTTCCCAGACAGTCAGAGCTATAACATAGAGAAACCCTGTCTCAAAAAAATTGAAGTAATAAAAACATAAATCTTATAATCATTGGCTTGTAGGGAGCTAAACGAAACTTCCATGACAATAAGGATATAATTTAAAGCCACACTGAAACCTGATACTTCCTTTGTTTGAAATTACTTCATTGTTACTACAATGATCACGTTCCATATGAACTTTTGGGAACAGACTTCTGCACCTTGTGACTGGAAGAGCTTTGACCGGAAGTGATGAGATAGAAAGCACTTTAGCATGGGACTCCATAGAAACTCAACTCAAGAAAGGCTCATCCCTAATGTGAGGCAAGGGATGTTCCTGCTTTGCTTAGGCAGCGACCTGAGCTCTGGGGTAGAGAACTGGGAGTTGATGCTATCCAATGGCATGTGTTACCAAGGGGGACAAGGCAGGCACAGGCAACCGCTTCTTAAGTCCGTTTCCTTCAGGAAAAATACCCTCTGTGTCATGATGCAGCTTCCTGAGATACACTGTCATGAAGGATACATAAACCCAGTGGGAAAACAGCCAGCACAATTATTACTGTGACTAGCATTATTCTTTTCCTGGCAGGGAGAGAGAGAGAGAGAGAGAGAGAGAGAGAGAGAGAGAGAGAGAGAGAGAGAGAGAGAGAGACTATTTAAGATAGAGGGTGGAGGTTACCAAATAGTTGACAGGACATAAGTTCCAGGGGTCAAAGGCATAGCCCACTGTAAGTTGGCTTAAGTAGGGGCTTAGAAGGAGGTCATGTATACCCCCATACTGGCTCCAAGAAGAGATAGGCTAGTCCCAGCTCGGGTCTCCCAGGCACTTTCCATCTGGAAGACAGAAGTGTGTCTTGCAGCAAAGCTCCATCTGCCCACCAGATGAACAATACCTGTAAAAACATCCCACATCAAGCCTTGTGGCGTTAATGCCTCTCCCAGAGCCTACTGGGAAAAATGATGCCAGGCCTGCCCTTCCCAAGTGGCCCAGAGACTCCCGCTATGGAACAGGGAATGGGGAATCGGCTGCCGCCCGCAGACATTCTGGGGCAGGTCCTAGGGAACAAGGTGGGCAATTAGAGAATAAAAGCAATTCACAAACGTGTCAGTAGATATGGGCTAATTTTATAGTATTAGTTAGAGTCGCGATCTCCTAACCCTTGCCAGGGCCTCCGGAAGCCAGGCCTCCAAACAGACACAACTTCACTTGTTGCCGCCCTGAGGAGCGTGGAATTCTTTCCTGGGTTTACAGAGGAAGGAAATGCAGCTCCCAGAGGGTACATTTTCAAAGATCACAGGGCTGCCACCAAGCCTGCCACTTCATATCCGAGTGAAACAGAGCAACCTTCCAGATAGCAGGGGCGGGTAAAGGGAAGCAGGGCTCGAAGGGAGCAAGGGAGCAGCAGATTCGGTCCTAGTTCCTGGAACTGAGCTGCCGAGGACAGAAAAGCTCAGCGTGTAGAGTTGCTACAGGCGCCGTGAATATCTTTTTTAATAAGCACGCCAAAGCTTGACTTTCCAAAAATGCATGCCATGCCTTTGAGAGTGGGCCCCTTGGAAAGCTGCGCTCCTTTGGAGCTGCTCTTTGGCAATGGCCTTCAGGGCTCAACGCACACTCCTTTGAAAGCCTTCCGTTGTAGCAAATCTCCCTTTTCATTCTCTGAGCAGATCTGATTGTTGGGCAAGGTTCCAGGAGTCATGGCAGATTTGGGTGAGTCATCAAATTGGGTTGTCTTCTTCGGGAGTCCAGATGAGGTATGACCCTAAGGCAGAGGCACAGCGAGAAACAACCACGGGGTACTTGGGACTGAGTTGAGAGATGAGCACCAGAGCCCTGGAGCAACTGAAATGATGAGACTCTGCAGGGTGAGGTGGGAAGGCCGTGGGCAAGATCTGAGGGTTCTTCGTGCAGAGAGATGCGATCAGACTCAATCATGGCCTAAGTGGAAACACACATGGTCCCATAAAGTGGCCTGGGAAGGATGCCACATTAATAAAAGGGTAAAATGTAGAAGAATGTGTGAGTGAGAGGGAGCTGTTAAGAAAATGCGAGTGCCTATAAACTCCACTCCGCAGCCCCCGCCCCAGTCCCAGCCGTGGCTCCAACTTGTTTTCATTAGGACTTGAGAAAAGCATTCAGGAAACTAGGCTGCTCTGGAGGCCGCGGAGAACGGAGCTAGACTCTGGACTTATGTCTAGTCTTCGCTGACCTTCCGCATCCCTGCCTGGCTATTCCATTCCGTGATTCTCCAGGTCTGAGGGCCACTTAGCTGTGGTCCTTATTATACAGCCCGTTCTCCAATCCTGCAAGAGAAGACAAGGTCAGAGTGGACTTGGTGGCAGCAAGGATGTTCCTCCCCTGGGTCATTTGGAAACATGGTTCATGTGATAGGAGTCAGCTTCCCTTACATATCCCTAAATTGACCTTGGGTTCCAACTGTAGCCACAGGGCGAGCTCCCAGATGGGACTTCTTGAGAGTCAATAATCAGGAAGCGAGAATCCCCCACAGAGCCAGGCAGTGGTGGCACATGCCTTTAATCCCAGCACTCAGGAGGCAAAAAAGACAGGCATATCTCTCTGAGTTCGAGTCCAGCCTGGTCTACAAGAGCTAGTTCCAGGACAGGCTCCAAAGCTACAGAGAAACCCTGTCTTGAGAAACCCCTAAAAAACAAGCAAACAAAAACTAAAGAAAAAAAAAGAATCCCCCACAGTTCAAAGGGAAGGAGGAGCTGTAACTTACACACTGGAGGGTCGTTCTCCCAGGTATGTGGTGGAGGGACACTAATGAGAGGTGGGGGTTGGGCAGAGGCTGATAATAATTACTAGACCAGCCACTGGGAGGATTGGGGTTTACTGTGGAGATGGGAGATGACCCTTAAGCTTGGGGACAGCTGAGCTCTAACAGGCAGGCAGGACGCGCCTCGCTGAAATAGACGGTATTCACTAGCATAAATATTTTCCATGAGTGTATGACTGTGGGGGACACTTGCAAGAAGACTACCGTCATAACCCAAGAGACTCTAAAAGTACGGCCTCAAGGCTCCTGAACCCTGAGTTTTGCTTTTATCCCTGAGTCTGGCTGACACGTGTGAAAATAGAGGCCTTGGGCTCTTGGTCCCTGGGGCCCTTTTTCCAATGGGAGACATTTATGTTATGAGATGATGCTGGGGGCTCTGGTTAGATGAAGAACCAAGTTGAGCATCTTTGCTAAGGCCTCTGTGCCGAGGCTCAAGGAACAGGAAGCAGCTGAGTGGCCTCCAGTTAATACTGCAATCCGAACAACCCTGAAAGAGGGCTCAGCTGGGGACCTGACAGGGTCTGCATTGTTCCGACAGCTGAGAGCAGCTGCAGGCCTCCCCTGGGTCCCCTTGGGCACTGGGTATTGTGACTAACCTTCAACCCAGGCGTCCAGACTTCCGGAAGAGATCAGCCAAGTGCCAGTCTGTCTGGAGTGTGACTGACTTGAGCAATAATCGCTGGCTGGTGACAGTCAAGGACACAGGACATTGGGAGTTCACCTTCTTACCGAAAAGAGGTCTCAAAGACATGCTGCTGACGGGGAAAGGAGCCAGGATCATGTTTAGGGAAAGTTGAGGCACAGGGTTCTCCTGGCCTCTTCCTGCTTAAGCTCCAGACGGCATTGATTGCACAACGGCAAAGCACTGCCCTTTGAGTTGGAAAACTCTCTTTTCCCAAGAGGAAACTGAATCAAAGCATCCCGCTTCGGGTCTAGAAGTGACTCAAAGGCTGTCCAGTTTATCAGCTTCAACCCTTTTGTCACTTACAATGAAGGGAAAAGCGATGGCTCAGAGGAACTCGGATTCCCACAGTAGCACAGCGAGCAAGAGCTAAAGCAAAGCGGGTCCTAGGCACAGTCTCCTGACCCACAGCCCCAGGCTTTTCCCACCACTGTGACTCTCAGATCCACGGTACCCACTTGCCTCTTTCTTCCCTTCTCATTTGCATGCTGATCACTTCCTGCTGAAAGGCACTTACTCTATATGATTGGACCGTTCTTGCTCTTTGGCCAGTCAAATGGAGCTGACCACTCCGAGTCATCACTCATTTTTAGTAGCAGGCCCAGAACTCAAAACCCAGGTCTCCAGGCTTAGAGAATGGTTGTCAGTCCACTCCACATAAGGCTTCTTAGCTCATCTGTCTAGAGGACAGCACAGAAGAAAGGACAAAGGGCAAGCATGGGAGAGTATAGCATGAGCTACCATATTTTCTTTTACTAAATGGGGCTAAAAGTTCTATAGGATCCTAGGGAGAAAGAACTAAGGTGGAGTGCTTTGCATCCAGGAGTGAGGTGGATAACTCTCAGCTGTTACCCTTGTTGAAACTGTAAAGGGATAGGTTGGGCTTGGAGGCTGGAATATGTTAGCGACCCGGCTGGGAGATTCACTAACAGAGAAATCTCCACGTCCTCTTTGATGTGTTCACACTTGACAATGGGACCTGGGTGAAGCAGGGTGAGACCCAAAGCCCAGGGTAGAAGCTCAGTGGTGAGGAGTCTTTGCTATGAGGATTTCCAGTCTTTGGTTCCACTTTAAGAGTCCTGGCCTTTCCTGGAGGGTGCCCCTCATAGCACGTGACGAAGGAACAAAGTCCCTCAGAACTGTCAAGGGCGGGGAAAGGGAAGAAGAATGAAGGTCAGCCATGAGGCCCATGTCCTTCAACCAAAGTCACAGACAATAAGCCTCGCGGCATCCTCTCAGAGTCCTGATGGTTCTGCGCCCCTGTCTTTGAGTTCTAGGCTTGCGAGGGATATTGTGCCTCAGGCACTGGTGTAGCGGGTGTACCCTGAGGTATCTAGATGGAGAAGGATTTAGGGAAGGAGACTTTTGTTGTGATCTAGCCCAGAGCAGCAGCTTTTCATAGGTAAGAGCCTGCTGTGCAGGCTGAGGTCATTTCTGGCAGGGCTCAGCACTCAGAACAGACGCCAGCAGGTCTGTTTTAATATCTGCAGCAGCCACATTCCTAAGCAGGGCGGGTAAAGCCTTTCTGGACAAGACTGCTTTCCATCAGAAATCATTCCAGTTCACCCGGATCAGATATTTTAGAGAGAGTTGTATTTCTTTTTCTTTCTCTCTCTCTTTTTTTTAAAGGAGGAAAATAAAAATTCAAAGAATGATTAAAGGCCATATGCTGTGCTGAGAACACAACTTCTATTTACTGCTCATCTTTGTGTAGTAAATTACTTTAGTGTGTGTGTGTGTGTGTGTGTGTGTGTGTGTGTGTGTGTGTGTGAACTGAGTCCGGGGCCTTGCACTTTCTATCCCTGAGCTGATTTTTCTGAGACAGGTTCTCACTATGCAGCTCAGGTTGGTCTCGAACTTGTAACTCTCAGAAGTTGTAGATGTTCAGTGGTATACCCTGCCTAACATGTAGTGCTTCAGACAATCCCAGCTACTCTCAGTTCCTGTGCTCCAGGAGTCCCGGTAGAGCTTAGGTCCTCTGCCTTAGATGTCTCACAATGCTGTAATCCAAGCTTTGTCTAGAGCTGCTGCCAGCTCTCAGGTCTCAGTTCGGGAAAGATCCATTTCTGAGGCTACCTGGTCATCTACAGAATTTGGTCTTTGAGAGACCTCAGTCCTTAACTTGCTGCTGATCAAGGCTGCCCTCGGTCCTCTGTCCTTCACTATGGAGGCTTGCTCCATTAAAATATTTGTATTGAGATTGGTGGAGGGAGGGAAGGAAACAGAGAGAGAGACACAGAGTGAGAGACAGAAAGAGGTAGAGAGGGTCAGAGACAGAAAGAGAGACACACAGAGAGATAGGGACACACATAGAGAGAGACACAGAGAGAAATAACAACAGAGAGAGACAGAAAGACAGAGCCTGAGACAGAAAGATGGAGAGACAGAGGGGTGGAGGTTAGAGTTACACATTCCCTGATGATGGACACCATACTCCATTGTTTTTGTCATAGCTAGTGGTTTAGTTGCAGGTGCTACTCACTACTCACACTCAAGGGGAGGGATGACACAAAGGCGTAAATACACAGAGAGAGACAATCAAGGTCTGCTTAAGAGGCTACCTGTTCCTTGGGCTCTCAGTAACTGGCAGCCAGTATAAATGGCAGTTAAATAGTAGTGTATGAATAGTAATAATGATAATGGGAAATGCCATGCATTGATCACTTACAGACTGTATGCATATATATACATATAAACATATGTATATGCACACATATATGCATGTTCTAACCCTGTCATGTACATGTATCACGAGTATCCTCTTTTATGAAGAGGAATCTTATTGCTGAGTTGTCTGTGCTTCAACTTGTCAGACATCAAAGGACTCAGCCAGATGGATGGCCAAGTAACCTGGGAAGTGCTGTAACAGCTCTGCTGCCTGGGCTTCTCGGAAGGCGTCTCACAGCCATAGACCTGGGAGAAACAGCATACGTCACAGCGGCAGAGTCCGAGAAGGGGTGCAAGGCATGGAAGTGACACAATCCCTGGCTCTTGAGGAGCCCTTGAGGCTTAAGTGGGGACCCAGCCCCAAGAAGACGTCTTGGCACTTGCTAGGCCAGCAGCAAGTGCAAGGCGAACAGCTGTTCCAAAGTGCTCTGAGAGGAGCCAGGAAGCCGGTGGCTGTTTAGATTAGTTTTCTAATTGGCCGAGTGTTAGCAAAGCCTCTTGTGTATACAATGGGGATAGTTAATCTTGTCTATTTGTATATCCACTCATGCTCTGTCACTCCCTGATCGTAGCTGTCTGCCTCTCACTGTCTGGTTTCCACTGAGGGAGGGTGTCAGTCCGTGGGCCTCTGACTTTCTTCATGGTGTTCCTAGCCCCGGTGGGCCGCAAAAGGAACGCTAGAAGGAGGAGGATGGCTCAACCACCCTCCAACCCCACGTTATTATGGCAGAGCAAGCCCTTCTCTCGTCTCCAGAGGTCTTCTTTCTTACAGTGGCCCTCCAGCCAGCACACCCATTCCCCATCACTGGAACCCATACAATTTGCATAAAGTAGCCTTTCTTGCCACCTTATAGCTTCAGGACAAACCTCAAAACTAGGCTCCGTTTTTCCAAATGATAAACCCAAATGAAGAGTTGGCTTGTCCAGTATCGCTCAGTTAGTAGGCTGCTGCTAAGCCAAAATTTGAAGGCAGGCCTTGGGATTGCTCTCCTGCACTGGCTGCTTGTCCTGCTGTTGCACTGACGGTTGGTTCTGTCAGGTCTGCACTGCTTTTCTCTTCCCAGCATTCTTCATGAGATTTCCCATGCAGGCTTCTCCTCACTGTCACGTCAGTCCAGCCTCCCGATGGCCTGTCCTTTCCAGCACTTCAGTACTGGTCTAGAGCCTATCTCAATTCCATGGAAGGTTTCAGGGAATGAGGGCAGGTTCCCTGACTCCCCAGATACCCCAGGTAGGGTTGTTTTTTTTTTCTCTAGTTAGATAGTAGACAATTTTAGAGCAGGAGGCACAGTGTAAATGTCTTCCATCACACTCCAACCCCAGGGCCAGAGGGAAGGTGTGTGGCTTAGTGGATAATAATGAGGGGGCAGGTGAAGGCAAGACTTGGAGCATGCAGAGATATGAGTCCTTTATCTGGGGGACCTCCTGCCTGGATTATTCTTTACTTTTCTTAGCTGTCTTCCCAGACACTCCCTTCTCTCAAAGCCTCTTGGCCTTCATGTGGCCACCACGATCTTCTCCCCCTTCTTAACCTGAACCTTGTGGTCAGAATGCCTCTTAGTTATCGCTCTGGTCTCAGCCCATCAGGTGTGCGTTCATATCCAGTTTTGAAGGTAGGAAGAGTTCTTGTATTTGGGAGCGCTTGTGACAGTGACTCAGGAAGAGAGGGCAAAGGAACGATCTACTGCTTGATAATGTTCCACAAGAGGGGCTGATGTGAGCAGATTTGTATGCTGGGAGTAGCCTTAGGAGCATTACAAAGAGAAGCCCATGCAAAACAAAGGAGACGAAAAGGAGGTTCCTGTGTTCCCAGTCTCTATGGGCCGCGTGTCTAAGTAGGGTTCAAAGGATCAAGCTCTTTCCGTGTGCCAGTCTATTAAGGGCTCTACAGAAACGATCATGTTTAGCTTTCAAGCCAGTTCCATAAAGTGGTATTTACTTTATCCCTATCAGAAACTAAGGCTCATCGAGATGAAGCAGGTTAAAGGTTACACATAAGGAGTAAGACACGGAGACACAGCTCTGGGGTAGAGTATCTGCCTGGCATTGGTGCAGCCCTGACTACTGTTTTTGCTTTTGAGATTCTCTTGTTATGTAGCCTAGACTGGCCACAAATTCATGTTCCTCCTGCTTCTGCCTCCCAAGCCTCAAAAGTGCTAGGATTACAGGCAGGACCCACCCACCTCCTGATAAAGGCCCAGGTTTGATCCTTTTCATTGGGAAGAAGGAGGAGGAAGATGATAAGGAGAAATTAAATTTAAAAATTAAGCATTTAGATTCAAGATTTGATTTCAGTCTGACCTAAACCTAAACTTTCATTTTGAATCTCTCATGTCAATGGATATGCTTTCTCTCTCTCTTTGTCTCTCTCTCTCTTGTCTCTCTCTCTCTCTCTCTCTCTCTCTCTCTCTCTCTCTCTCTCTTTGTCTCTCTCTTTCTCTCTCGTTCACACACACAGAGACAGAGAGACAGAGAGAGACAGAGCGAGCATTGTTGAGAAAGTCCAATAAAAATGCCGTTGCTCCTTCCAGATGGGCCTGGGGTTAGAGGGAACAGTTCCCTCCCACTTTTTCAGGGAGGGGGCCTGGGTCTGAGCTACTTTCCCCCTAACCTTTGCTTTGCAGCTCGCAGAAGTGGACAGCTGGCAGGAGAACTGCATTTTTCAGGCCCCAGGCTGTGTCTTCTTATCTGGGGAGCCTTGATTTACTTTCCCTATCTAATCTCAGTCCCCGGCACTGGTGATGGATTTCACCTTCGGCACTGCACAGGGAGCCTTGCCAAGAGCACTCCCCACAACACACTGAGAAGGAGACAGCTTTGGCTTGGGCTCTGGGATCCACCCTTAACTTTCTGCTTCCCTCAGCTCAGGTGGAAAGAGGAGGACCTTGCCTTTTTTAATGCTTTGTTTATTCGTTGACAGCTTCATATATATAATGTATCTTGATCATATCACCCCGCCTACTCTCCCAGGACACCCTTCAACACGTTTGCTTCGTGTTTGGAACCCTCCGAGTCCAGCTGGGCTGCCCGCTGGAATGCTGGCTGATCTGGTTCGCTTACTCTTGTGCAGTTGTGTGCAGGTAACTTCAGCTGCAGGGAGTTCATGAGTGGTGTGCCCTTGTCATGACCAGAAGACAGCTGGATGGTGGTGGTGCACGCCTTTAATCACAGCACTCGGGAGGCAGAGGCTGGCAGAACACTGTGAGTTCAAGACCAGCCTGGTCTACAAAGAGAACTCCAGGACAGTCAGGGCTCGATCTCAAAAAACAGAAATAAAAATAAGCAAACAAGCAAGAAAAAAGTTGTTCTATTTAGTGCTGTACACCCGAGTCATGTACCCTAGCACTTTGAGCAGTTATGAGTCACTGCATTGACTCCTGCCCACTGCAGGAGGACACTTCTCTGGCCAAGATTGAGAACAGCACTGACTTATGGGTATAAGCATAAATATAAAGGAGGTGATTTGTCAACATAAAGCCTTGTTTTTGTGGATTGGAAAGGATGAGGTAGAATACAGCTGCTTACTAAGAATGAATAAGGCTGCTTTTTCTAATCCACCTAGGCCTGTTTGTATTGGAGATGTGTCGAGGAAACAAGAGCACAGAAAATAATAGAATATATGGATCACTCTCCTCGCTGGGAGGACTTCATCTGCCTTTTCAGATTTCACCCTCACAACCGAAAGGAGCATCTTTGGTATTCTCATATGACAGATGAAGGAACGAAGGCTCACCAGGGCTATGACACACATGCACGGCAAGTGTAGACTTCTGCAACTTTTCCGCCATGGACAACTTTTGTCGTTAGAGATTGCATTTCCCCACAGCTTCTCACTTGGAAACAGAAATATGGCTTAGATCAGAGCAGCTCTGTCCTTCAGCAGTGGGGACAGAAGCTGAGCCAGAAGGTATGTTCCCTTTACCCAGCTGTAAATGGAACATGCTTATAAACCCTGTGCCTCTGATCCAAGGCTAAGGGACATCGTGGGAGAGGGGGTAGAAAGAATGAAAGAGCTGGAGGGTAAGGAGGAGTCCTGTGACATGCTGTCTTCTGGTCCTGACATGGGCACAGCATCCATGATGTCACTGCAGCTGTGGAAACCCGCCCACAACTGCACAAGAGTCCTGTGGCCTAAAGGTTAGGGCAGACCTGAGGTGGAAAGTCAGACTTAGCAAGAAGAGGGCAAGTCAGCTTCTCTGTGCCCTGGTGGGGAATCAGCTATGACAGTTTCTCACAACTTCTGTATCCATCATACTCTAGGTGATACCTGGTCACTTGATCTGAGCCCTCAAGAGAAAGGATGGTGTGTTGGATTCACTGAGGCTGCCTGTGAGCCACACATGGAGCTGGGGAGTTCAGTGGCTGTGTTTGAACTTCCTAAGAGTTCATGAGAGTTTTGTAAAGTGGGTGCCAAGGCTCAGAAACGCAAGGCAATTTATCTGCTGTGTTCTTCTTGATAAAACTATAATTCAAACCCAGGCTAATTGCCCCTCCACGTTAGGAAACTAGAAGGGTCCCTTTTGTGTTGCTAGCTTTCTGTTGTGCTGACAAATACCCAAGAAAAAAAACAACTTAAAAGAGAGCAATGGTTGATTTTCACTCATGGTTTCAGAGGCTAAGTCAATGATAGATTGGATCCATTGTGTTAGGTCTGAGGAAAGGCAAAACACTACAGTGGTCAGAGCATGTAGCTGAGGCTGCTCACCCCATGGTACTCAGGAAGCAGGGAGAAGAAAGGACAGGGAGTAAGACAAACCTTTCCAGTGTATGCCCCCTGTGACCTTCCTGCCCCAACTAAGCCCTATCTCCCATTTTCTTCTGCCTGCCAATAATGCTATCATATAATGAATCGATTAAAGGATGAATTCATCATTTAGGTCAAATGTCTCAGGACTCACTGCTTTCCCAAAATACCAGTAGCGGGCACCCAAGCCCCCAGTACACATGCTTGTGAGGGATGTTCCATACCCAAACCACGGCACCCATACCTGGAGTAGGGAGGAGGTAAGTGATTTTTTGGAAGCCAAAGGAGCTCTTTGCAGGCTGTAGCTTACCTCGGTAACTTATCCTGCCTAACCCGCTCTGCACGTGTGTAAAGATTCAGGCCTGGATGTGAGGGTGGGTATGCTTAGTCAAAGGGGTCAAACTATTTGTCAGAAAGAACTCCAACCCTTTCCTTGCTGGCTGCGCGTAATCTTGAAGACTGGGGTCTGTGTCCTATTCGCCTGAGAGTTATTGGTTGTTAACACTTTGCCTGACAAATAACAGGGGCTCAGCAAGTATAAACTATGGACTTGAACTGTAGAGACCTTAAGATTAAGGTACGGGAACTTTAAAGCCTTAGCAGCTATGGCTTCAGACTAGTTACACAAAGGCAAATGCATAACTTGCTGGAAAATGGTGAGAAAGGGGGAAGTGGCTTCTTAGCTGGAAAGATTGCCAGTATCTGATTTAGAAGGCACACGTTTGTCCTGGGGTTCTGGAGAGCTGGGCTCTCAGCTGTGTTGCTCACTGGGTGAGGGATCTTGTTCTTCGGGAGCCTGAGTTTATTCATTTGTCAAAAGCCTGGACCTACAGTCTATGTACCTTTTCTTTCTTTCCTTTTTTTTTTTTTT
>NW_026068058.1:535981-538472 GCF_014885135.2 Alexandromys fortis | reverse complement strand
TACTCAGGAGATCTTGTCTTTTTCTACTTCCATGTAGATTAGATTCATGTACGTCTCTCTTAGAGTCCTCATTGTTGTCTAGATTCTCTGGGATTGTGATTTGTAGGCCTAGTTTTCTTTGCTTTATCTTTAAAAACCACTTATGAGTGAGTACATATGATAATTGTCTTTCTGGGTCTGGGTTACCTCACTCAAAATAATGTTTTCTAGCTCCATCCATTTGCTTGCAAATTTCGAGATATCATTATTTTTTTTCTTCTATGTTGTACTCCATTGTGTAAGTGTACCACATTTTCCTTATCCATTCTTTGGTCGAAGGGCATTTAGGTTGTTTCCAGGTTCTGGCTATGACAAACAATGCTGCTATGAACATAATTGGGCACATGTCCTTGTGGTACGGTTGATATATACCCAAAAGTGCTATTGCTGGGTCCTGAGGTAGGTTGTTTTCCAATTTTCTGAGAAATCAACATACTGATTTCCAAAGTGGCTGTACCAGTTTGCATTCCCACCAGCAATGGAGTGTTCCTTTTACTCCACATCCTCTCCAGCATAAGTTGTCATCAGTGTTTTTGATCTTGGCCATTCTTACAGGTGTAAGATGGAATCTCAGAGTGGTTTTAATTTGCATTTCTCTGATGGCTAAGGATGTTGAGCATTTCCTTAAGTGTCTTTTAGCCATTTTAGATTCCTCTGTTGAGAGTTCTCTGTTTAGGTCTGTACCCCATTTTTTTATTGGATCATTTGTTTTTTTGGTGACCAATTTCTTGAGTTCTTTGTATATTTTGGAGATCAGCCTCCTGTCTGATGTGAGTTTGATGAAGATCTATTCCCATTCTGTAGGCTGTCATTTTGTCTTGTTGACTGTGTCCTTTGCTTTACAGAATCTCCTCAGTTTCAAGGGGGTCCCATTTATTAATTGTTGCTCTCAGTGCTGTGCTACTGGGGTTATATTTAGGAACTGGTCTCCTGTGCCAATGTGTTCAAGTGTATTTCCTGTTTTCTCTTTTATGAGGTTCAGTGTGGTTATTTTATGTTGAGGTCTTTGATCCATTTGGACATGAGTTTTGTGCATGGTGATAGATATGGGTCTATTTTCATTCTTCTACATGTTGATCTCCAGTTATGCCAGCACCATTTGTTAAATATGCTTTCTTTTTTCTATTTTATATTTTTTTGCTCCTTTGTCAAAAATCAGGTGTTTGTAGGTCTTTGATTCAGTTCCATTGGTCTGCCTGTTCAATTTTATGCCAGTACCAGGCTATTTTCAGTACTGCAGCTCTGTAGTAGAGTTTCAAGTCAGGGACTGTGATGCCTCCGGAAGTTCCTTTATTGTACAGTTTTGGCTATCCTGGGTTTTTTGCTTTTTCATATGAAGTTGAATACTGTTCTTTCAAGGTCTGTGAAGAATTTTGCTGGAATTTTGATGGGCATTGCATTGAATTTGTAGATTGCTTTTGGTAAGATTGTCATTTTTACTATGCTAATTCTACCTACCCAAGAGCATGGAGAATATTTCCATTTTCTGATGTCTTCTTCAATTTCTTTCTTCAAAGACTTAAAGTTTTTGTCGTACAGGTTGTCCACTTGTTTGGTCAGATTTACTTCAAGATATTTTATGTTATTTGTAGCTATTGTAAAGGGTGATGTTTCTCTGATTTCTTTCTCAGCCCATTTACCATATGTATAAAGGAGGGCTACTGAGGTTTTTGAGTTAATCTTGTATCCTGCGATATTACCGAAAGTGTTTATGAGTTGTGGAAGTTCCTTGGTAGAATTTTTGGAGTCCCTTACATAAACCATCATATCATCAGCAAATAGTGAGTTTGACTTCTTTTCCAATTTGTATCCCCTTGATCTCCTTTTGTTGTCTTATTGCTCTAGCTAGAACCTCAAGTGCTATATTGAATAGATATGGAGTGAGTGGACAACCTTGTCTTATTCCTGATTTCAGTGGGATCGCTTTGAGTTTCTCTCCATTGAGTTTGATGTTGGCTGTTGGCTTGCTGTATATTGCCTTTGGTATGTTTAGGTATGAACCTTGTTATCTCTGCTCTCTCCAAGACCTTTATAATGAAGGGATGTTGTATTTTTTGAAGGCTTTTTCAGCATCTAATAAGATGATTATGTGTTTTTTTTTCCAGTTTGTTTATATGGTGGATTACATCGACAGATTTTCATATGTTGAATCATCCCTGCATCTCTGGGATGAAGTCTACTTGGTCATGGTGGATGATTTTTCTGATGTGTTCTTGGATTCCATTTGCCAGTATTTTATTGAGTATTTTTGCATTGATCTTCATTAGTGAGATTGGTCTGTAATTCTCTTTCTTAATCATGTCTTTGTATGGTTTGGGTATCAGGGTAATTGTAGCCTTGTAGAAAGAGTTTGGCCATGTTCTTTCTGTTTCTATTGTGTGGACCAATTTGAGGAATAGTGGTATTAGTCCTTCTTTGAAAATCTTGTAGAATTCTGCTTTGAAACCATCTG
>NW_026068058.1:485160-531000 GCF_014885135.2 Alexandromys fortis | reverse complement strand
TTTTCTTTTCTTTCTTCCTTTCTTTTTTTTTTGGTTGGGAGACTTTTGATGACTGTTTCTATTTCTTTAGCAGTTATAGATCTATTTAATTTGCTTATCTTATCTTGATTAAATTTTGTTAAGTGATATTTATCCAGAAAGTTGTCCATTTCCTTTAAATTTTCCTATTTTGTGGAGTACAGGTTTTCGGAATATGACCTGATGATTCTCTGGATTTCTTCCATGTCTGTTGTTATTTCCCCCTTTTTGTTTCTGAATTTGTTAATTTGCATATTCTCTCTTTCTCTCTGCCTTTTGGTTAGTTTGGATGAAGGTTTGTCTATTTTGTTGCTTTTCTTAAAGAACTAACTCTTTGTTTCTGTGATTCTTTGTATTTTTTAGTTGTTGTTGTTTCTCTTTTGTTGATTTCAGCTCTCAATTTGATTCGTCCTCCTGGGTGAGTTTGTTTCTTTTTATTTTAAAGTTTTCAGGTTTTGACCTTGGCCATTCTTACAGGTGTTCTGTTAACTCACTAGTGTGGGATTTTTCCAGTTTCTTTATGTAGGCATTTAGTGCTATGAACTTTCCTCTTAACACTGCTTTCATTGTATCCCATAAATTTGGGTATATTGTGTGGTCATTTTTGTTGAATTTTAGGAAGTCTTTAATTTCTTCCTTTATTTCTTCCTTGACCCATTGGTGATTCAGGAGAGCGTTGTTTAATTTCCATGTGTTTGTGGGCTTTCTGAAATTAGTGTTGCTGTTGAGTTCTTATTTTAAGCCATGGTGATCTGATAAGATACAGCCCCTTTGGATGTCAGTGTGGCAATTTCTCAGAAAATTAGGAAACAACCTTCCTCAAGACCCAGTAATACCACTTTTGGGTATATATCCAAAGGATGCTCAATCGTGCCACAAGGACATGTGCTCAAATATGTTCATAGCACTATTGTTTGTTATAGCCAGAAACTGGAAACAACCTAAAAGCCCCTCGACCAAAGAATAGATAAGGAAAATGTGGTACATTTACACAATGGAGTACTACTACACAGCAGAAAAAAATAATGACATTTTGAAATTTGCAGAAAAATGGATGGAGCTAGAAAACATTATTTTGAGTGAGGTTACCCAGACAGGAAAACAATTATCATATGTACTCACTCATAGGTGGTTTGTAAACATAGAGCAAAGAAAACCAGCCTAAAAACCACAATCCCAGAGAATTTAGACAACATTGAGGACATTAAGAGAGACTTACATAGATCTACATGGGAAGTAGAAAAAAACAAGATCTCCTGAGTAAATTGGGAGCATGAGGACCTTGGGGGGAGGCTGAAGTGGGGAGGGGAGAGGCAGGGAAGGGAACAGGGAAAAATGTATACCTCAATAAAAATCAATAATTAAAAAAAGATACATGGGGTTACTCCGATTTTTTTTTGTAGCTGTTGAGGTTTGCTTTGTTGTAGTATGTGGTCATTTTTTGAGAAGGTTCCATGAGGTGTAGAGAAGAAGGTATATTCTTTTATGTTTGGATCAAATGTTCTATAGATGTCTGTTATGTCCATTTGAGTCATAACACCTGTTAGTTCCCTTATTTCTCTGTTAAGTTTCTAACTGGCAGACCTGTCTAGTGGTGAGAGTGTGGTGTTGAAGTCTCCCACTATTAGTGTGTGGTATTTAAAGTGTGATTTAAGCTTTAGTAGTGTTTCTTTTACATATGAGTGTGCCCTTGTATTTGGGACATAGAGTTCAGTACAGATATTTTTTTCATGATGGATTTTTTTGGTGTATGATAAATATAAAATGTCCTTCTTTGTCTCTTTTGACTGATTTTAGTTCAAAGTCTATGTTGTTAGATATTAGGATAGTTACACCAGCTTTTTTCTTAGGTTCACTTGATTGGGAATTTTTCCCAACCCTTTACTCTGAGACAATGTCTGTCTTTGAGATTGATGTGCATTTCTTGTATGCAGCAGAAGGATGGATTCTGTTTGTATATCCAATATGTTAGCCTGTGTCTTTTTATAGGTGAGTTGAGTCCATTTATATTAAGGGATATTAATGACCAGTTATTACTAGTTCCTGTTATTTTAGTTTTCATTGTTGATAATGTTATTGTGTATCCCTTCTTTGGGATTTGCTGCTGTGAGCTCATCTATTGTCTACAGTTTTTTTGGATGTAGCCAACTTCCTTGGGTTGTAGTTTTCCTTCTAGTGAAGGGCTGGGTTTGTGGCTAGGTATTTGTTAAGTCTGGTTTTGTCATGGAATATCTTGCTTTGTCCATCTATGGTGATTAAAAGTTTTGCTGAGTATAGTAGTCTGGGCTGGCATCCATGGTCTCTTAATGTCTGCATAATGTTTGACCAGGACCTTCTGGCTTTCACTGTTTCCATTGAGAAGTCATGGGTAATTCTGATAGGTCTGCCTTCATATGTTACTTGGCCTTTTTCCTTTGCAGCTGTTAGTATTCTTTCTTTATTCTGTATGCTTAGTGTTTTGATTATTATGTGCTGAGGAGACTTTTTTTTTTGTTCCAGTCTATTTTGTGTTCTGTAAGCTTCTTGTATCTTCCTATGCATATCTTTATTTAGGTTGGGAAAGTTTTCTTCTATGATTTTGTTGAGTATATTTTCTGTGCTTTTGAGCTGAGCTGCTTCTTCTATCCCTATTATACTTAGGTTTGGTTTTTTCATGGTATCTCATGTTTCCTGGATATTTTGTGTTAAGCTTTTATTAGATTTAATGTTTTCTTTGATCAGTGAGTCTATTTCCCCTATTGTGTCTTCAATGCTGAGATTCTATCTTCCATCTTGTATTCTGTTCTTTATGCTTCCATTTGTGGTTCCTGATCATTTTCCCATATTTTCCATTTCCAGAATTCCTTCAGTTTGTGTTTTCTTTATTGTCTCTATTTCAGTTTTCAAGTCTTGAATTGTTTTTTTCATCTGTTAGATTGCCTTTTCATGGTTTTCTTTAACGGATTTGTTGATTTATTTCATTTTTTGTTTGTTTGTTTGTCTTTTCCTCCATTTCTTTGAAAGAATTTTCCATTTCCTCTTTAAGGGCCTTGAACAGTCTCCTAAAGTTATTTTTTTTTAAGTCATGTTCTTCTGCCTTATCTGTATTTGGGTGTTCAAGACTTGCTGTTTTAGAGTCACTAGTTTTTGTTAGTGTCATGTTGCTCTTTGTGCTGTTGGGTGTGTTCTTACCATCTCTACACATCTTTTTCTCTGATTGATGTAGTTGGGGTCGTGTTTCTGGTGATCACTCTTCCAGGGGTCAGTGTCTCCAAGCTTCAGATGGTTGCTCCTTGTGGTGGAGTCAGGGTCATGGTTCCTGTCACCCTGAGATCACTTGGCATTCCTGGAGTTTGTTTGGCGTTCCCAGAGGTCTCTCTGCAATCCCAGAGGTCTGCTCCTATGGAGGTTGCTTTCTTGGGCCTGCTCCAGCAGAGGTCACTGTACTTGGGCCTGCTCTGATGAAGGCCATTAGCTTGGGCCTGCTCCAGTGGAGGCTGCTCACTCCAGCCTGGCCCCATGAAGGTCGCTGGCCTGGGCCTGGTCCCACAAAGGTTACTTGCTAGGGCCTGTTCCCAAGGAGGTCCCTGGTTCAGGCCTGCTCCCTCTCTCATTTCTGCTCCTATGGAGGTCGCTGGTTCCCATTACTGTTATGTAAAACTTATCTCTTGAACATCTTCCTCCTGTCCTTTGACTGGCATTTCCTAGGTGCCCCCATTCCCAGTAGTGTTAACCATCTTACTCCCTATTTCTATGGCTTTGACTTTCCAAATATTTCACACATAGGGGAGGTCATGCTGTTTTCACCTTCCTATACTTGGCGTCTACTAATCAAAATACTGGTTTTCAGGTTCATTCAAGATTGTTTCTTAAGTCGGAAGTTAGGTTCAACTGCAGCAGGGTAAATGGGGGGGGGCAATCCTACCTGAAAGCCACTGATGAGCTACATGGCCCTGGCCAAATCTTCACAGGCACAAGGGAATGGCTTGTTTTATGACTTCCCCCATTTATAAGCCCAAGTCTCTTAGTTAAGTTCAGTCTGCAGTCTACAGAAGCAGCCCCTCCCAGAGGATGAACCAGGCCTGAAAAACTACTATTCTTGTGGGCTATTTTCAGTTCCCCAGTGTACTGGCCAGCTCCTACCCAGGCTTAATTTGCACTGCTAATCTGTTATGTCTTTCTTGGTAATTTAGCACTTTCAGACAGTTATGGTTAGATTCTGTTTATTTTTCTAAACCTCATGAAAACCCCATAATACAGCAAGAGAGAGAGCAAGAGAGAAGAGGGATGGGAGGGGAGGGGAGCTTTTCTAGAAATATAAACTCAAGACTTAAATGCTCTTCCCCATCTGCAGGACAGCTGTTGTTGAGCCCCATCCAATCCCAAAGTTCCAGCATTCTGTTTCAAGGCTCTCTTTCTGGCTCCTACCATCACTCTTTGAGAGTATGTAGCCTTGAGATCAAGGCATGGAGAGCTGCCAGTTACAGCCACCTGACATGAATCCTCATTGTCTGTCCTTACCATGGGGCCTAGATGTGGGCCATTCCTTCTCTTTACCTTGGATAATTATCATGGGAAGTGAGAGGCAGAAGAGAACTCACTGGGTGACATATTAAGAGGAGTTGGGGCGTTCACGGGCAACCACTAACCCTATATTTTTGTTCAACCCTTTGATCCCTGGGTCCTTGGAAGACTTCCTTTTCTGTAGGAGATGGCAATGTGTCTCTTTGCCCAGCTCTAGATGGAGTGGTGAGAAAAAAACAGGTGTCAGTGAACGTCTGGTAGTTTAGAAAACTGCCCAAGGTTTGAGCAAGAAGGTGGAAGAAAAAGTCAACGTCTTGGCGCACCTGTGCCCTCATGTCTTTTGAGAAGAAGAAAGTGAGCCCGGAAGAAGCCTAAAAGATGTTCGAAGATGAAAGGTTAATTGTTGACATCCAATTCAACCTTTTAATCTTTCAGTGGGTGACACAGAAAACAAGATGGTATTTACCTTCTTGATAGCAGAGGACTACCTATCTTGGCTCTTTAATATATTTTAATTTTATTTCATTGTTAATTATGTGCATGTATGTGTATCTGTATGTGGGATTGTGCACATGAGTGCTGATGTCCTTGGAGACCATTGTCATCAGATCCTCTGGAACTGGAGTCACAGGTCATTGTGTGCTGTCTCTTGTGGTTACTGGTAATTGATCTTGGTCCTCTGCAAGAACAGTAAGCGTGTTTAACTGCTGAGCTATCTCTCTAGCCCTCAGATTCTTTATTTTTTTTCTACATTTAATGTTATTAACTCTTTCACACTCACCTTAAACTCATTAACTCAGGGGGAGCACCCATTACCTAGCTTGTTCTGGGAACTAAGGAAGCCATCTAAACAAACCCAGAGCCCAGTGTCATTTTGGCATTTTCCTAGTGACCTCAAGCTGTCCCTCACTTAAACAGGAAGGGTGAATGAAGACAGCAAAGCCACACCATGCCCTGGGATAGCCCCATGTGAAACTGGGCCCGAGTTGTTATCTGGGTGCCCAGTCTTGCCTTCCCAGTAGTCTGTAGTCTTAACAATTTACGTAGACTTTAGCAGAAGTTTTCAGAACTTGTGTGATGATCTGGGACTAGAAAATGAACACACATTTCACTCCTTTTATTACAACTTGGGTGTCCCAAATGGGGCCCATCAATTCCAAATCCCAGTCTAGGATTTTCTAATGGAGTGTGTAGTTAGAGGAAAATTTAATCCACATGTATCTGACTCACCAATCTCTAAATCATTTTGAAGTTTCATTCTGGGAATGAGTTGATATGTACTCTGTATTTTTTGTTTTGTTTTGTTTTAACATTTAGATGGCTGCATCAGCCAAGGCTTGATAAGTAACAACCCTGAGAGAGAAGAGGAAGTTTCAAGTACAGGCCTGACCTGCAGGCCCCTCCCTAGGCCTTCCTGGGGTCAGGAAGCCTGCCAGAACCTACACATGCAAATCTCTCCCTCCCCCAGCTTCTTTTGCTTTTACTCCTGGGAGACTGAGCCCTGATGAGGAAAATAACCCTGCCTAAAAGTTGGTGATACCACAGAATTTTGACATCTGTTCTTTATTGGTGTCTCAAGGAGATAGAGTGAGTCTAGCGTGTGATTCCTGTTTGTCACCCAAGGCTAGTCTATTGTTACACCAGAGCCTCTGCCTTCTTCCTGTTGCTCCCTCATACGAGGCACTCCCAAGATAGTGGTGCCCTAATAGTTCTCCAGAAAAATTTCAGCCTCTCGGCATTTTCTGGTGGAGCCAAATCTAAGGAATGCCATTTCAGGCAGAGGTAATACACTGTGCTATCCTACCTGGGGGCACCTGCTCTGCTTTTGTTTGTTCTGTTTTCTAAACCAGACTCCATTTCTTCTTAGCATATATATATATTGACGAGTTTTTCCAACTAAAAACCATCAAACTTCGTTTCCACTCCAGTCAGTTTACCTCTGGGCCAAGTTTCTTTCTCAGAGGATTAACCCGCATTGTCTCCTTTCATCTTGTAACCCTCACAGTGGTTTGGCATGGGTTGGCACCGCCAACAGCTGAAGTTACCAGGGAACAAATGGCTTAGCTTTCTTAGGTCTTCGTAGTAATCCATGGCATTCAATCCTGTTGGCTTTCCTTCTATCCTGATGGGATACCTTTTCTGGACTGTTTCCCCCTGCTACTTTGGAGGATTCTTTTCAGTCTTCTATGCCTCCCCATCTCTATTAGATCCACACACATTGGTTGGAATGTCTGATAGCTAACCCTGACTTTCCCACACTATTTTCTTTTGTCACATGACACATTTCCTTCTGTCTCAACTATACCCTCAAGTCTGTAAACCCAGACCTACACTCCTAGTCAGTGTCTCTCCTGACATCCAGCTTTAACAGGACTCATGGAGGCAGGACCCCTTCCTCTGTCTAAACTCACTCACATTAGCATATATGCTTCCATACATGTTCTGTGAAGATCTCATCTGAGAGAAGGGTATCAATATTTCCCCAGGCTCTCTCTACCCTTCCCCCAGTATTCAGTCATTCACCCTGTCTTGCTTGCTTGACTACTGAAGCATCCATCTGCTCTGCCCAGCCCTGACCCTGTCTCCTTCTTCAGCTTCTTGTTCTTGCCATAGCTCTTCTCTCTCGCCTGGTTTCCCTTTCCAGTCCATTCTATGTATAGCATCCAGAGTGATAGTTCTCTAACACAAAACTCTCCCCTTGTTCCCTTACTTAAAATAATTCAGTGGCTTCTCATCACTCCCAGGAAAGAGGAAAATTCTTCAACAACACCAGATAAAAATCCTTTCTGGCTCTGTCCCCATCTGATCTCTATGTGTGCTTTTAAAGAGTTATGGTTCTTTTTGTACATTTGTTTACATAAGATATAGAGTAAATACCTCACAATGACCATCTGCATGCTACGGAGCCAGTGAAGCCAGCAGCTGCTCGGTCCAAGAAGTCGGAAGCCTCAGAACAAGAGTGACCAGTGATACTGGCCAAGGCCAACGCTGGATGTTTAGAAGCCCTTGGAGAGTTGCTGATGGGGGTCCATGTTCAGACTGAAGGAGTTAGAGTCTGATTGACGCAGGAGGTGGCAGTGATAATACATGCATCCTCTCAAGAAGATTTGAGTTTGAATATGCTGATCGGCTTTCTCCTGTTAGTTTACTTTATCCTGGGACAGCCTATGGTTGGTGCCACCTTCCACATTCAGGATGGGTCCTCCCACGTACGGTCATCTCTGGAAGCATCTGCAGAGACACACAGGGAAGTGTGCTTTGATGATTTTGTTGAGCATCTTTCAAGACAGTCAAGTTGACAGTTGTTACAATTTGCCCGTAGCGCCATCAGTTTCTTCCTCCAAGCCTCCTATCTACGTTCAACCGCTCTGCAAGTTCATCATTTGACTCCGAGCTGGTTCTCATGGCTCTTTGTCTTTGTTTCCACTTCTTGACTGGTCTACCAGAAAAACTCCATTTTTTTTCCAGGCATTTCCTCCTGGAAGCAGTACCTGATTTCTCAAGACAAGCTAGCCGAAGCTCTCTCCCACCTCCCCTACTCTGCTCCATACTATGGAAATATCATAGTTTATTATAGCTGTTCATTTGAAGCAGAAACCTCTGCCCAACCTTAAGGTCTAAACTCCTTGAGAGTAGTGCTCATCATTTCAACTCCAACACAAAGCGTAGGGCGTGGCCTAGACTAGACAGTCCATTACTATTTCATTGGTAATAATGCCCAATTTTCATTGTACACTTCCCTTAAGGCCAGGCCAAATGCTAAGTACTTCAGCATCTATGATGCCATTTACTTCACACAACCACAATTACCCTATTAGCTAAGTGTCATTATTCCTATAATGAAGATGAGAAGACTGAGGCCGAGAGAGGGTAGGTAGCTTCCCTCCCCCACCCCACCCCCCCAAGATTTGGTTTCTCTGTGTAGCCCTGGCTGTCTTAGAGCTCACTCTGAACACCAGACTGGTTTCGAACTCACAGAGATCTACCTGCCTCTGCACTCTACTCCCGAGTGCTGGGAAGGTGCCCCATGGCACAGAAAGGCTGTAAATCATAAACTGTGAGGATGTTTAGCATTTTCAGTCACTTGCTCTGCTATGGCTTTGGAATAGGGGTTTCTAGGTGAAGGCTGCAGGGGCTGCCTTAGACGTTGTCTCCACAGTCCAGTCCATACAGTACTCCCATGGACCTTTACCCATCAACTCAGACCTGGAGACGGGATCTAGGTGAAGCGCCAGCATTCTCAGTTCAGCGGGTCTTCAGCTTCTCATCAAAGCAGCTCCTCAGATCTGCGACCCGGCTCCTGGCCGTGAATACTGTGTGAGCGATCCCTACCCAGGTAGAACTGTAATAAGCGGTACTCTCTCATGATTGTTTTTCTTTCCACACTTGGTTGACCAGCAGTGGATTGGATCTCCAGCCCCAGGGAGCAGGCCTGGTCTACGGATCAGTTCAGAGCTGAGCTGACTTCTGTGGACCCAGTGTCTTGGCATGGTGGCGTCTTGCGAGTGTACACCCTGATACTTGCTAACACCAAACGCAGCTCACATGCCGTGCAGCCGGAAGTGACAGAGAAGCAAAGCAACCTCAGCAGAGGTCCACAGCTCACTTAGGAAGAAGAGAGAAACTGAAGAGTTCAAGGTTAAAGAGCCCTACGTCTCGTCACCTCTCACACCTGTCCCATCCTTTGAATGACAGGCCAGATTTCCAACTCAGTGTCCGGCCTGCTTGGAGTACTATCTGTGTGGCCACTGTTAGATGTTTTTATCCTGGCAAAGGTCCAATGAAAGTAAAAACGACACTTCATTGACTAATAGAAAGATGGCACTCTGCTCTTATTTTTATATTAAAGATCACCTGTATTTGACTACAGTCCTGTCCTTTTTGGTCCCCAGGTTCCGCGTCCAAAGCTTCACCAACTTCAGATGGAAACTGTATTAGTACTGAATGTGAACATACTTTGTTTTTTTCTTGTCACTATTCCATAAATAATATAGTACAACAATTATTTATCTGGCATTTGCATCTCATTAGGTGATTAAAAGTAATTTAGAAATGATTTAAAGGGTATGGGAGGATGTGCATAGTTTGTATGCAAATGCCACTCCAATTTTCTTAAATGACTTAAGCACCTGCAGAGTTTGGGATCTGTCTGGTGCCTGGAACCACTCCCTTATGGGTGGTAAGGATAGACTATATTATATTAATATGTTATCCTTAATAAATAAGACTCGGACTGCAGAAATATGCAGAGGTCAGATTAATTCAGACCGTAAAACTATTTTAAATGGAAATGCCTCAGTTTTGCAAATTATTTTATTATAATGATTTTGCTACTTACAGAATTGTTTCAGCTTGGAAAATCTGTTTTTCTCCTTCAACAAAAGGGGTGTGTGAGCTCACTATGCCATACCTGTCAATCACTGTGAGGGTGACAGGGCCATGCTGGAGATATAATAATATGCATTATTTTACTGCCCTTGACAGTGACCACAAAAGATGGGCATTTTTTTTTCCACTTTGGAGACAGAAACAAGCAAATCACCAGAGCCACAACTCTTAACAGAAAGGCTCAGCACTGAAACCAGATATGGCTGGTGTCAAGGCTTGCACACCACTCTGCCCAGCACTGGCCTGTCTGGTCAGTAAACATTCCACTTGTCTTCCTCTGTGCTCTGGCCTTCAACACCGGATTAAACACCACCACGGCTCCACCTCAGTGATCCCTGTATCACTATACAATTGTGGGCTCAGCCTCCAGGGGCTCTGCCTTACCATGAACGCCTTTCTAGTTACCCCGTAGTGGAGGTTCTCAGTAGCTGGCATTCCCAGCTAACTTGTGGGTGGGAGGCTACTGGCCCTTAGTTGGTGAATTGGATGTCCCAAGGAGCCACCCCTTTCCACGGAGATGACAAAAGCAGATCCTGGGAAAGTCCCGATGCCAGTGGTGACTTGTTGAGAATGTCACTCCAGTGCTGAGTAGAAGACTTAGCTACCATCATTCAGGAATCTGCCACTTGCAGTCCATGGATGCTGAGAGAGGAACTCTGCTTTGGCCATACGGCTGCTAGTCGTTGTGGTTAGCCCACACCCATACACACACAAGTAGCACTCACTGGAGTTGGGAAAATATAGTAAACAATGAGAAGAGGAGGACATAAAGTTCAGAGGGTGTGGCGCACCAGGGGCCATGCGAGGGGGGTCATGGCGGATGTATATGATTAGAATACATTGCACGGATGTGTGGAGTTTTCACAGAATAAATAAAAACACTTTAAAGACCTTATTCAGCTTTTATTTGTGTGCATGTGCGTGCATGTGCGTGCATGTGTGCTTGTGTGAGGTGTGCAGGCGTGAGAATGGTTGTAAGCTGCCTCAGGTGAGGGTTGGGAACCGAACCTGGGTCCTCTGCAAGAGCGAGAAGTGCAATGAGCCATCTCTTCAGTCCTGAAAAAAAAATCCTATGTAAATATAAACATGCATCTTCTATATTGATGAATCACCTTCTCTTTCTCTGATCCCAGCCCCAAAGAGACACAGGTAGAGAAATGATCCAAAGGCCGGAAGGGAGGTTTTTAATTCCAGGCACTGTAGAGTTTGTCCTTTAAAAGTTGTTTTGGGAAAGCCGCCTTTCTGCCAGGATTTCTACTACTCGGACCAGTTGTGCATCATCTCAAGCCCCCTGATTTATGCAGTGTTCCAAAGGTCTTACTCTGGTACTCTCTTCAGAATGAATGGTTCTTGGAAGAGGGCTGTGTCATTCTGTAGGCCCATGGACTCCCTCTGGTAGCAAACCTGGGTCTGAGGCCTTATTCTGCACCTGAAGCGCCAGGTGGTCAAACCACCCTGGAGGAAAGTCACAGTCTCAGTCACAGCTGGGACTGGAGGGAAATGAAGGGCTGTGTGGGGGCAGGGAGCAGGCGTGGGTTCCAGCTAAGAACATGAGCAAGTGTGTCTGAGCGTGTGTGAGTGAGCGTGCAGGGCCAGTGTTTATTTATTCTGGGAGAGGTTGCTAAGTTGGAGGTGTTTGCCAACAGAGTGCAGTCTGAGTGCCTTTTGCTTACCCAGAGGAGTGCAGAGAGGGAGAGAGGAGCGTAAGCCGTGGTTGTCTTGGGGACAGCATGCATGACAGTTGCTGGGGGCCACTCTCGGTTTGATCTTGAGCTTCTGGATGGAGTCTCTGGCTCCCCCTCGTCACTTACCAACTGCTCTGCTCCTGGGATTCCTGTCACAGAGGGTGGAACTGCTTAGTCTCCGCAGGTGGCTGCCCTGTCTTCCCTTCTTGGGGACTGTCTGGCTGCTAAGTTTCTCTGGTTTCCACTCACCCAGAGCCTGGCAGCCAAGTTCCTCGGCCTCACTGGGCTTTCCATTCCCTAACTACAGACTAAAGTTATTTTAATGTTTCCCTGGCTACACAGTGTCAAGACAGAGCGTAGGCTGTAGGTCCATGACAGAGCCTTGCCTACCATTCCTCAGAGCCCAGGCTTAACCTTCAGTCCTGGAGGAAAGAAACAAAGAAAGAAAAAAGGTGACGGAAGCTAGATATTAGCTTCTCTGCATCCCACGGGACCTGCCAGTGCAGATCCTGCTTTCATCTGGGTCCCCTTCCACACTGGGCCCCAAAGCACTTCCACCCCTTGGCTCGGGCTCAGCCTTTCTAATTGGTGATCTGGTTTTGTTTTTTTTTTAAGACTTAACCCACCCCACGATCTTTGTAATTTGTCATTCAAGTTATAGATCTGCAGTATATTCCCTATTGCCAGGAGAGAGGAACAGAAGGAGGAAAAGAGAGAGAGAGAGAGAGAGAGAGAGAGAGAGAGAGAGAGAGAGAGAGAGAACAACCAGTAAGAGGCTCTCTTTCTCTTGTCTATAACCAGTTTCAGGCCAGGGACTGGGACAGGCTGAGTTTCAAAGTCAGTCCCTCTCAGCTGGGTGGGCCAGGGACTCCCCCAAAGGTCTCTACCTCCCTCCCCCTTTCCTAAGGCCCCAGCCACATGCCTGCAAGTCTCTGAGGGAGCACTGGCTCCCAGACACAGGCTGGCTGGCAGCCAAGGGTGGTGTTCTGGCTCCAGGATCAGCCAGATGGGGTGGCAGGAGGGCTCTGTTAATCCCCCAGGAGAAAGCTCCTTGGCACACAGAAAAAAAAAAAAAAAAAGAAGGCTGCCAGCACTGTGCTCCTACCCTGGAGTCATGGAACACCATACCCCAGAGTTCCGGGCAGGCTTTTTGCCTCTGCATTCTGCCTTACTCTTCGGGGAGCATGGGCTAGGGGCCCAGCTGGGCACATGGAGGTAGAGAAGGGAGACTGAGTTCCACTTCTTAGGCTAAGTCTCTTATGTTATCTTTTGTCTTTTCTTACTCCTTTTAGAACCAGGGCATTATGAAGCCAGGGCGGGGGTGGGAGCTGATGGGCATTTTGACCCCTACAGACTCCAGACTTCTCTAGCTTTGATTAGCCTGTAGATGTTTGGAGAAAGAGCTGGGGTCGCCGGGCTCCAGGCTACCAGTTCCATCTCCTCTCACCCCACCACGCCATCACCTACCTGCTCAAGGCACACACATGTGATACTCATACACACATACACAGCCAGCCTTCTGCCTCCGAGGCTGCCTCTTTGGGTGCCATATAGAACTAGATGGGAAAATGCTGGAAAAATTACCCCAAGGCCAAAGGGAATCTGTGGAAAAACCCGGAGGAGAGCGAAAGCAGATCTAGAGAAGGCAGCCAGCGAGGGAGGTGGTGCTCCGCCCACTAGACCTCCCTCTGGCCTCCTTGGAGCCAGGGATGGCTGAGGGGCTCAGACCCAGCCTTGGCCTGTGTTTTCCTCTGCATGCCTCTCTGGCATGTCACTTGCAAGGGGCTGCCAGCTCCCACTTCTCCAGGGGTCTTACTCTGATTCCAGGTCTGGTAAATAAGATTCCTGACCCCAAGCCAATCCCTCCCCATGTTTGGCTGTCACCAGTGTGTTAAGCATCAAGCATTGAGCCATTTCTTTTTTTTTTTCCTCATTTCTTTATTCCCCATACCTATCCCTGCCCGCCTTGCCCTCACCGTCATCCATCACTGTGTGGTAGCGAAGAAAGGCTTTGAAGTTGAAGTGAGCGGGGTGGATTTCTCTCTTCCTGACAGACAAAATAGAAGCAAATCTGCTCTGGGCTGCTAAGAGCTCTATGTTCCTAGGTGTACTGGTGCCATGAACATCACTAGGGCCTCAAGAGTCATTTAAGGGTCTCTTCTGTGCCTGGGTGTGAGCAGGCCGTTAAGGTGGTACTCTATTACCTAGAGAGGGTCAGCAACGAGGGGCCACAGACACAACAGCCAAACCGCGGCTCCTCAGGTCATGACTTGGTTTTGATATTCTGTAGGGAATGCTCCAAGACAGGCCAAGTCCTCTGCATCCAGGTGGATCGGTCCCAAACCCATTTTTATCACGGATCATTTCACAGAAAACTTTCCGCTTTGGGAACTCATGGCTGAAGCCGGTTGTTTAGATCGGAAAATCTGGGTGTAATAGCATTAGCGAGCCTAGTCTCCTTACACGAACCCTTTGCCTGCAGCCTCTCCCTGCTCCCTTGGCCTGTCCGCTCCTCTCTGCCTGAGTCACGACAGCAATCAACAAGTTGGACGCACAGTCTTGTGATGTGCCAAGTGCTCCCACGTGCGCTGTGGCATTTACTCCTCTTAACAGCTTCGCCAGACCTGTAATTGTTCACTCCACCCATCAGAGGCCGGACGGAGGCCTCTGGAGGCCACAGGGCCCGATCAGGCAGCCGGGCACGGGGACCTCTAACTTGAGATCTTACATGCTTCCCATGGCGTCAGCCAGGAGGATTCTAAGCACTCCGCTTGAAGGAACAGGCTCCTAAACGGGCTTTCTGTGGTGACCGCAATCATCCCATATCCTTGAGGTGACTTCTGGGAATCACCGTTCTTTCCCGAGACTCTTTCCACGTCTCAGGTGCAAGGAGTCACCTCTGTGGGTGCAGGCCAGGTCAAAGGTTCTCCCCGTTTGCCTCGTTTCAGCTGCCCGAGAGCCCAGATCTCCCTTTCTCCGGCTTCTGCTTCCCCACAGTGGATATTTATGCCCTTGCGAGGGGCATGGGGACAGAAGGTACCTTTGTGGAGGCACCAGCACCCCCACGAGGCCTCACTGGAGTTCTGGCTTCTGCTGTGGATCCTGAAGGCCCAAGTGAAGTTTTCTGGTCCCCTGTTCCCCTCTGGCTATATGACTTCAATCAGGAATCCAGGCGCCTCATGGCCTCTGTGCTGTGGACTGAAGCATCTAGGCATCCGAATCTGGACCGAGTGACACGTCAAACGACAAACAGAATATACACCTCCATATCCTGACCTTGGGATCCCAAAGGCTTTGTCCTGTGGCCTTAGAACTCCCCAGCCTCAACAATTCAGAGAAGGTCCTTGTATGACAGCCGATTTTATTCCAAAAAATGTGCTGGATACATGGGAGGGGGTAGGGTAGGGGAAGTTTATCCAAAACACATATTATTTCCACTATTCTAGTTATCTTGGATATTTCCTGCATGTTTGTCACTATGGCAACTGACTCAGCACGAAACCCTGTTTGCTGGGCCCTGGGGTCCAGCTTGGTGGCCATGTGGAGTCAATTTGGGCCTCTCGATGCCTTTTGGTCTCTGTGTCTGTCTTCCCGGGCTAAGGCCTTTCTGTCTCTCCTTTTTCTGTCTTTACTCTGTCTTTCCCCAGCCTTTCTCTGGCCAGGTCTCTCCTTTTTCTTCCTTCAGAAAATAGCTGCTTCCGTGTGATGTAGTGTCGTGGGTAGAGACATCAACTTACTCTGTCCACCTCAAACCCTCCCTTGACTGAGGCTTTGTTTAAGTCTACCTCAGGATTCATGAAGATTGCCTGTGGAGGAAGGTCTTTGTTCAGCTAGCCATGCTACCTCAGGGAGAGGGACTAAAGCCTCATGGGAAAAGCGGGCTTGGGATTTGGGTAAACCCATCACGAGGGTTTGGACACTTCATCCAACTTTCCTGTTGGTGGCTGGGGACTTTCCTCTCAGTGACTTCAGGAAGGTCAAGGAAGGCTCAGACTCAGGGCAGTGAAGAAGGTGGTACCGGCCCTGGAGGGCTCAGATCTGTCCCAGGGACCCCCATCCTTCTCAGCCCTGTCTCAATAGGCATTGGGGTGTGGCAGTCCATGTCAGACAGCATTGTCCCACCGTGAAGCACCAGGCAACAGGGAAGGTGTTGAGAATAACAGCGTGTGAGGGAGCTGGGCCAGCCGTCTGGAGAAGGCACTCTGCGCAGACAGAATGTAAACAGGCCGCTTCGTGGGAGGTGAGGATGGCTGCTGGCCATCTCTACTCCAGGTCTTGCCTCTCTCCTTGTCTCAAGTCAGTCCTGGACGGCTCTTGCCAGTCACATCCTACCAAGTTTCTGGCATCGTCTTAGCCCATCCTTCCAGCTTCCTCAGTTGTTCTAATCAGCCTTATCCTAACTCCCTGAACAAGGTAGGCCTGGGCATTGTGAGGAGCCCAGATTACCAGGGGGGCTGGTAACCTGCAGAGAGAAGCATTGAAAAAAGAGTGGGATGTAGCATGATTAATAAAAACCCAGAGACAGATATTGGGGTTCAACCTAAAGGTCAGAAAAGCAAAACATCCAGCCACTAGCTCTTACCTCTACTCAGTCTGAAATGGTGATCCTGCCTCCAGGAATCTCAGAATGAGACTGAGCTGAGAGCTGTCTCCTTCCATTTTATGCTTCTTTCTAGTGCTGGGATTAAAAACATGCACCACTACCGCCTGGTTTCTATGGCAAACTAGTGTGGCTACTGGGATTAAAGGTGTGTGCCACCACTGCTTAGTCTGTAAGAATGACCAGTGGGGCTGTTTTACTCTCTGATCTTCAGGCAATCTTTTTTTATTTACACAAGTGAAGGGGCTGGAGAGATGGCTCAGTGGTTAAGAGTATTATCTGCTCTTCCAAAGGTCCTGAGTTCAATTCCCAGCAACCACATGGTGGCTCACAACCATCTGTAATGAGGTCTGGTGCCCTCTCCTGGCCTGCAGGCATACACACAGACAGAACATTGTATACATAATAAATAAATAAATATTTAAAAAAACACACAAGTGAAATAACTACAGTGGGGAGATAAAGGAAATAGTGCCTAGAACTCACATCAGGGCACAAACTGGTGTGGGACAATTCTGTATATGTCAATTATGTTTTAAATAAACACCGATTGGTCAGTAGCCAGACAGGAAGTATAGGTGGGACAACCAGACAGGAAGTAGAGGCGAGTCAAAGAGAACAGGAAAATTCTGGGAAGGAAAAAGCCCATTCCCACCCAGTCCTGTCCAGACACTGAAGAAGGAAGATGTGACCAGTCCCGCTGAAAAAGGTACCAAGCCATGTGGCTAACATATACTAGAATAATGGGCTAATATAAGTTATAAAAGTTAATAAGAAGCCCGAGCTAATGGGCCAATCAGTTTATAACTATGTAGACCTCTGTGTGATTTTCTTTGGGGCTAAATGGTTGTGGGACCTAGTGGGAGGACAGAAACCAGGTAGGACAGAAACCTCAGTCAACAACGAACTGTCCTCCTCAGCTCCTGTAATCCCAGTTTAAGGCACGCGGGGCCTGGGGCGTCAAGTGAAAAGCTGGCCTAGGCAGCCCTGCATGTAACACTGAGAACAGTGTTCTATGGTCCCCTGGTCAACATATTGATCTGCATTTTGAGCCAGTGTCTTCTCAAGAACGTCCAATCTAATGGATAGAACAGATCAACAAGGTACTTAGGAAGGGCAGCAGCAGCGTGGGGATGGGGTCAGATAATAGAATACAGAGACCCTAGGGGCTCTGGGGACCATAGGGAGCAGGAGAAGGAACTGTTGAGAATTAGGTGCGATATGGTGGTGATCCAGGCATACTGGAAGGCGTCATAGCCCAGATGTCTCTGTGTCTTTAAGATTCCTATGCCGAGAACCTCATCACCAATGTGATAGTGCTAAGAGGTAGGCCTCTGGAATGTGACTATGATGGCGGAACTCTCTTGAATAGGATTCATGTCTTTATGGCAAAGGCCCACACTAAATGTGGTAGTAAACGGAGCTAATCCTATACTTGGAATGTAGAGGCCGGCAGATCAGTGATTCGAGTTAGCCTCTGGTGACACTGTGAGCTCAAAACTAGCATAGGAACCTTGTCCCCCAATTTTCAAAGAAGATATATTTTTTTTTTATTTTGTGTGCATTAGTGTTGTGCCTGCATGTATGTCTGTGTGAGAGTGCGAGATCCCTTGGAACTGGAGTTACAGACAGTTGTGAGCTGTCATGCTGGGTACTGGGAATCGAGCCCAGGACTTCTGGAAGAACAGTTAGTGCTCTTCACTGCTGAGACACCGCTCCAGCCCTTGTCCCCAAACTTTAGAAAAATGAAAATGAAAAATAAATAAATGGACTAACCCCAGTGTGGGGATGCAGAAACAGGTGCATCCCCGAGGCTTGCTGGCCTAATGGGTGAGCTTCAGAAAGACTCTGTTTCAAAGGGAATGAGAGTGTCCCTAAGGATGATACTCATGTGCACACGTCTTTGTGGGCACACACACATAGTCAGAATAAACAAACAAACAAATTAATCAGTTAATAAGAGGCTGCCAATTCCACAAGGCTGTTGTAGAAAACAGACAGAGATTCCATAGGAAAATTCTAGAAGCAGTGTTTGACAGCAGGTGCTTCCTACAGTTCTCTAGTCCTAAGAAAAGAGTTTCCAGACTCATCTAAGACTGGTGCCCTTCTTATTCTCAGGAAAGCTCCAGAACTTATCTGGGTCACAGCAGGAGGAGGATGCTGCTAGCTGAGGAGAGACACAGAGTCCTTAGAACAGACAGAGGCCAGGGGTTCAATGTCTGGTGTTGGTAGGGAACACACAGGGAAGCTATAAATGGGAGGAGTTAGCTAGAGTCTCTAACTGGAAACTGAGTCACAGGGTCTGATTACTGGGTGTGTCTGGTTTTGCCTCCCCAGTGCCTCCAAGTCTGGGTGTGGAATGGTCACTGGTCCTGACTGTGTAGGCTGTAGCACCCTAGCTCCCGGGACATCCCTCTCTCCAGTGCCAAGGATACATCCAGAATCAGCAACTCCAAGGGATGAACTGGAGTTCTCACAGCGCTTTGTGCCCTGGCGAGCCAGCTGTCCCCATGGACCTCAGAATCCCTGTTTGACGAAGGTGGCTGTGTGAGGAGAAGACAGGTTGTGAGGAGGACGAACTGGGTGCTTTGAAGGACCTGGTAGGGCCTGGGGGGCACAAAGAAGAGCAGTAAGGTTTGAGTTGGTCCCGGAAGACTCCAAAGCTAAGGACACAGGCATCTAGCTGCCCTCACAGTGGGCCATTGAGGACTCTGGAGTGGAATGAGGTCATGTCACCACTGCCAGATTCTTAGTCCTCCCCACAGAGACCACAACCCTAGACTCATCTGTCCCGTCCAGTGACTCAGGCTTTTGACTGGCCTGTTACCCACACCCTAAAACTGTCCTCAGTGGCTCAGAACAGGAAGGACTGTGGCACTGGTGTAGAGGAGGGGGCCCACTCTGCAGAGGTCTTGACAGCCAAGAAATTATCTATCTGGAGAGTGGCTTGCACCCAGGAACACCTCGGGAATGTGGGCTTCGACAGTGGTGGGCTCTGTCCTCCTCCCTTTGCCTTGAGCATGACAGGTTACTACTTGTTTCTCCCTAACAAACAGCGGGTCATTACCACCATCGGGTGCATGTGTATTTTTATCCTTTCTGCTGAATGGTGGGTAGGCCCTTGTGGGATCATGTGGGCTGAAATAGAGGCAGAGGAAGCGAGAAGAGCCAACCAGGGTCTTATGGGACCCAGGGTGGGAGCTGTGGTTGTGTGTGGCGAAGCCATCTGGAGACTACAAGAAGCCAGTGTCCCGTGCTCCAGGACGGAAGGCCCAAGAGCAGCTGTGGTAAGATTCAGGGAATTGTAGTGGAACCAGTGCCTCTGGATGAATCCGTTGCTGAGGTCAGCGTCTACGGTCTAGCCACCTCTCTAAGGCTCTTCTGAACGGAGCAGCACAGGGGACCAAGCCTTCTAATCACAAACATTTAGAAGGACATTTAAGATCCAAATTTTAACAAGATCCTCTCTGAAAAATGAGTTCCTTTAAAACATATTTTGGTACAGGGCTTCCTTGAATGTGTGAGGCCCTGGGTTCAAACACCAGCAACACACACGCACACACACCAAAATAAAAAAAAAAAAACAGATTTACAAAAAAAACCCCAAATTTTATCAAATAGTTATGAAAGCATTAAAGACATGTGATATAGTACTGTGTGCTTCTAATACAATATCTAATACTACTGTAATTTCAACAGAGTGATGGATAGAGACCTAACATTGGTAAAAAACTATAATTTGATTTTATTTCTTTTGGGACAAAATCTTGTATATCCCAGGTTGGTCTTGAACTTATTTCATATTCAAGTTTGATCTTGAACTCTTGATTTTCCTGTATCTACCTTCCAGGTGCTGGGATTACAGATATGTGCCATCATGCCTGGTTTACATGGCTCTGGGGCTTGAACTCAAGGCCTCATGTGGATTAGGGAGACGCTCTACCAACTGAGCTATATCCCCATCCCTGTAATGTGATTTCTATTGATGATGGACGTACAGGAGCTGGATAATTTGTCATCTCTCATGGTTATTTCTTTGTGGGGCTATGTCTTCATGTGGTTACGGTCAGGCATGCACTTGCTTAGCTGGGTGTGCAAGGCACGGTTCTTGAGTGCCATCCTCCTTGATAGTTTAAGAACCTGGGCGTAGTGCACTTGGGAAGCGGAGACAGGTGGATCTCTGAGTCCAACGCCACCCTAGTCTACAGAGGCTATTTACAGGACAACCAAAGCCACAGATAGAAACCCTGTCTTGAAAAACCAAAAACACTAAACAAAACCGAAACCAAGCCAATAAGTGATAGAGTTCATCATGTGGGGAAGGCATGGAGGCGACAGTCAGATGGGTCCTGTTGTCTAGCAGACAGGAAACAGGGTTGACAACATGTAGATTATTTTTGAAATTTAAATATATTTTAGTTAGCATACATAATGTTAGATAGGTTTTATTATGGTTTCTTCACACAAAATTTGTTTTTGTTGATTCACCCTCAAACTCCCTTTCACGTCTGCATCTCATGAGTCTATTTTTCTCTCTCCCCTTCCTAAACCTCTTTCCCCCTCCTCTGGCCTCTTTCTAGGTGTGTAAGTGGTTTGTAGTGCCATCATATAAACAAACCCAGGGATTTCATCGTTAGGGTGTACCTTGTTCAGAGAGCCAACCATCCAGGCGGTCAGAGCAAATCTGCCATTCTGATACTTTTCTTTTGTGATAGAGAACCAGAACTAACAATAAGTCAATTCACAGCATAGTCTTACCCTTTTGGCCAGGTGGGTGTTGTCTCTGAAGTCTCTCTCTCTCTCTCTCTCTCTCTCTCTCTCTCTCTCTCAATCTTTCTCTCTCTCCCTCCCCTACTGCCCCCCCCCCTGTTGCAGACATAGATGACACTCACTGAGTCTTGCATTCTTTCTCAATCAGAAGTTTGGAGGAATAATATCTACAGTTTAGATTAGCTCTGAACAACAACAACAACAACAACAAGATGTTAGCAGTGTGTACATGCAGACTTCCTACAGATGAAGTCCAAGCATGCGGTTATGCTATGGGATACTTAGTGCTCCGGTCACTGTGCCCCTGTCGGTTTCATGGTGTCTAGCTACAGTCACTCCACTTATGCACATGCATATAAACATTGTAAGCTAGGATCTGCATATGGAAGAGTACAAGTAGTTTTGTCATTTTGAGTCTGAGCTACCTCAATTGCAGTTTTGTTCGTTTTTCTGCAAATTCCATTTTCCTTTACAACTGAATAAAATTCCATTGAAATACCTATAATTTTAAAGAATATGTGTCAGCTAGAAAATAGCAAAAGTGACATTTCCCTGTTATGATTTCGGAGGGAAGTTGTTCCAGCTCGTGTGGGGATGCTGGCTGGGTGCATCAGAGCTTTCTTGCTCTCCTGGATGGGATATGCAAACCATAACCATGCTGAGACTGCCAGCTGGGGCCATTCCAGTGACTCTTGCTTCCAGTTCCCAGCTAGTCTGCCCCACGACCTCCCAGAGATTTGTTTTTGTGATTTTTGAAACAGAGTTGTGTGGTTGGTGGTTTGAAAGAAAATGGCCCCCAAAGGAGTGGCACTATTAGGAGTTGTGGCCTTGTTGAAGAAAGTGTGTCTCTGTTGGGGCGGGCTTTGAGGTCTCTTTTGCTCAAGTTTCCCTCAGTGTGACTGTCAGTTGACTTCCTGTTGCCTGCAAGATGTAGTACTCCCAGCTCCAGCACCACATCTGCCTGCATGCTGCCATGTTCCCCATCATGATGATAATGGACTAAATCTCTGAAACTGTAAGCCGACACCCCAATGGGATTTTTTCCTTCTAAGAGTTGCCATGGTCATGGTGATTCTTCACAGCAATAGGAAACCCTAACTAAGATAGGCTGTGTTATGTAGCCCATGATGTTTTCAGGCCTTCCATCTTCCTGCCTCAGCCTCCCTAGCATTGGAAGAAGAGGCCACCATATCCAGCTTACTCCTTGAGATTAAAAGCAACAAGAATCATCAAATAAAACAATAAAAACCCCAATTTGTTGGGAGAGGCTGCTTGTTCATTCCTGGCTGTCCAGATCACACAGAAACTATATTATTTGCAATATTGTTTGGCCAATAGCTTAAGTGTATTTCTAGCTTACTCTTATATCTTAAATTAACCCATTCCTATTCATCTGGGTATCACCACATGGCTGTGGCTTACCAGATAAAGTTCCCTTTGGTGTTCAGCGTCTGTCTGCCTCTGGCAGGGCTACATGGCTTTTCCTTGACTCTGCCTTCTTTCTCCCAGCATTCAGTTTAGTTTTTCCCACCTAGCTCTATTCTGCCTTATGCAGGCCCAAAGTAGGTTCTTTATTAACCAATGGTAAAAAAAACATATTTACAGCATACAGAGGGGAATTCCACATTACCAGTTAAATTTTAATCATAGATTTGCAGTGCATGGTTACATTAGTTTGTGTCCCTGTGATATTCAGGACACAGGGCATTATTTTTCTATTGCAGTCAAAGGGGTCACTGCAGCAATTAATCGATACAGACTGCATAGCTCAGATTGACCTGGGTCAGAAGCTTATCCTAGTTCCTTCCTCAGTTATGCAGGCAGGAATGGTGGTGTGAACAGCATGCTGCATCCCTTTGTGAAGATCTGGGAATGTATCTGGTTCTTAGCTTCATCAATTTCTTGGCCAAACTCAAGTCCTAGTAGCTGCAGTATATGAGGCTTTTGCTTCCTTACTGTCTCTCAGCTAGGGCTGCTGTCAGTTTCTGAGGCCATCCATATTCCTCAACAAAAGTTTCTCCATCCTTAAGCCAACACCTGAATGTAGAACCCTTGACTGGGAAATCCTTCCTCTCCAGGACTAGAGGGACCTCTTTACTTTTGAAGGCTTTTGAGGTTAAATTACACTCAGCTAGATTTTTTTTTTTTGCCCCCAACATAATATAATTGTAAATAGTAATTGACCTCAGAGAGCTCAGTTCTTTAAAACCCACATGTAGGAACTGAGTACCATACCTTGTTTATGCGTATCATGGACAAGATCTAGTCTAAAGATCAAAATTGAAACATGGATGTCAAAGGCTGATGAAGAAAAATGTCATAGCAGTCAAGAAGATTTGGCGGATAAAAATGCTTGCTGCCCCAGCCTGGTCACTTGAGTTTAATCCTAACCTGAATACATGTGGAAGGAGAGAATCAATTCCACATGTGCTGTGGCAAGTGTCCGCCCCCACCACCATCATCTGTGCAGGTCCACATCATAATAGTAAATAAAATTTAAATTTAAAACAGAAAAAAGACACAGTCATAAAGGGAGAAGTCTGGGAGTGGAAGGAAAATCAATAATCCACATACAGCAAAGACAGACAGACTGATGATGAAGTGGAGGAGAAACAAGGACGCTGAGAAAGCCACTGGGGCAGGTTAACTTAAACAGGTTGTTAAGGACTTGAATAGGTGAGGATCCAGAGGTTTGGATGGAGGCAATGGCACCCCAAAGGCCTGGCAGGGAAAGGTTGAGGTTCACCCTGGGGGTAATTTGTGCAGCTGTAGGGGATAGGGACCTGGGGTAAAGGAGACTAGAAAGAAAGGGAGAAGGGGAACACGGCTGGAGAAATATCAGGGGCCCGTTTGGAGGCCTTGGCTGCTGTGGCCTCTGTGGAGAGGGGGAGGGTGCCCAGGCTGTTCCCTCGGGGACTGAGCTGATATGGAACTGCTGCTGCACCTGAGGCACCAATAGGAAGTAAGACCAGGACAAGCAGTCAGTGACTGGGACTTTGCCAGTCACCCCTGATCAGGGACTCTGGGGCACACCAGGATGTCTGAGGGGCAGCTCGGAGCCAATGTGAGCCGAGCAGAACAGATAATGGACAGGGTGCATACCAGTAGCCGATCACCCAGGGGCTCGAAGGCTGTTTGCCGGGCAGCTGGATATCTTGAAAAGGCAAACGACAGAAGTTGCCTCTTGAGCAGAGTGGACAAGATATGATTTAAGCACTAAGTGGCTCACGAGGGCTTCTCTGAAGAGACTATAGCTGGTGCTGCTGTGCCGGACAGTGCTTACAGAATACCCGAGAACCATAGTGTCAGGTCTCTGCAGGAACATACAGCGCCCTAGAGAAATAAGACAGGACAGAGGTAGATCAGACAGAAGACCCTGCAATCCAGGTTCCTGCCACCTCTTCTTAGCCTAGAGAGTTACCTAGGGTCTCAGCTCCCTTGACACTGATGAGTTTAACAGTAGTTCCTGCCCGAGAAGGTTGTGGTGAGGGCTGGCTCCCTCCAGAGAGGCAGGCAGAGAGAGCACTGTGAGAAATAGCATTTTACGTTATTATTTACATAACAAACAATAACGGGTCCTTTCTCACTAGGGCTGTGAATGGTAAGTGCTAATGGGCTTGGGGAAGCAGGAATGAGGAGGCGAGAGGTAGCTGGGAGGAGGAGAGCATTTAGAAGCTGAGAGATGGCAGGGATAAGCCCCGTGTGCTCTCTACGGAGACACAGGAGGGTGAGGTCAGCATGCAATCTCAAAAGGAAGCCCCACAAGCTGGAGGGCAGGAAGGGGGAGGCAGGGCATGGGCAGGTGCCGAGAATTCAGCTGGTGGGAAGGCCCCATTCTGAAAAGCATGAACGTGAATTGTCTAATTGGAGGTGACAGGGAGAGGGAGAGGGACTAGATGGGGTGGGTGGGAGCGTGACAGCCTCGTTTCCCTGACTCTGCTCTTTCCCGTCTCCGATTGGGTAGGGAGAGGGTGGGCTGGGGTGGCCCCAGCAGGTGTCCAGGCTCTCAGAAGGCCAGGCCTGCAGGCAGGAGGAGCAGGCTTGCTTTTCCTGAAACCCAATCTTGCCGGCAGCTGTCCCCCTCTGCCTGATGGATCTCAGGACATTTCTTTCCAAGGCACCATTCCCACCAGGCTCCAGCCAAGCTGGCTCTGAGACTGGAGCTGGGTGTGTGTGTGTGTGTGTGTGTGTGTGTGTGTGTGTGTTTTTGGGGGGGTTCTGTCCATGTCATGGGAGAGGTAGAGGAAGGGGGCAATGGGATACAGCCTTCAGTGGGGCCACTTCTCTTCTCTCTTCCTACTTAGGGTCTGGCCAGGAGGGGAAAGTCCAGGCCCCCATATGGAGGTTTGTGCACCCTCTTTGTCCTTTCAGCAAATGATTCCTAACGTAGACACGCTCAGGCTCTGAGTGTCAGTGGTGGTAATGGTGGCAATGGAGCAGGCACTTTCATATGTGCTTTTAAAAGCTCACAGTGTACTTTCCCATTGCTATGGCAAAATACCCCCACAAAGCAACTTAAGAAGGAAGGACATGTCTTAGTTGGCAGTTTGAGCATGTAGTCCATCACGGCGGGGGAGGCCTGGCACTAACAGCCAGCCACATTGTGTCCACAGTCATAAGTAGAGGCAGGTGAATACTACTACTTCATTCACGGTCTCCTTTCTGCTCAGTCTGGGACCCCAGCTGCACACAACCAGGGTAGGTCTTCCCAAGCAGGGATGTGTTTCTCAGTCATATGAAATCTAGCCAAGTGGATGCTGAAGATTAACCATCGTAAAGACTGGCTTCCACTCACCCTTCAGTTTAAGTGCCAGCTGTCTAGGACACTTCCTTTCATTGCTTGGGTAAGTCACATTCCCACTCAAAAAGATGGCTCAGTCTAGCAGGGCCATGAAGGAGAGCGTAGGAAGGAACCAGTCATGTGCTGCTAACAGGATTCACCGGCAGAGGCGAGGGGCAATGGGCACCACCCACAGCAGTGTCTGTGTGAAGGGATGGTGGGGGACAGTGCGGAAACCTCCAATTTCTATAGCTATAAAAAAGGGACAGGTCCTGTGCTGGTTTTGCTTGGGGTTTTTGTTTGTTTGTTTGTTTTGTTTTTGTTTTTTGTTATTTGCTTTTTTTTTTCCCAAGACAAGGAACTCTGTGGTGTTTTACTCGAAGGACAGAGCCATAGCAGCCCTAGGCCTGTGGTGGCTGATAAGAGAGGGAACAGACCCCTTCTTCCTCCTCACAGTGAATTCCATTAACAAACCCCAAGCAGAAACAAGAAGACTGAGAACTCTATTCATACTGTCCTATGGTAATAAGAATTGGCCTGGGTACAGAGTGAGGATAAAGATACCTGAGGGGACAGAAGGGAGCATCTGGCACAGTCCTAAGGCTTTGTGGGGTGCTCCTGGCATGCCTGCCTATCCATCCCTGGTTAACTGAATGGGTGGCGTCATCATAGCACCGGAAGGTTTTAGGCTGGAATCAAATCATCTCCAAGTGGAAACAGCATCGATCTGCAATCAACAGCTCAGGTTAACAGTTTCCTAGACTTGAGCAGTAAAACATGAAGCAACGGAATTAATTAGTAATTTAATGAATTTGGTTGGTTTCGTAAACAACAATTCTTAACACAGCTCATGGAGCTGAGAGTGAGAACAGTGAAAAGGAGTAGTGGGTATTGGAAATCTCTGAAGTACCCTAGCAGCAGAGAAGAACAAGCCATTCCAAGGGGGTTTGGGTCTCTTGCTTATTCAAGCCCAGGCCAATGCATGATTGCCAGGCCAACGAGTTCCCTCTTACAAATGGGTGCCTTGGTGTCTCATCCGTGTTGTTCCTGGGAAGCCAGACTCAGCCAAGCATCCCCTCCAGCAGGGACTTGTCCCAGTAACACACCATGTCAGCATCTTTCTTGGGCATCAGACATCCTTCCACTCCTCTGCCCAGTGATGCTGGTTCATACTGTGCTCCTGCCGAAAGCCCTACAATGGCTTCTAATTTCACTTAGAACACAATTCTGGTTCCTCGCTGGCCTGTAACCCACTCCTACTTTAGGCTCTGCCTCTGGCCACGCCTATTTCCTTCCCGTTTACTCCATTCCCCTAGCACCCCAGTCTCAGCTTAGATGTACTTTACTCAAAGGACCCTTCCTAGAGTCTCCTGCCATGTTCTCTTGATGACTGGTGCTTCTCCATCCTCTTACTCACTGTAATTGGAAAAACAAAACAACAAACATACAAACAAAACATAAAACCCACTGCACCATTAACTAGGGCCTGTGTCCAACCTGGACTGCTTTCTCTACTTTCTCCATCACTGGTCCCTAGTAGCCTGCACAGCTCTACTGAATAAAAGTTTGTTGAATGGGGGCTGGAGAGATGGCTCAGTGGTTAAGAGCATTGCCTGCTCTTCCAAAGGTCCTGAGTTCAATTCCCAGCAACCACATGGTGGCTCACAACCATCTGTAAAGAGGTCTGGTGCCCTCTTCTGGCCTGCAGGCATACACACAGACAGAATATTGTATACATAATAAATAAATAAAATAAATATTTAAAAAAAAAGTTTGTTGAATGAATAACAAAATTCAAAGTTCTTTCCGGAAATGCCAGCATGTTTGTAAACGTGTAAAAGATTGACACATGAAAATATTCAAAATAATACAGGATGATTTGAGCAGAGCTCCATCTCCACAGAACTTGGCTCTTTTTCTTGAAGCTTTAGGAATTCAGTGTAAGCAAGAAAGGGAGTGTAGGGTGAAGTCTGTTTGAGGCCGGGTATTTGGAGAGATGGGAGGGAAGAGGGCAGAAGAAGTAACTTTGGTCATGTAGCCATGACAACCGAGTTAACTATGACAGAGTATCCTCTAATGAAGTCTTCATGGTTATAATAGTGTTGAAAAGGAAGAAACTGAAATCCAGAGAAGTACATCAAGTCAGCCAAAGTCACACAGCAGAGCCCACAGTCCAACCAGGCAGGTACTGAGGACAGACAGCATCTTCTCCATGATAACACTAAAGCTGCCCTTGTTCTGCCCCTGCTCTCAGGTCTGAGATGCCTTCAGTTTGTAAGCTGTATGGAGTTCTGAGCATGCAGGGCAGTTGGGTCCAATTGAGAGCAGCTGCAAAGCCTTGGAGATGGCCGGAAATTGGACCAGCCTTGGAATTAGGGCCTGGGCACTGCTCCTGGAAGCTGCACAGCTGTAGCTTGGCATTTCTCTTCCTCTAAAAAGTCCCAACTTGGACTGTTCTGAAAAGCCAGCACAGGTAAGTGTAGGGTAAAGTAGGGGGGTAACGTAGGGCCAGGGGCTCTGTCTCGGGGAGGTGGGGGAGGAGCAGGAGGGGGTCATTCCTGCCGGGCTGACCTCAGCTGGGTAATGTGATCATCCTGTCATGGTTCTGAGCCCTGATTTGGGAAGAACAAAGAGGCCAGGGCCCTCTGCCTCCTCTAGCGCAGGAATGCAGCTGGGGGCCAGGCCGTGACCAATTGGGAATGCAGGTTGGGAGCGCAGCGAATGTGGTTTGTTGAGCAAGGCTTTCATGCATTGATGGGAGTCCAGTTCACAAAGCTGGGCTGACATGCCCCCGCACTTCCAACTTTGATATCCCAGCCCCTCCTTGGGGGAGCCGCACATCCCCAAGCTGTCTGGTCGGCACTGCCCTGCTGTGGCCCTTGAGGTAGTGATGGGGTGTGGAATAGAAAGCTCAAAGTGATGCCCCTCCTCAATCCCACAAATACTCTTATGAGTCCACATCCCCTGCCTATCTATCTCGACCCTGGGAAGCCTTAGAACTAGGCAGCAGGGAAAGAAGCGGCTCATGCTGAGCCTCCTCTCTGTTCTCAGGGCTGGGGGAGATAGATGGATGGACAGGCAGATGCGCCAGGGGAGAGGCTGCCAGGCTGCAGACGGCCACTGCTCTGGGTAGGCCACCACCTCCTGGGAGATGAATAATGTTGGGGCTGGGGGGCCCAGACTCCAGGCATGGACATTTGAATTTCGCTGCATTCCAAGCTCCTGGCTCTTCTGCTCCAAGCCCCATCATCTCTTCCACTTAGTGTGGCGTCCTTAGGGCTTGCACTTTCAGCCTTCCCAATTACCCTGTTGCTCCTTTCCCCTGCCTACTCCTCATCCTTTTTCTCCACTCCCTGCATGTCCTTTCTTCCTGGGTACTAATATTGATTGCTCTTTACAGGTTACAATGTGCTATTGATTCATTGGAACCTCTTAGGTGCCCTATGGAGTGGGGGGTTTTCCCTTCCTTGTATGCAGAAAGGAAGATGGCAGGTAGTACAGGGAGGCTCTGGAGGATGCTGTACCTTTGGGTGGAGCAGAATTGGAAAGATGTCAGTGATTAAGGGGGTGAAAGAAGTTCACAAAAAGGGCAGGGCAGTAGTCGAAGTTTGGAAGATACTCTGCCCGTTTTTCCATCCCCAGTGTCTAACATGGGGCTGGGAGATGTGGAGGTATTTAAGGAACCTTCATGGACCACCTGAATGTCTTCACTGCTCCACTCTATCTCCTTTCCTTTACGAAAGTTTGCTGTCCCCAAAGCACTTGACAGTCACAAGAAAATATAGATGGCTCTTCCCCGTGACCCTTCTCAAAGAGCCTAAGCTATTATTACAGCATAACTACAAGCTATCTTATGCCACAGATGCAATTTCAGGAAGCAGAGGCCTTACAATGTAGCAGAGCCTCATATGAAGAGTGGGGATGGAGGGAAGGGCTTCCCTTGTCGAGACCCTGGTCTTCTGAGAGTTCACGGGTGTTGACAGGATTCAGGGAGAAGGGCTAAAGTAGTAGAAAGGAATGAGCTCATCCTGTGGTTTCCTCTGTCAAGGTCAGAGAATATTAGAGCGGGGGCTTAACAATAAGTTAACTTCTGGTTAAAAAGAGACTAAGGGCTGGAGAAATGCCTCAGCGGTTAAGAAAACTGGCTGCTTTTTCAGAGGTCCTGAGTTCAATTCCCAGCAACCACATGGTGTTTCACAACCATCTAAAATGTGTTCTGGTGCCCTTTTCTGGCTTGCAATGCAGGCATATGTGCAGGTAGAACACTGCAAACATAATAAATAAATCTTTAAAAAAAATACACACACAAAAAGACCAGACTCTGGCCAGTTGTGGTGGCCCATGCCTTTAATTCCAGCCCTTGGGAGGAAGATCATGAGTTATAAGCCAGTCTGAGTTATCTAGTGAATTTCAGGCCTGCCTGGGCTACATAGTGAGACCCTGTCTCCATAAAACAGAACAAATACTTTGCACCTGAATGTGGCTTAGTGGTAGAGCATTTGTTTAGCACAAATGGAGCTTTGAGTTAAATCATAGCACCACATAAATAAATATAAATTAATTAATTCAGCTTAATAAAGATATTGTCCTATCTTTAGCTGTTTTCTATGTTGACTTTATTCTCTTGCCCTTTGGATTTTTGTCATCCCAGATGTCTAAAAAGAAAAGAAAAAAGAAAGCCAGATGCATGGTGGCTCACACCTGTATTTCTAGTACACAGGAGCAAAGGTAGGAGGATTTCATGAGTTCAAGACCAGCTGGACTACATAGTACATTACAGGCTAGCCTGTGTTACAATGTGAGCCTGTTCCTCAAAAGGGAAGGGAAGGGAAGGGAAGGGAAGGGAAGGGAAGGGAAGGGAAGGGAAGGGAAGGGAAGGGAAGGGAAGGGAAGGGAAGGGAAGGGACTTCTTGTGCTGAATTTGGGCAATTGTTCCCAGGAAAGATTCTGCCTTGGCTCACTCTAGGACCATTCCCGGTGATCCTGGAAACACGATGACCCAGTGAATATTTGGACTGCAGATTAAGGAATTCTGAAAGAGAAAAGTTTTCCAGAAGACATTGCCCCCAAGAATATCATGATATTCTGGATAATCGCCCCAATTTGAGTCTACTCTAGAGCAAGTTCACCACAGCAGGGCTTGTGTCCCAGTTTGCTTTGGTGATAAACACCATGACCAAAAGTAACTTGGGAGTAAAAATTTCATTTTATCTTAAAGCTTCCAACCACAGTCCATGACGGAGGAGAGCCAAGGTAGGAACACTGGGAATGAACTGAAGAAGAGACCACAGAGGGCTGAAGCTAGGGAGCTTGGGCTTCCTCCCTATGGCCTGCTCACCCTGCTTTCTCAGGCAACCCAGGAGTAATGCTGCCCCTCCCCCAGCTCCCCACTGAGGACTGGAGCCTTCTACATCAGTCAGTAATCAATCAAGATGCCCACAGACTTGCCTATTGGCCATTATGATGGAGGCAGTTCCTCAACTGAGGACCCCTCTTCTCAGGTGACTCTCATTTCTGTCAAAGCCTAGCCAGCACAGATTGTGATAATGAATCTCAAACAAACAAACAACAACAAACTCACATGTGTACCAATAGGGAAATAGCTGAAAACATTATAGTTTCTTTTAGGGGATCTCATGCAGCTTTTGAAAAGTCTATATACATCTCTGGATAGAAAATCTTCATAATGTATTAAGTTTTTTTTAAAAAAAAGGGTTTCAGAATAGTCTATATAGAATAATTTATAGATACATAAACTTAAAATTATAAGAAAGGTTTTATAGTCTTAATAATTTTTAAAACTTTTTAAAACAAAAAATGTTTTTGTTTTTGTTTTCATTTTGTTTGTCTCATTTTGAGATAAGGTCTCATTATTTAGCCAGGGTAGCCTTGTACTCACAATACTGTCTTGGCCTCCCAAGTGCTGGGATGTAGACGTATACCACCATGCTCAGCTATATGTTATTTTTTTATTTTAAAAAATGACTGTAAGTGGAAAGGAATGTTCGATGTCTGTATTTTGGGTAAGGAACACGCAATATGAAGAAGCTGAATTACCTGCATAAGATCACATACAGAAAAGGAACAGAACCCTAGAAAGTGGACCTTCTCTAAGGATCTTTTGGTCCAGCTCTATGCCTGGGGTGAGATGGGAAGGCCACAGAGGAATACAGGCCAGGGGTGGCAGGCGCTTGTCTGTGAGGAAGGAGCAACGTTTGGAGCTGGAGAACAGATTCGGTGCTGGTTCTGTGTTCTGCTGCTGTCCTTACTCCTGTCCTGCAAATGTTTGCTGGCTGGGAAACACAGATAATCTGAGGGTCAGGAATAGGTTAATCCAGACCCTTGGCAGGAGGGGGAGAAGACTTGGTTTCTCGAAACATGAAAGGGATTCAGTGACTCCAGGAGGTAATGAGAAGTGAAGAGGCTCAGGTCAGAACCAATTAGAATCTCTGTCTGAAATACAAACCAGTCTCTAACTCCAGCCCCTTCCCCTTATTCTGGTCCTGGAGTTCCAGAAGAAGGAAAAGAGAACAGGCCAACTCTGAGAGTTGTTGCCTTGTGAAGACCACAACCATTTTCTGGGGGGGGGGGGTTTGGGAAAGGCCCCATGTAGGAATAGTGGCAGCTTAGCCTGGCTCCCTCTTGCCCTTTGGTTCTGCTGACACTGAACCTTCAAGGGCCAGGATGGTCCATGCTGACTCCTCCTCCCTCTAGAGCTCTTGTCAGGCACTGTGAGACTAGGCTGGGGGTTGCAGAGATGGTGGCTTTGATAGGCCATATGCTTGGGGAATTATGGATGGAAGTACCCAACATGGACAGATGCTCAGATCCCTCCCCCCATGTAGCAATGGTTCAGGGACTTACATCATCTAGCTAGTTCAATGTGGCTCTGATTTCACTACCACCTTGGCAATTAGGCTTTTCCTGGGCCCCGCTGGGCCTCCTTATCATGAGCCCTAGCAGGAATTTCTATCTCTTTTTGATCTGCTCTCAACTGTTCCAAAACCAGATGTGAAGGAAACTCCGGTTCCCACGTTTTTCTGGCAGTGACCGTGTGGCACTTACAGCAGGTGTCTTAAGCAATCATCCTGAGCTTCAGTTTCCCACCATGCAAGAGGGGGATTAGAGAGACGAGTAACCCAAGTAATATCTGCATGGTGCAGACTGCTGTAGAGCCAAACATTAGGTCTTACCTCTTAGGCCCTTCTGGGCCTCAATCCTCAGTTAATGAAAGGAAGGGACCTGCTGAATGGCGAGGCAGTGGCTGGAAAGAGAGGACTGGAGGGCTGAAATCAGGGGGTTTTACTGTGAGAGAAAACAAGCGTCTGACTTACGACTTTCCCAGAGGCAGGCTACCCCAAGAGAGAAGGCACGACGTGGGGTCCAACTCCACAGTTGGCAGGTGGAAGGATACAAGTCATTGAAACAAGAGCACAGGCAAATCACTGAAGGGGCAAACAGAGCGAGGACAGGCTGAACAGGGTTAGAGCTGATGGGCCCATCGTGAGCTCAGCATGCTGGTTATCTCAGGCTAAGATGTGAAGACAGGCTTTGAGTCCTTAGCTACGTCAGAAACAGGACTGAGGAGGAGAAGAAGGTGGAGTTCTCCCACGTATCTATAAGGAGACCTGCAGCAAGAACTCTTGTTTGATTGTCCTCTTCCGGAAGGCAACTGGAGGCACCATGCTCCCGCACTGTGGTTTGAGGAATCCCACTTGGAGGGCCTTTCCTGTAGCTTAGTCACATCTTAGACTTCTGGTACTAAAGTGTTTGTAACCCCACTGGAAGCCAGGAGCAAGGTGAAGTGATGGTTCATTCAGGAGAGAGGCCTGCAGAGAAGAAAAGGCAACCAATGAGGATAAAAACAAAACAGTCAATGGATTGGTGATAGAAGGGACCCAAGGACAGATGCCAAGATGGTGGAGGAATACGAGACCAGGCTGGGTAAAAAGCAAATACTCAATATCAAGTCACCAATTCCAAGTGTTGTTACCACGTGACTTAGCATTTGTTACCTTGTTTCTGTGACTCAGTTTCCTTATTTGAAAGGGTGTTAACATTTCTGTCCTTGGCCACACTGGGTTGGGACTCAGATCAGTGCCTTGCTCAGTCATCATCCCAGAAGCTTCCTCTCGCAGTTGACAGTAACCGACACAGAGACCCACAATTGGACAGTGCACAGGGAGTGAGAGACTTTGGAACACTCAGTCCTAAGTGAGATGTTGTCCTCAAACCTCTCCTCTCATGACTCAGGGATCTGTTTGGAAGAGGAGGAGGAAAGACTGTGAGAGCCAGAGGTGATGACTGACTCCAAGGAAACAGTGTCTTCTAGACGCAACAGAACAGACACATATGAACTCACTGAGACTGCAGCACACAGGGCCTGCCCAGGTTCAAGCCAGACAGGGCTCCAGCACTGAAGGTGGGATGTGGACACTCATCCCAAGACAGGTCGATGGCTCTCATGAGAAAGGTCCTCCTGTTTTTTTGATCCTAGCCCCCCCGACATTTGTCTAGATGCTCACCATCTGAGATAGTGTGAAGTCCATGCTGAAAATTCACATGTATTTGATTACAAATGCTACCCAAGGTCGTGAAAATCAAGAGACACAGTTTAGGGGCTGCTTCTCTTAGGTCAGCTAATAGAGGCAAAGTCAAAGTTAGGACTTGACTGGAGTGTGGTCTGCTCTAGGCCATCCCACAGACAGAGCGTGTTCTGCTGGTCTTTCAACTCTCCCAGTGTTGTCACCATTAAACGTACCCCTCCAGGCTTCCTGGGACCACCAAGCTGTCACCATCCTCCTGGCATGAGGTTAGTGCCCATGCTCTTAAAATAGTGTCCAATAGATCATAAAAGCTTCAAAATTGTTCATCGGCAATATTTTATTGTATGGGTCTGCTTCTAGGGAGGCAATATGGAGTTCAAGTTCAAGCACTGTCTGGAACTTCCTGCTAAAGATGGAAAAGTGCACATGCCCTTTAACTTCCTGAGACCTCATTAAAACAAACAAACAAAAAGGACATATAAAAGAGACAGCAGGCACAAAAGCCTGGAAGCTTGAAAGCTCACTTAATAAGAACCATATTAACAAGTGGAAAGTGACTTAGCAGGCCTGAGAACGTTAAGTCCCGAACAGCCACGAACAGCCTGAGTTCTGTCTTAGGAGCCCCAAAGATTCAAGAACTAACAAAACAGACACTTTTAGAAAGGGAAGGGGAAGACTGGTTGACCATCTCTCAAAACACAAGCGGACCTTGGCTCCTTCCCTTCCTTCATGTTTTTGTCCCTAGCAAACCTAGATCCCCATTCTGCAGAGACGATCAAACGTGCTGTTTCAGACCATGGACTAGGAAGCACAACTGGAGTTGTGGGACTTAGAGAAAATATGGAACTTAATGCAAGTTTGCACAGCAAATGCTGAGACGGCAGATCTTCTACCTCTGAACAGAGATATGCCTGTCTTACACAAGTGGGAGGCTAGGTAAGGATTTGATAAAGATTAGATTTGACACAATGGCTGCATCAAAGGACCTCAAGAGCTTCTTGAAGAGGCCATAGTTCAGTGAAAGTAATAACAGACAAGGTCTGCCCTAGCCAGCACCACGCCATGACAGTTTGGTATCCTGTTTATAAGCAATCAGTCAAAAAGCAGTAGACATGGGAAAACACTGATAACATGAAAACAAGGACCACTCGAAAGGTAAACCATCTTGGAGAAAGCAGAGACTGGGCACGAAGAAGGAAGCTTACATAGTGCTGGTTACCTTTTGTCCACTTGACACCAGCTAGGGTCATCCAGGGAGAGGGAACCTCAACTGAGAGACCGCCTCCATCAGTTTGGCCTGTAGCAAGCATATAGGAGGCATTTTCTTGATTAGTGATCAATCTGGGAGGGCTCATCCCACTGAAGGTGGTGCTAACCCTGGTCAAGAGGTCCTGGGTTGTTTTAAAAAGGAAATTGAAAGAGCTAAGGACAGCAAGCCAATAATCAGCATTTCTTCACAGTCTCTGCTCCAGGTCCTGCCTTAGCTTCCCTGGGTGATGGACTGTAAGCTGTGAGACAGAACCAACCCTTTCCACTCTAAGTGTTGTTGCTCATGGTTTTTAACCACATCCGTAAGAAGTAATCAAATGCAATATACTTAGAAAAGTATATTACTGGGCCAGGGAGAAGGAAAGGCAGGTAGAGTATGCCAGATGACCCATGATAAAAAGGAGAGGAGTGACTTCTGAAAATCATCCTTTGACCTCTACATGTGTGATAAGGCATGTGTGCACTTGGCACACACACACACACACAGACACACACACACACACAAAAAAAGAATAAGAAAGTCAAATTTTAAGAAAAGATGTGATATTGCACCTAAAAGTTAAGAATAGAATGCTATTAAAAAGGAATTCTCAGGGAACAGAAGAACAGCTTTTCTAAATCAAATATGATAGGAGAACAAAAAGATTAAATCAGTAGAAATGAAAATTAAGGGGAAGAAAATTACTCAGGGTAAACGGAAGGGGGCAAGCATGGTATCAGGAGGTAGAAGCAGGAGACCAAAAGTTTGAGGCCAGCCTGGGCTACCTGTAAAAGGTGTGTGTGTGTGTGTGTGTGTGTGTGTGTGAGAGAGAGAGAGAGAGAGAGAGAGAGAGAGAGAGAGAGAGATAGAGAGAGAATATTAGACTTGTTCATAAAAGCACTCAAATTATGGATTATGGGAACTCAAAAAATAAAGAACAGAGAAGAGATAATCTAAGGAAATTTCCCCCAGTCTTAATTGAAGAAATGATTTTCTAGGCCTAAAAAAGCCCATTAAATGCCCAGAATAATTAATGAAGAAAACAAATTCTGTAAAATAAAGGTTTATTGTTATGGCATTTTTAGTATTAGTTACGAAGAGAGCATACTAGAGATTGGGATTCCAGAGCAAACAAGCAGGTTTCACTGAGAGGGGGAAGATCAGAAAGACCTTCCAACAAAGCTGAGCCAGAATGGCCAACTGCTCCAACCCAGGATTTCCTTCTCCCCCCACTCTCAATTCCGTGGGAGTGTAGAATGGCAAGGTCTTCAGAGACAGCAGTCTTAAATGTTGTCCTGCTGGGACTCTGTCTCAGGGAGCTACTGTGACAATATCATATACTCAATCAAAGAAAAACAGCAGAAGGCATAGTCCCTGGGGAAGAAGACCCCACACGAGAGGGCAGGCATGGTCTGGACGATACGGCACTGTGCAACCGAGGAGGCAGCTTCAGTCAGAGGGCAGAAGAGATCTCAAACCGGCCTAGCCACAAGATCCAGGGCCTGACTCTTAAAGAAAATGAAATGGCCAGAATCCTGAAGGCACTACAGCATTTGAGAGACTTGAGAGCACATCACACACTCAATCTGAGGAGAGTTTGGGAATAGATTAGGGTCAAGTATATAGAAAGCTAAGCAAATAAACAAAACCAAAATGATTTTCAACCCTAGGAAGAAAATTTAGCAAGAAAAGAAAAATAATCCTTACACACTCATGAAGTAGTTGGCTGTGAAGTATGTTTATGTATTCTTGTGAAGGGAAACATTGAATGTTGATCTAATGAGAATCATGATCTAATTATACAGGGGAACCATGGGCTGAGAGGAGCAGGAGACATGTGGTGAGGTCCGGAGTGTTGGTGAGGCAGAGATAAAGCCTCCTTTCCCACCTGGGAAAGAAAAAAAAAATGCCTAAAATAAGGAAATCTAAGAAATTGGAAACACTGGAAAATTAAAAAACAGAAGCCCGCTATGTAACTTTGGGGCATTATGATGTACTATTGGGATTGGGAGTTCAAGGCCAGTCTGTGCTTCTTAGTGAGACTCAGTTAAAAGAAGTGGTCAGGGGGAAGGGAGGGAGGGAGGAGAAATCCATGAACAGGAGTTGAGTCTGTCACCCCGAGGAACCCAGGTGTAGAGCTGAGGTGGGAGGTGGAAGGATTGCTGGCCTCCGTATCAGTGTTTGCAGAACTCCCGGTGTCCTTAAACTGCATTAATGAAAGTTTCTCATTAAGAAAAAAAAAAAGGAACAAAGGCCAAGAGTGCAATGGCTTGGATCCGAGTCCCCAAAGGGCCCATGTGTTGAAAGCTTTGTTTACAATCCATGGCTACGCTGTCAAAGGTGGGGCGAAGGTAGAAGTCTTCTGGTCATAATCGGATGTGCTTTTGAGGGGACTTCTGGGACCCCAGCCCCTTTCTCTCTCTCTCACTCTGACCACAGGCTGAACAGGTTTCCTCCGCCGTGACTTCCCATCGTGTGTTATGCCTTTTATGGGCATGGAAGCAAAGGGCATACTGACCGTGGTCCGAAGACTATTGGTGTTATTGTATGTGTCACGGAACAAATGAGTTTAATACACACGCAACTCACTTACCATAGGTACGAGATTTCTTTTCTATTGTGATCGACACCATAACCAAAAGCAACTTGAAAAGGAGAGGCCTTATTTCTGCTTACAGGTTACCATTTACTATAAAGGGATGCCAAGACAGGAGCTTGCAGCAGAAATAGAAGTGGAGACCGTAGAGGACACTGCTTACTGGCTTGCTCAGCTTCTGTTCTCAGTATACAACCCGGAGTCGCTTGTCTGCTGCCAGAAAATGCTCTACAGACACGTATGAAGGCCGATATGAAGGAGATAATTCTTTCAATTGACAGTCCCTCTTCCCAGGTATCAACAATCAAAATTAGTCGTCACATGCTATAAAGAGAAGCTTTGGGTGTGTGGCTATAACTCAGTGACAGAGTTCCTATCACAAGGTCCTGAGTTTCAACTTTAGCATCACCCCCAAAGCTCATGTATATATACATATTTATGCATGTATATAATGTAAATACATATAATTACTGGTTAATACAGTGTTTTGTACTTAAATATAATCATATAACACTTTATGTTTTACATACATGCACAAAATAAGTTATTTCTACATACAAAACATAACTATATATAACACATTATATATGTATGTATATATATGAGAGAGAGACAATTATGCTTTTAAAAATTATGGTGTGTGTGTGTGTGTGTGTGTGTGTGTTGTGTCACACACCAAGGGAGGCCAAAGGCTGATGCTGGGATGTTCTTAATTGTTTCTCTACTTTGTTAAAACAAGGTCTCTTATTAAACCTGGGAGTCACTGTTACAGCTAGTCTGGCTGGCAAGTGCGCTCTGGTGATCTCCTTGTCTCTACCCACAAGTGTTGGGGTTACAGGCACCTGCCGCCAAAGACAGCTTCTCTGTGGATCCAAACGCAGGTTCTCAGGCTGCTGCAGTAGGCGCTGTCCCCACTGAGCCATCCCCTAAACTCTAATAACTGTCTTTCTCTGGTTGATTACTACTGTCAAAAGAACAAATGTAGGCTTGGGAAAGGTAGACTCTTTAAAAGACAGCTCTCATTGTATGGCCCTGACTAGCCCTGAACTCACAGAGATGTGCCTGTCTCTTTCTTTCTGTGTTGGAATTAAAGACATATCATCCCATTGTGCTGAGATAGATTTTTATTCCAAGAGATTGCTTAAGGTTGGCAGAGGGAAAATGACTATTGTACTAGGGAGGCAGCTTTGACTCTTAGAGCTACACGTGGCTTACACATTGGGCAGAAAGGGTTTCTCCTTTGTGGGGGAGCAAGAGGGGCTGGTGTGAGGAAGTGGGCTGGATGATGTGGTCTGATGAGTGTCTATACAAGAAAGGTTTAACTCGGGCTAGCCTATACTCTGGGATGCTGTCAGCTGGCTTGGACAGGGTTGGCTACATTCTAGAGACCTGAGAAAGAAAAGAATCTTAACTGAAATTTGGTTAAGGAATACACTGTTCCGACTGATCGATAGGAACAAGGCGTTGGACTACTCAGAGGGGGGCTCATATAAGGGGGTTTGGAGGGTCTATGCCTTCCTTGTCACAGCTAAACAAGGGCACAGTGAGCTGCCTGGTCTGTGTCAACTTGACACAGCTAGACTCATCTGAAAGGAGGAAGCCTCAAATGAGAAAATGTCTCCACAAGATCTGGCTGTAGGACATTTCTTAATTAGTGACTGATGGGGAGGGCTCAGCCCATTTTAGGTGGTACCACCCCTGGGCTGGTGGTACTGGGGTCTATAAGAAGATGGACTGAGTAAGCCATGGGGAGCAAATCAGTAAGTAGCATCCTTCATGGCCTCTGCATCAGCTCCTGCCTCCAGGTTCCTGCCCTGTGTGAGCTCCTGTCCTGAATTCCTTCAACAATAACAGTGATATAGATGTGTAAGCCAAATAAACGTTGTCTTCTCCAAGATGCTTTGGTCATGTTGTTTCATCACAGCAATAGTAACCCTAGCTAGGGTACACAGGAGTCCTATCTAAATCACAAGGATGGTACTGTGTAGTAATTTGTTTAGGTTTAATTTTCAACATAAAATCCAAACCCACACTTTCCCTTATGTATTTACTATGATATGTGTGGCCCCTATTTTAAGCGGATTCACTTTCAGTGACGATGTTCAGGGATCAATTACCCTCACATAACAGGAATCTCCTGTGTGGCTTAAAGGTCAGGCTTACAGGTAACAAACCCACCATTAGTGTGGAATTACTTCATGGTTTCATGCCTTATCTTAAGATTGTGTTATAAACCTACCTCTGAGAGACTACTTTCTGTTTCCCTTGAAGGTCTTTACTAAAAGGATCCCCTTAGAAAAAGCCATTTCTCTCCAATGGCTTTATATACCCGCTCTGGCATGTTGAAAGTGTCCCTGGGGATAATGAACTCCATTTGCCAAGGCAGACCATAAAAGAGTGGTGTGATTTATTTGGTCCTTGACAGTGTCCAGAGGGAAAGCCTGCCAGTCAACGGCCACACACAACCACCAGAAGAAAATCTAAAAAATTCTCCCTGGGGTACCTAGCCCAGAGTTGTGCTCTGATGACTCTAGGAGAGAATTAATTCTAAATGTCCTCTTAATTGCTAAATTGATTAATAACCTTAAGTCTTTCTGAGTATGATTATAATGTCAGGACCCAACGTCCCATGGGTGTACTCCTGGGCTGTGTCAATCAAGAGGAATCACGCCTCCATTCAAAGGCCTCCTTGCCCAGTGAGGAAAACAAGCTTGTCTTTTGCTGAGCTCTATGAATCAAAAGCAGGCATCTTTCTTTTTCCATGCAATAGCTGTAGACCACATGAGCCTACAAGGTTGTTATTGCACTCTTTTTACACATGAAAGAAAAGATAAATGATTTTGCCAAGGCCACACAACTGTAAGAGTACCATGTGGTTCATATGGTGAGAGCGCCATGAGGTTCACCCCCTCCTCCTAGAGCCAAGCTACGTTATAACCAAAATTAGGTTATAATCTGAGTTACCAGTAGGCTCCTTAGCTTGTCATCAGATTCCCATGGCCTTAGCCAGCTGTGGAGAAACAGACACTAGGTAGTTGAAGATCCAGCTCTCAAGTGAGTATCAGGTCTCAGACATTCCTTTCTAGTTAAAGGACGACCCAACAACTTTCCATGATGTCAAACATAAACTCACTTTGGCTGAGGAAGACCTTGCTCTTTTGGTCCTCCTCATTCTCTATTGCTTGAGTTCTGGGGTTCCAGGTATGTACCAACACGTCCTCTTTATGCAGTACTGGATTCCGACCCCAGGCCTTGTGAATGCTACCATGTCGCATCAGCACTCTGCCTACTGAGCTATGTTCTGTAACTAGCTTTGTTGCTGGTTGCCAGCTCACCAGTAATGACAGAGAGACTTCTTATCAACTATGAAAGCTTAGTCTTAGCTTAGGTTTGTCCCACGACCTCTTATTGTTGTTATGATTGTTGTCTCTTTAAGAGACAAGCCACGCCCACTTCCTCCCCCATCCGCTGAGGCAGGCTGATCTTCAGCTTCCAGCCTGAGCTCGCTCTCTTTTCCATCTTCTTCTCTGAGAGGCAGCTTCGCTTCTGCCTCTCTCCCCACTTCTCTGCTCCTCCCCTTTCTCTCTCTCTGTCCTCTTCTCCTTCCCCCCTCCTCCTCCAAGTAATAAATATCTAATTCTATTCTATACGATGTGTCTGTCCATGTGCCTCCTACCTGCTGCCTGCTCACACCGCTGTGTGGCCCCTATTTTAAGCTGGGACCAGCCCACCCACCATGTGTCTCCCTGCCTGGGACCAGCCACTGCTCAGGGACTGGCAGCCATCTCTGCCTGGGACTGGCTACTCCTGGGGTCCACTGCCTTCCACCATATGGCCCGCTACCACCATTTGGGGACTTACAGCATTTCTGCTGTCTACTGCCACTGGGGATCTTGCAGCATTTTTTAAAAATCTTAACACTTATAACTTAATTTAACCCATTTATATTAATCTATGTTTTGCCTCATGGCTTCTTACTTTTCTTTCATTCTGAATATCTCCCTCTGTGACTCCCTTCATGTCTTGTTGGTGTCTGACATGGGCCTAGATTTGTCCCCTACTTCCTTTCTCAATATTATACACTTTATACTTCTTTTATTTTTAGTTTCTTTTTTGTATTTGATAACAAGGAAAACTGTATCTATAACCATGCATCTTCAACTCCATCAGAGACCCGAGAAGGATATAATATTACCTGAGTAAACAGGAAGTGCAGAGCAAACAACTTCCAAAAGTATAGAAATGACAGAAGCAGTTGGCTGCCTGGACAGTCACTCAAAGTTCCTCTGCATCATTGGGGCATCCATCATCAGCCTACAGGCCTAGAACATCTCACAGACTTTTCTGTGAAGCAGACATTTTGAAGGACTATTCTATCTTGCCTTGGTGAAGTTAGGCAGTTGTCTTCTTTTGTGCCCTGCTTGTCTAATTTGGACAGCATACTATCAGGAGTCAAGGCAAGGGCAGCTTCTTTACCAGTGGCTAACTTTGCCACAACAAAAGCAAACTCCATATGGAGGTTCTTTGATGCCCATCATCCTTTTCTGAAGTAAATTCTTTCAGGAGCAGACATATCTTACTGTCATGAAAAGCCTGAGGTTTTTGAAACATTTTAAATTTCATATTCTTTAGGTCTCTTAAGTGTTTGAAGACCACCTATCTATCTAAAATATATCTCTGTTTAACCTTGAAAACATATTTAACATAACTACAAGTTTGATTATTATAGATGACTAACTACTAACCTGTATTTATTAATTACACATTACATTTTTAAATGAGCTGCATAGGTACAATACCTTAAACAAGAACAGAAACATATATACAGTATAATAAAAATAACCTTAAATTTGTCTCAATATATAAAAATCCATACCAATGTAAACTGTTTGAGATTAATAGCTGTTTTTTAGTTTAAAGTAGATTTAATAATCTACCCTTTATCCTATCCTTTCCATATCCCCCCTGTTTTTGAGAGGTTTTTTTTTTTTAAATCTAACCTCCCTTGCTTCTCCCTTACCCTGATCAGTAACAACTTGTAACCCCTCCAATTGGTGGTAAGCATTTATAACCCACCAAATAACCAACACCCACCCATGGTACCTCTTGGGAATGTGGATGTTGTGTTCTCTAGACTAATTTTTGTTGTCTGGAAGCAATGACATCTTTAGGGGACCCTGAGAAAATTGGGATAATGGTCAAGTCCTGGGGGAGCTAGCTGTATTATTTGTTGCCCAGCCTCTGTGTAATGAGAAACTACAGGACTTATCTGAAGTCCAGTGATGTGGGAGTGATTTCTTATTAATAAAGAAACTGCCTAGGCCCCTTGATAAGGCCCACCCTTAGGTGGGTGGAAAAAACAGAAGAGAATTCTGGGAGAAAGAAGCTTAGTGGAGGAGTCGCCATGATTCTCCCGCTCCAGACAGACGCAGGTTAAGATCCTCCCTGGTAAGCCAGCTCATGGGCTACACAGAATATTAGAAATGTGTTAAAACAATATGTAAGAGCTAGCCAATAAGAAGCTGAAACTAGCCGGGCCAGGCAGTGTTTGAAAGAATACAGTTTCCGTGTAATTATTTCGGGCATAAGCTAGCCATGCGGGTGGCTGGGTGCCGGGGACGCAGCCCTGCCGCTCCTATTTCAACAGTCCAGTATGAGGATGAGGCTGGACAATCATAGCTAGCGTCTCTGAAGATGTTCTGGGTGTAGAATTTTGAGGAAACTGTGATAAAGGCATTTCAAGAGGTTGGGTGTCCTGGGCTACTTGTCTTCTTCATTGGTGTTTGTTTCTTTTTTTCTTTCTGAAACCACACAAACTTTTAAAGGTAACACACACACACATATGTATTAACACAAGTATGAGATGTGTAGTGTAAACAAGTAGTTAAAGATTTTTTTGTTTTATGTTTGAACAGGTAAAAGTCATCTGTCAACTTTATAAGTCCATTTAGACTGTGTAACTAAATTTATGTCCATGCCATATAATAGGATGGCATGTAATAATAAGTCATGAGGATTCTATAGCCAACAAGATTTATTGTGTCTCATTAAATCTCAGAGCTGTTCCCATGCCAAAGGATTATCTTACAGATCACCTGTCTTGTAGTCTTTCTTGTTTTTTCCCCCTCCTGTCTGCAGCCAAGATCCTCAGGAGGTCTCCTCCAATCAAATCTGATCTTTATTAATTTTGAAGAGAACCATAACTTTTTGTTTCCTGTGGAAACAAAGGCATAACCTCTGTCCCAACACAAGACATTTTCTGACTTTTATTTTGAAGTTAAGACATTTAAAATATATATACATTGGTTTAATATAGAAGCTTTCATAATCCAATATCTACTAACAGCTATTGTTTTGGCACATTAACATTTAAAAAATTCAAAGTCAACAGAGTTCCATATAGGATCCAGACACTCTGTATTCTTTTTTATATTACTTTTCTCTTTAAAGACGTTATTTTTAAACTATTTCTTTTTATGATTGTCTATACAAATTTTCCTTTCTTTGGCATCTAAGCACATTTTTAAGCATACTATATTTGTTCAGAGATATTCTCAGTCAGGACCTGATTTTATTAAGTTCCAGTAGTCACACACTGGCAAATTTCTCTGGCATGTGAACCAAACATTAAACTGCTAGGCTACTGCTATGGGACTTTGGTGATTGGCTCTACCCCCTTAGCTTCCTAGCCTCATACCAGTGGTACCAGATGGGAGCCATGTTTATTGCCCCAGCTCTGGGAATTTGCTGAGTCCCAGCAGCAGGCATTTTTACCCAGTGCACCCACTGTTCAAGTAATCTACTGCACAGCAGGGCCTCTTTAAAAGATCTGAGCCTCTGTAGGCTGTGAGCAGTGGGCTCTGTGTATGTGCCCCATATTGGGTGCCATCTGTAGCAAGCCTTGTTCTCGGCTGTCAGCTCACAAATGACAAGGAGACTTCTTATCAACTATAAAAGCTTGGTCTTAGCTTAGGTTTGTCCCACTAGCTCCTATAACTTAAATTAGCCAATTTATATTAATCTAAGTTTTGCCTCATGACTTTTGCATTTCTTTCATTCTGTATATCTGATTCCCTCCATGGTCTCGCTGTTATTTGATGTAGGCTTAGATTGATCTCCTACCTCCTTTTTCTCTGCCCAGAAATTCTGCCTATACCTCTTGCCTAACTATTGGCCTTTCAGCTCTTTATTAAACCAATTGCAATAATATATCTTCACACAGCATACAACAAAGTACCCAGTTCCCCAAAACTTCATTCTTTTTATTTAATCTATTTATTTATTATTTAATTTAAGTTATTATTTATTTAAATTAATTAATTTATCAATTAATTTATTAATTTATTTAACTATTTACCCTTCTATATTTACACTAATTGCTACTAATTAGTATTGCTAACTAGTTGGTTCTTTATTTTTTTCAGTCCTGGGGATCAAACCTAGGGTCATTTGTATGCTACACAAGTGTTGTACTCCAGAGCCTTTTAACTGCTCCTCTCTAGTTTTCCCTTTACCTATTTTGGGGGATAACATGGAGCATCTTTCCTGTTACAGAAATTAAATGGTAGTAGCCGGGCGATGGTGGCGCACGCCTTTAATCCCAGCACTCGGGAGGCAGAGGCAGGTGGATCTCTGTGAGTTTGAGACCAGCCTGGTCTACAGAGCTAGTTCCAGGACAGGCTCCAAAGCCACAGAGAAACCCTGT
>NW_026068058.1:285914-484998 GCF_014885135.2 Alexandromys fortis | reverse complement strand
TTTTTCGAGACAGGGTTTCTCTGTGGTTTTTGGAGCCTATCCTGGAACTAGCTCTTGTAGACCAGGCTGGTCTTGAACTCACAGAGATCTGCCTCTGCCTCCCGAGTGCTGGGATTAAAGGCGTGCGCCACCCCTCCCCTGGCCTCCCCCCCTGTTTTGTTTTGTTTTTCTGAGACAAGGTTTCTCTGTGTGTAGCCCTGGCTGTCCTGAAACTCACTCTGTAGATCAGGCTAGCCTCGAACTCATAGAGATCTGCCTGTCTCTGCCTCCTGAGAACTGGGATTAAAGGTGTGTGTCACCACTGCCCAGCTAAGATAAAGGTTTTAATATCCTTTATTTGGCCTTGACTTGATGGATATGAAAAGAATATAGCCCCCTGGTTGCTATGGTTCAAAGCAAAAACCTGTGTTTTGATAACATCACAAGATTCTCTGTATACAAGGATTATTTCCTGACCAAAGTGACATTATTAACATTTTTAAAACTAAAATAACATAGACATCATAGTTATAACATTCTGATTCCTTTAATTATATTTTTATACTTCCATGCTTTCCCTATTTAAATTTTAGACTAAAAATGCATACCTTAATAACCCTGAACAGTGTTATCTCTATTTAGACACCCCTGCATTTAGAAATTAAAAAAAAAAAAAAAAGATGGATCAGCTCCTCAGGAATATTTTTTTTTCTCGGCAAGTACCCCCATCCTTTCTCCATGCTGAAGTGCAATGGCTTCTGCACAGCTGAGAGTCCTGGTCCTGAAAATCCTCAAAAATGCTGCCTACTCATCTGCTTTCCAAACGCACCTATTCCCTTTCATCAGTAAAGAATACCGCTATCCCAGGATCTCCCGATGGAGCATAGTGTTGAGCTGCTGGCCTATCAGCGGCTACCAAAGGTAACACCTGGGAGAGGGTAATTGAAAAACGTGGGATTTTTCCATTTCATCCCATGTTTAAACTGTCATCATTTGGAAGGTGGACGCTCAGTTCTCTTCTAGGTTGTATCAACCACTGCAATTCAAGACATTTTAAAGCCAGCTTGGCACAGTAATAGAGCAAGCCTTGAATTTGCACAAAGGAGTAAAGTTTCTTTTAGGGAATAATCCCAAGTGTGGTCGAAAAGCGTTGTGAGAGGGGAAGAGGAAGGAGTATGTCTGAATATAGCCTGTTGAACAGAAGCAAGGGCATTGTGCAGAATGTTCTTTGGGTTTGTTCCCTCCAAAGAAGAAGAAAGGAAGCTTCATGTAAAAACTAAGAGCTGATCATTAAAGTCATAATCAATTATATTATCAAAGAAAAAATAAAGTGTTTTAAAAAGATTAAAATCTTGACCAGTTGATCAGGGTGGTGTGCACCTGTACCCCCAGCTACTCAGCCTGAGGCAGAGGGATTACTGGAGTCCAAGAATTTGAGGCTATATTGGGCTACGTACTGAGACCTCCCCTTGCCGACAAATACACTCCTCAAAATGAAAAAACAAAAAAGCACCATTCACTATAGAGACATGAAACTGTATGTAACTGGTGAGAAGCATTTTAACTGGGAACACAGTGGGATGTTCTGAGCAATTCTGAGAATTCCATGTCCCTCTGAATTGTGAGGGAAGGTATCCAAGATGCTGATCTCTTTCGCTCCTGCCCTGTGAGCATGCCAACACCAGGAAGAAGAGGCTGTTGACCTGAGAGTTAGGACAACTATTTAAGTCAGGTGTCAGGGCCTGGTAGATCTGGCAGGGTAGCTGGTAGCTGGCTGGGCTGCCCAGGGAACACATGGGGGACATTCCTTGGGTTCGCCCAAGTGTAATTATGGGGGGACTTCATGGAGAACCTACAGTTCTGCTTCAGCAGGTTTGGGTAAGAGCTCGGAGTGTGTGGAGTGGTATCTGGTGTGACTAGAACGGAACGGTTCAGTTGGTACTGTCTGCCTCTCTGCCTCCCTGTGCCCTGCACTGTTTCGCAGGATAGTAGTTGGCATTCTGGCATCATGACCCTGTATCTTACTGGTCTACACTGCTCTGCCTGCTGGAGCCTGCACTGCCTACGTACTTGGTAAAGTGGAGGTATCAGAAAACCAAGGCTTCCTAAAGTGGATCCCCATCAAAGACTGGTGGGAATTGGTTAGCTCTCAACCAAGATAGATAGAAACGGGCACCTAAGTACCCTAGCTTGCTTTCCTGGGTTGATCTTGAATCTGTTCTGCTCTCCCAGAATTTCTCATCATGTGTAAGTGCTGGTTCCCCTTAGTGCTGGGTAGCCTGATGTAGGAGGCTCCTTCTCTCCTTCTACCTCCATTGTCTACTCTTCTCACGTTTACTGGGGTCAAATCCCAAGCAGACAACCTCAATCTCTTTCTCAAGGCCTGCTTTTGGGGGAACCCAAACTAAGATGGGTGGAATGTGCTTAACTGAACTAGGGCAATGCAAGGCCACTCTTTGAGTTCTGTTATCTTGCTCACTCACATAAAATATGCCTTTACTGAATTGCTTTTTAATGCCAATGCCTTCCATTTTTTCCCCCACCTAATCCCACAGCAAACCACAGGAGTCTATCGCTGTAGGTAGTGACCCAAAAACATAGTCATTTTTGTTACTCGGTTGTGAAAATTTTTCTTCTAAAAATTGCAGCTAGAAAAAAAATTAGCCTAGCCCCCAAGAGTTGGCATTTTTTTTTCCTGTACCCAGGTAAAAAGAATTAGATACATGAGTTCTTTCTCTTTTTCTCCCTCTGTCTCTTGCTCCTTCCTCCCCTCTCCTTTTCTTTCCCCTCCCACTCTCCCCATCTCCCCAGAGATCTGTCTTCTGAAAGCCCAGAAGCCAGTCTGGAGTCTAAGAGGAGAGTATCACTTGTCCTGTGTTGCTTGTCCGTGTGTGCTCCTCTTCCCTGCTCTTAACTTTGCCTCATGTCTGTTTGCTCTGGTTTGGTTACTTTGTCTCCATGTCTACTGGCCCTGTTTCATTGTGCACATCTCTTTCCTAGCTGCCCCAAAGCGTCTGTGGAATTAGTAGGCATACAAATGAGGCGCTCAATAGGCACTCTCTGGGTGAATTAGGTTGGATACCCAGACTCAGTGGTCCTGTGATGGAAATGGAGATGCAGGAACCTTCCTTCTAGTACATCTTTTGATTCACAGGGCAGTGTCTTTTGAACATTCTGGGCTACGGTATAACAGCTTCTTCAAATGAAGTCTTCTAAGGAGCGTATAACAAATCAAAACCTATGCTGCTGCGACTGAGATGTGTGAGTCTGAGCCCAGAAGACTCCCCCTTCCCCATCCACCTTACTCCTTGGTTCTAGCTCCTAAACCTGACATCTCTAAAGGGTATCAGAGAAGCACAGCTTCAAACCCACCCGCAGGGCCTGGGACTTCAGCACCGTGGCAGTCTGGGAGCTACTGAAAGGCACAGGGCTGTTCTAAAGAGAGACAGTTCACTTGCCACAGGCTGTGGGCTGGCCTCCTGTTTACCTTATCCCAGGCGCTAACCTCAGGTCATGAACCAGCCTAGGGCAGGTTCATTCCCCTGCCATCTGCTTGTTGTTCTCTCTGGCAGAGTGGAAACGTCTCTCACATTCCTCTTTAAACTGTGAAAAGAATGGGCCAGAGAAGGTTTGGGACAGAGGTGACAAACCTCAGTGGTGGCTGCATTGTTTCTGGAAGTTCCTGTTCTAAACGTCCACGTTCCAACCCCCAGCCCTGTGCTGTGTGTCTAATAAGGAAACTTTTTTGACCTAGTCAGTTAAAAGTCCCAGCCCTTGCCTCATTACTGCCAAGCCTAGCACTAAAAAGGTGAAGGTTGGCAGCTTTCGCAGCCTTCAGCTTGGCAACCCCCTCAGGGTCCATGCCTCAAAGCCCCAGCCTCTCAATGGGGCTGTGTTTTCAATCCTGGTTAAACAAAGCCCAGCGGTCTCCCTCCTGGGCTGAGAGCGCCATTCTCATCTTTCCCTGGGGATTAGGGGCTGGCCTCTTGTTTGGGTGTCACTCTGCCTTTGAACTGCTGGGGCTTCGTCTGCTTTCAGGCTCAGCTTCCTGCCAGGAAGTGGATTTACCTGATTTGTTGTTACTCTCTCTGCACGATGATGAGCGGCTCCATCTCCACGGCTCTCTCTCCCTTTCTCGAGAGACACCATTACCAGCTACCTCTTGCTCCTTTTTCAGAAAAAAAGTGAGGGCTTCATAGATAGACTCTCTCCCTATCAAGCTCAGGCTGGGAGCATGGAGGCAGGGGAAATGGGATCGCTTTGGCTGCAGGAGAAGAAGACACTGACTTAAACGAGAGAATGTGTTTTTCTTCCTCAGGGGTCAGGGAGCCATGAAGCAATTCTTGATAGTTCCGGAAAATGAAAAAGGGATATTATAAGACAGACCTGAATGCAAGTCTAGGGTCCAGTCCATTCTATCTTATTGCTTTAAATGTGTGTTTTTATCATTAGTGATAGAAGAACTATGGATACAGCTCTCTCTCTCTCTCTCTCTCTCTCTCTCTCTCTCTCTCTCTCTCTCTCTCTCTCTGTACATGTACACTTATACATGGATGGTAATAAGGGACAGGAAGGAGGCTGGACTTCAAGGATTAGAAAGGTGGATGAAGAGACATGTCTCTTCTTGGAGAGAGGCTGTTGTAGAAAGTGGACAGAAGCCCCAAGAGAAATACCAGAGTATAATTAGGTGACTATCATAGCCAGTGCGTAGACAGTACTTGTCCATGATAACATATATTTGTTTAAGTTCTTTTTAACTTTATTTTATGTGCACTGGTGTGAAGGTGTCAGATCCCCTACAACTGGATCTTTAGACAGTTGTGAGCTGCCATGTGGGTGCTGGGAATTGAACCCCGGGTCCTCTGGAAGAGCAGTCAGTGCTCTCAACTACTGAGCCATCTCTCCAGCCCCTAACATATATTTTTTAACACTGGGGAGGATGAGTTCTGGTGAGAATCCACAATGGTTCAGAGTTCGACAAATCCACTCAGGCCTTATCTGTGCAGTCATTCTAATATGTCTTTGTAGACCTCAGAAAGTAAAGCCATGAGGCTGCCATCTAACCCAAGGAGAGATGCTGTCTTTTGGTCAGGAAGGTGTGTGTGTGTGTGTTTTCCACATTGCTGTATGTAATAGAAAAATGAACCCCCCAAATGCGAAGAAGCTGAGGTGAGATTGATTCTGAGTTAGATGTGTGTGTGAGAGAGAGAGGAAGGGTAGGGAGGTGAGGATGGGGTCAGGCAGCTAAACCTGAAGCCCAGAGGGACAGCCTAAGTGTGCAGACAGAGGCAAGAGAAAGCCCTTGTATAGCTTCAGCAAAAGCCACCCTCCAGGGCCTGGCTTTCCCAGCGTGTGGGGTTCCTGGGCCCCAAAGGGCACTGGCTGGGGCCCTGTCTGCTGCTCCCCTCACAAAGCCTGGGTTGTGCTCTTGGCCAGGCTGTGCCTCTCCACCACTGAGGTCCTGGCTGAGGCTGCTGCCCCAGGAGCCTCCCTTCCCAGCCGGAGGCCCCAGATTTGTACAAGTGCCAAGGGCTAATGAGCAGCTCATTTGAATCCATGCAAAGTACCAGGGAGCAAGGAGACATGCTAATTAAAGTGATTGCTGTTCTTTAATTAAGCAATAATTCCCCCAAAGAGGGCATTATCATGCAAATGGAGCCCTCTCGGGTGAGGTAAGGGCTTTGGGCCACAGCTGAGGTCTGTTAATAAGGCCTCTGAGGGCAGGGATCCAGAATGCCCCTTTGAGATGGGTGATGGAGCAGGGGAAATAATGTCCCTGCACCACGCTGCCTTTTGTCTCTCCAGGTTTGGCTGCGGAGATCTGGGAGGCAGGGACCCTGCATCCCCTGCTTTTTCCCTCCTCTCTTTGCTTTCTCTCCAGAGACACTTTCAGAGCCATGTGAGGTGGATTTGGAGGAAAATGTCTGGCTTGGCTCTTCATGTAATCAATGCTCCAATTACCAGAGCATCAGAATGGGGAGGGTCAAAATGAGATGGGAAAGGTGGTTTAGATGTTCACAAACATACAAGACACTGTGAGAAGCTGCGATTCTCTGAGCTGGAGTATCGGTAATGAAAGGCACTGGGAGCAGTCATCCATCTGGGTGATGTGCCAGGCTGCTGCCTCTTGTCACAATTCCGTCCGTTCATCTTTAGAATGACTGCTATAGTTGCTCCACACTGTTCCAACACAGTAGACATTTAAAAGAGTGGCTCTCAACCTGGGGTGACATTTTCTGCAAGAAGAGGGCTGCCGGATGAAATATATTTTTATTTGCTGAGTTTGACAACTGTAGTCTAAGGATAACGTTTAGAGAACCTTTGTCACTACTGGAACAATGGGTACGGCTCATATCTGGTGGGTGGAGGCCGGCAATGCTACCGGACAGTCCACAGCGCACACTACAGTCTCCACAACACATATTCTGTCCAAATATGGCCATTGTGCCGAGCTGACAGGTTTTTACCTAAATACTGCTTCATGAATCTGAGTTGGACTTTAAAGGGATACCAAGATGGCTTAGCCAGTATATAGGCACTTGCCACCAAGACTAGTGACCTGAGATTGATCACTGAAGCTCAAGGGGTAAGTAAGAGGTATGACGACAAAGTTGTCTTTGTCCTCTGACTTCCACACATGTGTTGGAGCATGTGCAGCTCCCACAACATAAATGAACAATCAATAAATGCTTAAAAAAAACACATAAAGAGACTGTACCTTTCGTAGCAGGATTATAGAACTGGAGTTCCAAACCCTCTGGGACCAGCTTCAAGGCAATTCCCTTTGCTCAACAAGAAGAGTTCCGGTGGTGATTATGCTTTACTAGCTGAGCAAACTAGGCAAAGGTGGTACTGGGAGCCCCACACAAGAAGCAGGACAGAGACAAGCTGGATGGCTAGAGAGACGGCTCAGCAGTCAAGTGCACACACTGCTCTTGCTGAGGGTCTGAGTTCACCACTGTCAGGCAACTCATAGCAACCTGTAAGTCCAAATGGCAGGAAGCCAATGCCTCTGGTCTTTGAGGGCATCCAGACTCCCATGTACATACCCACACAGACACACAGACAGGTGTGTATACACACACACAAGTGGGAATGCCAAGTTGTAGGATGGATGTCTCCCGGCCTGTGGGTAAATGTGCACACACAGGAGTGGTCAAACAGTTCCCACTTGTATTGAGTTTATAATGATTATTAGAATAAATAAATTTATTTATTATTTATTCTAGTAATAGCCCCCAAAGTGGGTATGGTCCTTATCCCCATTTCAAAGATAAAGAACTGAGGCACAATGAAGGTTAAATGACTTGTCCAAGGTCACCTACTGTCTTAGTTAGGGTTTCTATTGCTGCGATGAAACACCATGACCAAAAAGCAAGTTGGGGAGGAGGAAAGAGTTTATTTGATTTACACTTCAGCATTGCTGTTCATCACTGAAGGAAGTCAGGACAGGAACTCACACAGGGCAGGATCCTGGAAGCAGGAACTGAAGCAGAGGCCTTGGAGGGGTGCTGTTTACTGGCTTGCTTTCCATGGCTTGTTCAACCCACCTACTTACAGAACCCAGGACCAGCAGCCCAGGCATGGCACCACCTACCATAGGCTGGACCCTCCCCCATTGATCACTAAATAAGAAAGTGTCTTAGAGCTGGATCTCAAGGAGGCATTTCCTTAGCTGGGGGTCCTTCCTCTGATGACTCTAGTTTGCATCAAGTTGACTCACAAAACCACCCAGTACACCTACTGAGTTAAAACCAAGATGTTCACTAAGCCATAAGATGGTGTCTTCATGTAGCATCCTGCTAATGTGCTCTGTATCTTCCTATCTGCTCAGCGAGTCTCCAAGCTGTGTCTGCCTAGGGAGACATCCATCCCTAGGTCCTTAAGTCCCTCCGTGGACAGCTAGGGGACAAGGCAGAAGGGAGTCACCACCAAGTCTAATCTCATTTGCTTAAGGTTGGCTGGGCTTCTTCTCTGCAATCTCCCTAAGGAGGTTTGGAGAGGTCTAGAATGGCCTTGGTCTTCCCAGGAGCACCACATGTGTGCCTCAGGTGGCGTTCCTGCTCGGCTTGGGAGGTGACAAAGGTAAAGTCCACAAACCTAGGGGGAAGCCAAGTCTCCTCCTCCCAGAAATTTTGCTCCCCTTTCAGTTTTGGGTTCAGTCGCTGCAAAAATTGATGTTTTTTGTTACACGGAGAGGGAGACAGCATCCCGCTAGACTACCAACTGAGTCCCGCCTCTGCCAGCCTCTCGCTCTGCATTTGGCAGCGGGGATGGAGCATGGGGGAAAGAACAGGACCCGGCTCTGTTTGCAAAGCATTTTCATCAGTCAAAAAGCTGCCAGGCTCGTGAATATTAAATAAACCCTGACTCATGGAGACATATACCTTGCTTGCTTTGCTGATGGGTGGGGCGATGGAGTTACGTTACTTTCCAAGTGACAGCCCTAACATTCTGCAGACTTTCTCAAAGCTGTTCTGGCTTTTTCTGAACAAAGAACAATCCACAAAAACGCCCATGGTGTGCAATGCCTAGGAGTCTGTTTACAGGACCACAGACAGCCCTCTCCTCGGTCAAAAGGGACTCGGTGAGATCATTCATTTAATTGCCTTCCACCTCCAGGTGGGGCCGGGTGGCCCAAAGGTCTTCCGCCAGAGGGTTTAGAGAGAGTGTGGCTCAAGTCTCAGGCCCATAGAGTGAGTTCCCTAAGGGCTAGCTCCGTTTTTTCCATTGCAGAATTTATAAGTGGGATTGAAATGAGAGCATGGAGTGGCTTTGCCAGGAACAAAGATTTTCAGTGTGTTTCAGTCGCTAACCTAAGACACCATAATATAAGCCAGGCTTCCTTCTCCCAAACTCTAATGGGTCCTGAAATGAAACAAGTCATCCAAGAACAACAATAGTAAGAGGGCAGCCAACACCAGCCTAGAAAACTCCTTGCAATTACTGGGTGCAAGGCGTTATTCTACAACGGACAACTGTGGAGCACGGCAGGGTTAGGATCCCTTGCCTGGTGTGTTTTGGATTGGGGCATTTGCATATCCATAAGGCTCTATCTTGGCAATGGGACCCATCTATATGAATTTCCTATGTTTTACGCACAGCCCAACGACGATGTGAAAGTCATCCAACTTTCAGTGTGCCTGGGTTTTGATTGTGAACTGTCACGTGAGGTTAGCTGTGGAATTGTCCACTCACAGCATCATGCTGACAATGAAAGAGTTTAGGATTTCTGGATCATTTAGGACTTTTTGGATCAGGGGTAATTACTCTGTACTATTGTCACTGACATTTTGTAGAAAGGAACTTGTCTTATTTCCTTTTTCATAACACAGGCAAGATGACCATCCACTTCTCAGCTCCTCTTTGTAGGTTGCCCATCCCATCCTGACTGTGAGTGTCTTCAAGTACCTTTTTATCAGGCAAAACCCATTCTGTCTGTGGTTCTTTTCCAAAGAATGATGTCTTATTCTTCAAACCCACAACCTCAGTCTACACCATAGACAATGAGTGTTATGAAATTTAGTAGAATCAAAATGGAGTTACTTATGCCAAACCCTAGCAAAATAGGGCCAGGAGATCATGAAGTGTGTGTATGTGTGGGTGTCTTCATGTATACTTTCTTGATAATAGGAACTACCAAAAATATTCAGGGGACAGGTAGAGAAGTGGTTTACTGAGTAAAGGTTCTTGTTGCAAAACCTGTCCCCCTTGGGTTCAGTCTCCTGGATTCACATGATAGAGAGAAAGAACTGACTACTTCAAGTTGTTCTCTGACCTTGGAAGGCACATTGTAGCTTGTGTCCTGCCATAAACAAACAAGCAAACAAATAAGAAAAGATTCCATCAAAACTACAACATTGCACAAAGGCCAGAGCAGTCTTACACACACACACACACACACACACACACACACACACACACACAATTCTGCAAAGGCAACCTGCTCAGCCACTGCCATCCATCCTATCAATTTTTGTGGCCAGGCTCTTTCAAAAGTATTTACATGACCCCCCTTGTTTTGCCTTTAAAGCCATTGTCTTCTTTTGCCCCAGTGTTTGCTTATACGACGCCTCCCTTCCCTTTTTACCATAGCATGTCAGTCATGGTTTGCAAGCCCTCTGGGACTCCCCAGCTATCTTCTTTAGAGACTCTCCCCATGCCGCTCATTTTAGTGTGACTTGAATAATGTTTACTTATAATGGTGTGCAACCAAGAGCCTCTTAATTATTTGACGGTTTGATAGGCCGAATAGCACAGTGGCTAAGGACGCCAATGCTGAAACTCAACTGCCTGGGCTTGAGCCCAGCTCCCCACCTTAACTGTGTCACTACATTAACCTCTCTCAACTTAGTCTCTTCATTTCTAAAGTAAAATCAACAAGATGCCTCATTCTCAAAATTCTCGAAAATATGATATACATGTTTATGAAAATGGCTCTGTGGCTGGCACTTAGAAGGTACCATGGAAGTTTTTTTCTGTTTGTCTGCTTGAGACAGGGTCTTGCTATGTGATCCAGGCAGGTTCCATACTGGCCTTGAATTTGCCACCCTCCTCCCTCCACCTCTGAGTGCTGGGATTACAAGTATAAGACACCACATCTAGCTGGTATATATTTGTTATGCCCAAATCCGCAAGTCTCCCAAAAGCCAACAAGGAGAGTGAGTCCCTAAAAGCAAAGAGCCTTTATTTTATGCAAGTTTGCAAACTCGGTCCCTCCACATGTCCAACGTATTGGATTAAACGGAGAGCCCCGAGCTCAGTTAGAGTTGGGTTTTTATAGTAGTAAAGATGAGGGTGAGGGGTCTCTGAGGTTCAGGACCCCTGATTGGCTAACATTTGTCTAGGGGTGTCCTGGTGAGTGTATGCTGGCAGGTGATCCTATCTACAGTGGTTGGAATGTTAGGCATTTCCTTTGGATGATCTGCTCTTGGGTGGTGCTCAGGTAATCTCAGTTTGTGGTTCTTCCTGCAGCCAGGTATTGCTTCAGGGTAAACTACTGAGACTAAGGTTTCTATTAAATTTGTTGAAGGCTGAGTCCTACAGGTGATAATGTTTAGAAGTAAAGAACTTTCTTTTGGAGATCTGTTCATATTAGCTTATCATGGCTGGCTCCTACATTTCCTCCTTCATAAGCAACGATGACAGGACCCAATCTTGGGTCCTGCTCGGCTCCTACATATTTATCTCACCGAAAAGAGTAGCTGTGTTGCTAGTGATGGTCATGACACTTTCTGCAGGTGTCATGCTAATGACAAATAAAGAGAAGTTTGATAGACATTTGTCTGAGTATTTGGCTGCTAAAAAACAGTGGTGCGGGGGCAATATATGCGGAGCCGTCTTAGAACAACAAGAAAACTTGCGGCAAACAAAGGCCTCTAGAAACACTACATTTCACTTGACAGTTTCTTGAGCATACAAGGTGATTAATGGGTGACCATAATTATTTTTCATTTTGATGAATAATTTTCTAGTTTGTGTGGATGTTTTGCGCACATGTATGTCTGTGTACCACATGTGTGCCTACAGAAGAGGGCATCAGATTTCCTGGAAATGGAGTTACAGGTGTTTGTGAATGGACATGTATTCTGGGACAGAGCCCAGGGCTTCTGGAAGAGCAACCGATGCTCTTAACTATTGCGCTACCTCTCTGCTCCACAAATAATTTGTTATATTTAAAATTACTAGCAATTTGACTAAAATTAAAAAGTATGGTGATTTCAGGGTTTTAAAGGAAGACGAAAATGAAGACTAGGAAGGAATGTTGCCTTTGAGGCCCTGGGGTGCAGCTTGCTGAGGAGTAGGACTGTCTGAGCCGTTTTGTAGGAAGCCTTAGAGCAGAAGCCTGCACCTGTCTAGACACTGGAGAAAAACACAAACCACACCTCAGACAGCAGCGGGTTTTTTTTTTTATTGATTTTTATTGACCTCTATATCTTTCTCTGCTCCCCTCCCTACCTCTCCTCTCCCTTTCAACTCTCTCCCAAGGTCCCCATGCTCCCAATTTACTCAGGAGATCTCGTCTTTTTCTACTTCCCATGTAGATTAGATCTTTATATGTCTCTCTTAGGGTTCTCATTGTTGTCTAGGTTCTCTGGGATTGTGATTTGTAGGCTGGTTTTCTTTGCTTTATGTTTAAAAACCATTTATAAATGAGTACATGTGATAATTGTCTTTCTGGGTCTGGGTTACCTCACTCAAAATGATATTTTCTAGCTCCATCTATTTTCCAACAAATTTCAAGATGTCATTATTTTTTTCTGCTGTTTAATACTCCATTGTGTAAATGTACCACATTTTCCTTATCCATTCTTCAGTCAAAGGGGATTTAGGTTGATTCCAGGTTCTGGCTATGGCAAACAAAGCTGCTATGAACATGGTTGAGCACATGTCCTTGTGGCACGATTGAGCATCCTTTGGATATATACCCAAAAGTGGTATTACTGGGTCTTGGGGAAGGTTGTTTCCTAATTTTCTGAGAAATCGTCACACTGACATCAAGAGGGGTTGTACCAGCTTGCATTCCCACCAGCAATGCAGAAGTGTTCCCTTTTCCCCACAACCTCTCCAGCATAAGTTGTCATTAGTGTTTTTGGTCTTGGCCATTCTTACAGATGTAAGATGGAATCTCAGAGTTGTTTTGATTTGCATTTTCTGATGACTAAGGATGTTGAACATTTCCTTAAATGTCTGTCAGCCATGTTAGATTCCTCTGTTGAGAGTTCTCTGTTTAGGTCTGTACTCCATTTTTTTTTTTTTTATTGGATTATTTGTTCTTTTGATGACCAATTTCTTGAGTTCTTTGTATGTTTTGGAGATCAGACCTCTATCTGATGTGGGTTTGGAGAAGATCTTTTCCCATTCTGTAGGCTGTCGTTTTGCAGCAGCTGTTAAAATGTCGCCAGGGAAGCAATGACCACCCTTCTGGAAACATCTGCCCACAGACAGGAATTCAGATGAGATGAACATCCTAAAGAGGCTCTGAAACACCTGGGTTAAAAATGATGAAGCCAGACTTCTGGGTCTGGAAAGAGTCAGAGACTAACGTGTGAGAGAGTAGAAGTAAGGCCTTCCAAAATACAGTCAGTCTTCCCTAAGCCATCCTCGTTTACAGAGGCAGGAGATTGGTGGACCTGATGCTCTCCACAAGACACAGCTCTCAATGGTTGGTAAACAAATTGGATTATCTCATTCTGGAGAGAAGTCCTATAAAATTTACGTTCCAAGCTTCTGTGTCGGTTTAGTTTCTTTGGGACTTAACTCATTATCCCCCCAACTCCACTCCTTCCTTCCAAGGTTAGGGCCCCACTGCCTTCCGGGAAGAACGTTGAGCACATTCTTCCCAGGCAGAGCCCTTTAATCAAGGTGGAAGCCCTTTGTGAGGGGCCAAGAGAAGTTTGGCTGCAAGAGGAACGAATTGGCTCAGTGTTGAACTCCTGACAAATCCGTGAAATGAATACCACATCGGAGTGGGACAGAAACAGGCGGGGGTTGGGGGGGGGCGGGGAGGCTGGTGGGCATCTCGGAAGGAATGAGGAGCTGGTGGGCAGGCTCTTCTCCAGGTCTTCTCTCGCCCCTCCCACTCTGGGACCTTTCACACAAGCAGGATTCTCACTTCTGCCCCTAGAGCACTGCGGCTCCTCAGGGAGGCTTTTCTGTAAGCAAGGCCTTTAAATGTAGGCAGCACAGAGTGCCAAAGAGGTGCTGCGTTCTGAAAAGTGGAGCGACAGGAGGTCCCCAGCCTGGGATCTGCTACAGCACCTAGGAGTTACTTTTACAGTGAAGCACCTATCCTTGGATGCTAGGAGATCAAGCTGTAAAGCGATTTGCAGTTCCATTACCTTAAATTCCTTCATGTGCGCCTTCTCAGTTAGAAAATGCATCACCGAGAAGCCAATTCCCAGCTCTCTCCTGGAGAAATCTGGCTCCATGGCACTTCCTCATTAAAGAAAGAAGATGCTAATTGAAGCAAGGAAATGAGGAATGACACCCATCGTGAGGAGTGGATTGGAAGAGGCAAGGGGTGTCTGTTTTCAGTCTTTGCCACCTCCTGTAAACCTCCCTTATTTAGGTGTCTAGAGTCCACGTGTGCACATATATGTACTATATATATGTGCGTGTATGCACATGCAGTCTTCTTACTTACTTCCCTTCCTCTAGCATGAATGTGGACAGAAAGGACGTACCCCAAGCCACTGTAAAATATTAAGTCCATTTGGGTTTCTATAGCAAAATACCTGAGACTTGTGGGATGTGGTGGTGCACACATGTGATCATAGTACTAGAGAGGCTGAGGGAGGGGGACCAGGAGTCTGAATTAAGTTGGGCTATGTATAGAAATATCGAGTCTCATTACACATGCATGCACGAAAGCTCAACGTACACAGTTCAGTTTCAAACCAAAATTTACAGCCCAAGCCTGGGAGGTTCAAGAATAATACACCAGCTTCAAAGATGGCACCTTCTACTTCCTCCTTCCTTGGTGGTACGACGAAGAGAGATCACTTTAATTTTTTTTATTATTAAATAAGAGTACTAATCCCATCCATCCATTCATGAGACCGCAGAGGCTTTTCAAAAGCTCCCCCTCAGTACTGTTACATTGGTATCAGGTATTGGTATCAATCAACATGAATTTCTGGGGACACTGACATTCAAACCACAAAGATACGAACATGGAATTGGGCAACAGCTTCACTGGTTTCTTCCTCTCCCACCTCTGCCCCTGTGGAGAGAGTCTGAAGTTCTCACAGCATTCCCTCGCCGGCCACGCTCCCCACATGCCTGTGTTCTCAACAGCCTCCAAGAGAGCTGAGAAGGAGGTGTCACGTTCACAGTACAACACTTCCATCTCTCCAGAAAAAGACAGGACTCCAAGAAAGTCCATGACTGGGCCGGAGAAGAGGAACCAAAAGTGGGAATTGATGGGCTGGCTGGAGGGAATGTTACTGGGGAAGTCTCAAGAGCCTGACTTGGAGGTCTGTTTCCTTTAAGGGGTTCTCAGCACTGATATTATCTGTAGGTACTTTTAACTGACATCAGAAGAAGAGCTACTTGCCTAAGTAATGAAAAAGCACAATGAATGGTGGAGAGTCGTGAGATGTCCTTGTCTTTTTATTTATGTGTTCCTTTCATGTATAAGCACTTAAATAATGCTTACCGTGCATCAAGTGCATCAATATTATCCAGTCGGCATAACTACAACCTAAGCCTATGTCTTCTATGGATAAATATTGCTAATTAGGGCAAACATACATTTTAGTAATAGAGACAATTTTTTTAACCACAAGTGATGATAGTGGTAATGGTAAAACTAAGGCAGCTTTTATTATTGATTATGGACTTCTTAATGTATTGCTTTATTATTGATTGCATCTAGGCAAAGTGCTTCAGAAACACCATCACACTGCATTCTCAGAATGGCTCTAGAGGGACATTACTACGTCACAGACAGGCACACCAAAGCACAAAGCTTGTGAAGGGACTCGTCCCAGGTGTAATTTAGTTTTAATGACATTCTTTGCATCCCAACTAAGAAATATTCACAAGGACTAAGACACTGTGGTTGTTTCGACCGAGCTGTGACCAGTCAGAGCAATTGTGTATGGGGTGCTTTCTGCCTTCATGTGATACACCCTCAGTCCTCCAAACATGCCGTCAACCACCTGTGTATTTATCCCTGTTTTACTGACTAGAAACCTGCTTGAGTAACTACAGTAAATGGTGGGGCCATCAGAAGATCTCCGTTACCCCCGGGGCTCGTATTGTCAGAACTGCCTCAGATGGTGGATGTCCTGAGGGCCTTACAATAAAATTCTCTAAGTACAGCTAAGACATCATATCAAAATCCAAAATCCTGTTGGTCCAACCTACACTGGAGCCATTGTGGCTGCAGGAATTTTCTCTGACAATGCAAGCCCCTTAGAGATCTTGATATACTGTAGTTTATTTTCTTTGGGGGGAGGAAAGAAGGGAATTTGTACCATGGAGACTAAGGGTTTGGCCCAAGTCCACAGAGCAGACAGGAGGATAATGAGGGAGCTGGGAATAAATTATACTAGACAGGTTTCCCAATTCTCAGCTCGATGCTTTTTCTATGAGACCATCGAGCCTCAAGTAACTAATTCGTTAGCTGCCTCTCCTTTGCAAAGATGCCCAGTTCCTTGCCGTTCTCTTTCAGATCCTTTGCTTTCTTTCATATTTCAGACAGGGGCTCCTTTGCTGAACATTCTGAGTGACATGCAAGGTGGCATCCACGTCTGTTCAGCCCCGGGCTTGGTTAGGGACCCGTCTTCCTCTTTCCTGTAAAATGATCCGCACATTCTTTGCGAGTGCAAAGGCGATGTGGAAAGTCATTTTCTCCGATCTGGTGTATGGGTAAATTAATCTAGCATTACAAACCCATAACAGCGTTAGGTGAGCTGTGTGTAATAGGTTTAGGCAGTGAGTCTCCGGAGCTTAGCCTGTTCAGCATAAAAAAAGCCTTAGAAATCCCTCTCTCCGTGAAATCCTCCGGCACACAGTTCAGGAAATGTACAAGACAGTGAGACTACAGCCAACCTATTGGAATTCCTTTTGAAAAGAAGATGGAGGAAGAGGAGGAGGAGGAAGAGGAGGAGGAGGAGGAGGAGGAGGAGGAGGAGGAGGAGGAGGAGGAGGAGGAGAAGCCAATCGCAGAGGCAAACTGTTGATTGCCAGCTGCTAGCCTTGTTAGGAAGGTTCTCCTGCAGTCAGGATTCTGCAGTCATTAGTCACGGAATTCCGACGGCTGTGTGCTGGGGGAGGGGGGTGGGGGTGGGGTCAGGTCATTTAATAACATGTCAATATTAAGTTACATCATAAATAATCCGAACTTCCTGCATATTTAAGGGGGAACTTTGTTGTATAAATTTGGAAACTATCCAAATTGGAGACAAGTGACTTCTGTTATTGTTTAGCCCTCTGGGTCCAACTTACTGTGGGGTTTCGCTGTTGTTTTGAACTTTGGTACTTTCAGCAAAGAGTGAAAAGAAAGGCCATAAAGCAATTGACTTATGGTTATCCTCCCCCCCTCCCCCCCGCCCCTTAGCTTTAAATCGACTAATGCTTTTTTCTTTATATAAATAAGATCAAGGGAAATCCAAAGTCATGGCCGAGAGCTAAACATGGGGAATTGCTGTGTCGTTTGTATACTGTTAACAGACTGAGTCAATTTGGCGATGATAACCGCTGACCACACTCGCTGTCACTAAAGGGGGCCCCTTCTGATAGTTGCCACATTTCCCCCATCATTGGCAGTCTAAGGATATTTTAAAGATGTGGAACTCAACCTTCCAAACGCTTCAATCCTTTAATATGGTTCCACATGTTGTGGTGACCCCCCCCAACCATAAAATTACTTTATTGCTACTTCATAACTGTAATTGTGCTACTGTTATGAATCATAATGTAAATATCTGATATGCGGGATCTCTGATATGTGAGCCCCAGAGGGGTGGTGACCCACAGGTTGAGAACTGCTTTTCTAGAGGCTCAAGACATTAATCTGAGTTGGCGTCAAATTGCAGACAGTTAGATTTGCATTCCTACTAGATAAGGGAACAAAATAACCAGGTTTCATAAGCCATACGATGCGGCGCGAATGTAAAGATCAATTATCCTGGTTTGGGCTCCAAGAATACTCCCCCTCACCCACAATTCAAAGCTCGGCTGGGCAGCTCCACCCTTTCTTGCCAGCTTATTTCATTGCTCCAGCTCCAGCCCCTTTGCTCCAGCTACAGGGCCACTCAGGGTCCAGAGCCTTCGCCTCCATCCTGCCGGCACTCTTTGGCTCCCGTTGTTCCTCCCAGACCTCCGTTTTTGAAAAGCTCCCAACTTCTCTCCCTACCTCTTGGTTTAGGCTAAGTTCTCCTTCCTTCTTGAGGCTGTTCTTCCTCCACGGAAGTCACCTGCCTGAGAGCTGGCTGTGCTAGGAATTTGACACGCCTACTTTATTTCAGCCTTGAAAGACAGGCTGCTGTACTTTGTGTTTGGAGCGCCCAAAGAGCACCCACTGGAGGCTCGGATCGCTGGTTAGCACTACGGGAGTGGGAGTGGGGTTGGAGCTTTCGGGGGGGGGGGGGACGTTCAGGAGAAAGGAGTTATGTCATTGGGCAGGCGCCCTTAGAAGGGGCATTGGAATTCTTGCCCCTTCTGTCTTTCTCTCTGCCCTCCAGTCACCACAAGGAAAACTATGTCCACTCAAAGATGCAACTGTGGCACCCCTGGCCCAAAACAACAGCGTCAAATGATATGGTTCACGGAAAGCCCCAAGATTATGAGCCAAAATCACCTCTTTCTTTTATAAGGTGATTATTTCAGATATTTTTTCTTTGACGTTTAGATTCCATGTGTCTGTTTTTCTGTACCAGGTTTGTTTCACTTAGTTCCACCCACATTGTTGTAAATGACAGGATTTCCTTCTCTTAAAACTTCTGTTGTACTAGAAGTGTTGGTGTACATCTTTGATCCCAGCCCTTAGGAGGAAGAAATATGTGGATCTCTCTCTGTGAGCTCCAGCCCAGCCCGGTCTATATGGCAAGTTTCCGGGCCAGCCAGTGCTACATAGTGAGAACCTGTCTCAAAACAGCACCACCACCAGTGTGTGTGTGTGTGTGTGTCTGTGTGTGTGTGTCTGTGTGTGTGTGTGTTTATGTAAAGTACTTGAGTTCTGTTGTGCACATATGTCACAGATTTCTTGTCCACCTTTCCATTAGTGGGCATTTATGTTACTTCCTTAACTATTGTAAGTAATACTGAAATGGGCACGGAGTGTAGAAACTTCTCGAGCACACTGATTTTAATTCTGTGTGTGCACTAGTGCTCACCTGTGCATATCTCTAAGCGGAAGTGCTAGATTTTCTGATAATTCTATCTTTTAATCAGTATAAATTAATTGTAGGAAAATGATGGCATTCATATGACATTTTCATGCATGCCTACAATATACTTTAACTATACTTAACCCCCATTACCTCTTTCTCTGGTCCCCTCCTCTGATAACCCCTGTCATCTTTCCTACTCTAGATGCCCCAAACGAAAGAAAACATGGATTTGCCCTTCTGTATTTGGCGTAGACAATTAACATGGTAATCTCCAGCTCTATCTATTTTCCTGAAAATGAGCGTATGTTTGTTTTTGCAGGGAACCTCCATGCTGTTCTCCACAATGGTTTCGCATCTGCTCACACCTCACCAGCAGTGCACAGGGTTCTTTTTGTCCCATGCTTGCCAGAACTGCCATTTGTCTTCTTGGTAACATGCATCCTAACAACTGTAGGCTGATTCTCATGGTGGTTTTATTAGCATTTCCCTGAGAAGTAGAGGGGTTGAGCTTAAAAACAATTAATCTGTTGGTCCTCATATCTCTTCTGAGAAATTTCTAAGTTATTTTTTCTTTGTTTTTTTTTTTTAACCAGATTATTTGATGACTTGAGTTGTATTTTTGGATCTATAGCCCTTTGTCAGGTGTATGGTTGCTAGGAATTCCTCTGACCCATGGGACGTCATCTTTTCTTGAGTTGTATTTTTGGATCTATAGCCCTTTGTCAGGTGTATGGTTGCTAGGAATTCCTCTGACCCATGGGACGTCATCTTTTCATTCTGTTTCCTGGGCTGTCCAGTTCTTCGGTTTGAGGCCATTCTCTTTGTCACTTGTGCTTTTGTAATTCAGGAAATCATCTCAGACCAAAGTCATGGGCTTTCTTCAACTTTGTATTCCATCCACTTTGAGTCGATTGCTACTCACCATGAGAGACAGTCCAGTTTCCTTCTTCTGCAGGTAGAGAGCCCGTCTCTGACATCACTTGTTGCTGAGGTCTTTTCTAATCTAACTGCAAATTCAGAGCGTCTTTGTTAACTAATTGGGTTTTTAACAGAATACCTGGATTATTTTTAGGACTTTTGTTTCATTCATTGGCTGATGTTTTTGTCTTTATTGCCAGTGCCACACTGTACCAATTACAATATCTTTACACGTATCTTGAAATCGGGATCTATGATGATTCTAGTTTTGTTTTTTTGCTAATGATTATTTAGGCTATGCAGGGTCTTTTCTAGCTTTGCAAATACTATCCATAATTCATTTTATTACTTTAATTTATTATTATTGTGTGTATATGTGAGTGTGGTTGTGCCTGTACACAGTATGGATGTGGAGGTTAGAAGAAAGGTTTCAGGAGTTGGCTCTCAGTTCTTTCCTCCCACATCTTTTAGGAGTCTTTTCTCTCCTTCAACAGAGACTTCGGGGATTTGAACTCTGGTCATTAGACTTGCACAGCAAGTGCTCTTATTCTCTGAGACATCTCACCGCTCCAATCTTTTAATATTAATTTCATTAACTTCAACTTTACTTAATTTGTTTATAAGTTCTAACAGGAGAATACATACACAAAGAGAGACACACAGAAACACACAGACACAGATGTACACACAGCAAGAGAGAGAGAGAGAGTCATCAGCAAACAGGTAATTTCGCTTCTCCTTTTCTATATTGCCCTGCCCTATCCTCTAGTTAGGACTTCTAGTATTATATTGAATAGATGTGGTGAGAGTGGGCTTTCTTGTCTTGTTTCCGATCTTAGGAGGAAAAATTCAACCTGTTCCCACTGACCATGTTAACTGTGGACTTGTCCTCATGCTCTTATGCTCCTTTTGCTGTGGAACAGTCTTTGTACACTGTGAATTTGTGTTGTTCTCTTTGTTAATAAGATGATTGGTTGATAACTGGGCAGGAAGAGATTGGGGGAGACAGCCTGACACAGTGATGTGGGATTTCCCTCTATATGCTGTGATTACTATTGATTAATAAAGGAGCTGCTTTGGACCTATAGCAAGGCAGAATGTAGGTAGGCAGGGAAAACTAAACTGAATGCTGGGAGAAAGGAGCCAGAGTCAGGGAGAAGCCATGAAGCCACCACTGGAGACAGACACGCAGAAACTTTGCTGGTAGATCACGACCTCGTGGTGATGCACAGATTAATGGAGATGGGTTAAATTAAGATGTAAAAGCTAGCCAATAAGAAGTTAGAGCTAATAGGCCAAGCAGTGATTTAATTAATACAGTTTCTTTATGGTTATTTTGGGGCTGAGCAACCGGGAACAAACAAGTGGGCTCCTACAACAACATAGAGAGGATGCTGGGAAGAGGAAAGGCAGAGTCAGGAGTTACCAACAGATGCAGCGGGAAACAAGATGGACATGTCGTATTGAGAAGATACCAAGCCATGTGGAAAGGCATAGATAAGAAATATGGATTAATTTAAATATGAGAGTTAGCTAGTAACAAGCCTGAGCTATTGGTTGAGGTTTTATAATAAATCTTGAATCTCTGTGTCAGTTATTTGAGTCAGAGACAGGTGGGCAGGAAAGAAAAGTCCACCAACATCCTTCTCTATCTATTGAAAATAGTTTTTTTTAAATCACAGGTGAGTGTTGAATTTCTTGGATGCTTTTTTTGCATGAATTAAAATAATCCTGTGGTTTTGTCCTTTGTCATTATGACATATCATAACTGATTTACTGTTGAAATAGGAGCGGCGGGGCTTCGTCCCCAGCACCCTGGCCGCCTGCTAGCTCATGCCCGAAATAACAACACACAAATTGTATTCTTTTAAACACTGCTTGCCCATTATATCTAGCCTCTTCTCGGCTAACTCTCGCACCTGGACTAGCCCATTTCTAATAATGTGTGTAAGCACTCCAAGGTGTGCTTACCGGGAAGATTCTAGCCTACATCCATCCTGAGTCGGAGCTTCATGGCGTGTGTCTCTGAGAGCAGAGCTATCTCGTGTCTGTCTGAGGAGTCTTACCTCACTTCCTCTTCCTCCTGTTTACTCCTCCCACCTATGTTTTAACCAATCAGGGCAAGCAGTTTCTTTATTGCTTAACCAATGAAATCAACAGATTGATATATGACACTCCCACATCAATTTACATCTATGAAGTCATCCTTGCATCTTTACAATACATCTCACTTGATCAACTCGACCATAACGAATGATCTGTTTGCTAGTTGTGCTATTTAGCATTTAATTATTGTGAGAAAATACTTCAGAGAAATGATTTTAAAAAAAAGAAGGTCTATTTTGGTTCATTGTTTCAGAGGTTCTAGCACATGGCTCTTTTATTTTGGCTTAAGGCAAGGCAGAATACCATGGCAGTGGCAGCTTGTGGAGGAGGAAGTCCACTTCATGGGGCCATGAAGCAAAGAAAGAGACACAGGGCTAAGGACAAAAGATTCTCTTCCAAGAACCATCCCCCATGGCCTATGTCCTCCAGTCAGGCTCTACTTCCAACTTTCCACTTTGCTCAATAACGCCATCAAGTTGTGAGTCCATCAGCAGATTCATCTCTTAGCTGGGTCAGGCCCTCATGATACAACTACCTCAGTGCTTGCTCCTAGACAGGGGCCAAGCCTTCGATACATGACCCTTGTGGGAGCACATGGCCTAGCCTAACTCTAACACGGTTATTGTGCTGAGGATTTCTGCATCTGTGTTTACCAGGAATATTAACCTACATCGGCTTTTCCCTTGCTGGGTTTTAAAATCATGTTGCTTGGATTGCTTCTGAGCAATAATGTAGACAATGCACTTATCCCATGAGTGGCATTTGCAGGATGCCTTTCCAAACTGAAATGGCAGCGACTGTTTGATCAAAGTGTAGAAGCACACCTCATTTGGTACATATTACTACTTATTTTCTTCCCTCAAGATTTAAGTCATATTATCCTCCTACTGGCAATGCGTGAGATCCAGTGTAGGTATCACTATTTTCATTTTATGAACGAGGAAACTGAGGCATGGGAAATGCTGATGATACTCAGGCTGACACACTTATAGCTACTTATTTTATACATATAAATAGGCCTAAACCTTCCACCGCTCTATTACAAGCTCTCTGTGCTCAAAAACTTCCTAATGAACAGACACTGAGGCAATAATTCAGTTAACCGCAGGTATCAGTGAGGGAAAAAGAGAAGCAGTAGAGGAAAAATGGAAAATCAAATATAAAGCGGTGTGGCCATTGGAGCCATGGCCGACCCTGTGGTGGGTTCCTCCGCTCAGCCATGAGAAGGTGTTTCCAGACAATCTGCAAAGAAACCCATGCCTGGAGGAAGGGAAAAATAATTTAACTGTTGCCTTTCTTATGTTTTATGGGGAGAGAACACTTATACAGTTGAGTGATGTCTTTTGGCCCTTGCAGTAGATCCTAGGAAGCCAGACCCTAAGTTCTTTAGTGTCTAGAAATGGTGATGGGCAAGGCAGACATGGTGGTGCGTGCCTTTAATGTTAGCACTCCCAAGGCAGAGGGAGGCTAGGTCTCCGTGAGTTCCAGGCCAGCTGACCAGGGCTACACAGTGGGACCCTGTCTGAAAATAAAGGGGAAGGAAAGGCGGTGCCTAAAGCAGCTGAGAGTCCCAGACAGGTCAGGCTACCGCGAAAGCTCGCAAGTCTTGTCCCCTAAGGCAAGTTTAATAAAAAAACATTCTCTTCTACCCCCCTTTACACCTAAAGGGAGTCCCACAAATTGTATTTATTTTTTTATTACATGTCTATTTATTGTATAAAATTCATTGTTTCATTCTGATGTTTTTATATTACATACCACAGACTTTGACCATACTCATCCTCCGTGCTGGTTAGTTTTTGTTTGTTTGTTTGTTTGTTTTCCAGTTTGACACGAACTAGTTGAGGTTCCTGAGAAGCGGAAACTTCCGCTGAAGCAGCACATCCATCAGTCTGACCTGTAGGCAAGTCCATGAGACATTTTCTTGGTTAATGACTGATGTGGAAGGTCCAGCCCACTGTGGGTGGTACCTCCCCTGGACAGGTAGTCCTGGGGTACATTAGAAAGCAGCCTGAACAAGCCACAGAGGGCAAGCCAGGAAGCATCCTTCCACCATGGTCTCTGCCTCAGCTCCTGCTTCCGGGTTCCTGTCTTGAGTTCCTGCCCCAAGTTCTCTTGATGATGAACTTGATAATGCCTACGAGAGGAAAATCTGCAATATTTATATTTCTGAGTGTGGCTTGTTTTGCTTCATACAATGGCCTCCAGTTTCAGTGCATTTTCGTGAAAGTGAGACAGTATTTCTTTTTATGGTTGCATAAAACAGCATTTGTGTGTCTGTGTATAAAATAGGGGAGGCATTGTTTATTCATCCATCTGGTCTACCGCTATTGTGAACAGCGCATATTCACTAGTATGCAGTTTTCTCTGCTGTGGGGTTAGGTGGCTGTAAGTATGCTCCCGATAGTGCTACGGCTGGACCGTGTGTCAGTTCTGTTTTTACTCTTTGGAGGACCTTCCACACACCCTTCCACTTTGGCTGCATTTCTACAGCAGTGTGTAAGGCTTCTTCCCCCTCTGCTCCTCAATGACATTTGCTCTCATCTGTTTGCTTGACAATTGTTGTTCTTACTGGGATGAGATGGAATTTCAATGCAGCTTGGATTTGTAGATCCCTAATGGCTAACGATGTTGAGCATTTTTTTTATAGACAATAAAATTTTTTAATAAAGCAATTCAGTTGAATTGATTGCAAAAACATTCTTTGGTAGGAGGCCAGTCTCCAGTCCCTGATTTCCTAGATCTGCATACCAGCTCTGACACTGATTAACTGTGAGATCTACTTAAGGGACCTCACATTTTGGTGCTTGTTTTCCAATCTTATGTGGCACTAAAATTTAAGCTAATACTTGCCACCTACCAAGTATATGAGTATCATAATGAATATATCTAGTTTTTGAGGATGCTACTGGTATGTCTAGATTTTATTGGCTAAATTCTATATTAAGGGCTTTTTGAGTTTCACCTCAATTTCCCATTATTATTATGATCTTCACTGTATTATTTACAACACTGTTTGGCCTATTAGTTTATGCATATTTCTAGCTGGCTCTTACATCTTAAATTAACCTATTTCCATTAATCTGCATATCACCAAATGGTTGTTGCCTACCCATAAGTTTCCATTCGGCATCTTCATGGCTTCTCTTTGACTCAGTCTACTCTATATATCTTTTCCAGTCTGGCTATATTCTGTTAAGCCATTGGCAGAAAGCATCTTCTTTATTAACCAATGGCAATAAAACATATTAACAGCATACAGAGGGGAATGCCACATCACCTCCCCTTTTTTGTCTAATTAAAAAGGGAGGGTTTAACTTTAACATAGTAAAATTACATATGCAAAACAAGCAAGAATTACAGTTACAATATTTATATCCATATTATCTTTTATTATAACTAAGAAAAACTATAACTATCTATTATTCAACTCCATTAAAGACTCCAGAAGGATATAATATTACCTAAGTTAACAGGAAATGCATTGTAAGCAACTTCTAAAACTCTAGAATTGACAGACACATCTTGCTGCCTGGACAGTCACCCAAAGTTCTTCTGTAACATTGGGGCATTCATCTTCAGCCCATAGGCCAATAGCATCTGGTAGGCTTTTCCATGAAGCAGGAAATTTCAAGACAGTTTTACCTATATTGGCAATTTGTCAGTCACTTTCTTCTGTGTCCTGCAGAATGCCTGACAGATTCTTTTATGAAGCAGGAACCCCAAAGGACCATCTCATCCCATCTCACCTTTAGGCAAGTTCATCAGTCATTTTTCTGTGGGTCCTGCATGTCCAGTTCATAGAGCATAACACCAAGCACTCCAAGCAAGAGCTTTACTTTACAAATGGCTAGTAAATTCTATAAGGAATCTCTCTGATGCTCATCTTCCTCTTGAAGTACATTGATGCTGCCAGAAGCAGATGTCTCATTGTCATGAAAAGTCCTAAATTCCTAACACATTTTTAATGCCATATTCTGTTAGTCTTTGACAGGTTTGAAGAACGGCTATCTATCTGAAATATATCTCTGTACATCTAGAAAACGTAACTAACATGACTACAAGCTTGACTATTATAATTGATATCTATTAACTTGTATTTCTTAATTATACGTTACATTTTTAAATGAGCTGCACAAACACAATATCTTAATCAAGAGCAAAAATATACATAAAACAAAATTGACCTTAAATTTGTATCAATAAACCAAGATCCATATCAATGCAAAGTATTCATCTCTACATCATATCCCCCTTTTAAATGTAAACAAACATTTATAAACAATATTTGGGAATTTGGGCATAGTTCTCTCCAAACTGCTTCCTGCTTTTTGTTGGGTGGAGTAATTTTAGGGGGTTCACAGAGACCTTTTGGAGGGATCTTTTTCCATCAAACTATATTGTTCTTGAAGGAATTCACAGTTTCTCATCTTCTGTGGAAACAGAAGCAAACCTCTTTTTCAAAACAACATATCTTTAGACCCAACTTTTGAAGTCAAGATGCCTTTAAAGTATGCATGTTGGTTCAGCTTAACAGCTCATACAATGAAATGTCTCTCTGTACTTAGCTCGTTCACAGTCAAAAAATTCAAATAAAAAATAAACATAAACCAGACTCTCTGTTCATTTTTACATGACTTATTTTTCTTTACCCCTTTAATCTATGACTGTCTATACTATCTCTTTATAGACTTTGTTTTATTTTTTAAACCATTTACTTTCTTTTATAACTGTCTATAGTCTTTTTCCTCTCTCTCTCAAGCCTATGTACATTTACCCCAAACTGTGACCCATTTAGAGGTCTTTTCCATCTGAATTTGTCTTTATTGAGTATCTGTAATAATTTTCATAACAGGACTGCTTCTTAAAAATGCTAGGCAGCTCCACAAGGATGACCCTGCCTAAGCCCTTAAGCAATAGAGGAGAGGGGCCCTAATCTTGACTTGCCCTGTAATCTCACTGATGATTATCTTAAATATCACCATAGAATCTTCATCCAGCAACTGATGGAAACAGAGGCAGAGACCCCCATTGCAGCACTGGACTGAGCTCCCAAAGTCCAGTTGAAGAGTGGAAGGAATAAGAATATGAGCAAGGAGGTCAAGACCATGATAGATTCTTTCACTGAAACAGTTTACTTGAGCTAATAGGAGTGAACCAACTCCAGCTGGACTGGGAAGGAAAAAGCATAGGACCAAACTAGTCCCTCTGAATGTGGTTGACAGTTGCATGGCTGGGGCAGACTGAGGGGCCACTGGAAGTGGCACCAGGATTTATTCCTACTGCATGTACTGGCATTTTGGGATCCTATTCTCTTTGGATGTACCTTGTTCAGCCTAGATATAGTAAGAAGAGCCTTGGACCTTCCACAAGGCAAATGTGCCTTACTTACCCTCTCTTAGGATTAGAGAGGGTGGGATGGGAGGGTATATAGAGGGAATGGGAGGAGGGGAGGGAGTAGGAACTTGGACTGGTATTCTTTAAAACAAAATCGAATAAATTAAAAAAATGCTAAGCGGCTTGGTTAGGACTAAGGCTGATTTGCCTTTTGGCTCTGCCTAGTCTAACATGGTGAGGGTCTGTTCACTGCCTCTGAGACTGCCAGGTGGGAGCTATCCTTACCAACTCAACTCTGGGTAGCACCATGAGCATATAAATCTTTCTTACCTGAGTAAAAGCTAAATCTGCCATTAAGCTCACTGCATGGTCTGGAAATATCTCTGTTTATGGCAGCAGGAATTCGCCATGCCTCCTGCCTGTGCACTCCTAGCAGACCTGATCCCACCACCTTCCCAGGCCAGGGTGCTGAGTGACAGGCATGCTCTCAGCTACTTTCCTCCTAACCCCAAGTGGGCAAACAAGCATCGGGGCTCACAAACCCCATTCAAGTGCTCAGCCTCCTGAAAGAGCCATCGCTGTTCCTGCAACTATCATAACTATCATGAACTAGGAAACTGCCATTTCTTAAAGAAGTCGCAAGGTTTGTTTGTTTTGCTGCTAATGCTGAATCAGTAAGACCTCTCTTAAAGGAGCTGTGGTGTCCCTGCTCACCACCAGCAAACAAAGCCCATCTGGAAAAAAAAATGCCACCTATCAAGAAACCGTGCTTAACTGTTTTTTTTTTTTTTTGTGTGTCTAGAATTGTTTTCCAAGCTTTCTCAGGTTTATATGGATGTAGTCAGCCCCACGTTAGCATGCCAATCTATCGTTGGAGGCTGCTTGTTTGTTTCCTGCCTGCCTAGGCCCAAAATAGTCACATAGAATCTGTATTATTTACAACACTGCTCAGCCTATTAGCTCATGCATATTTCTAGATAGTTCTTCCATCTTAAATTAACCCATTTATATTAACCTGTGTGTTACCATGTGGTTGCGACCTTCTGGTAAGGTTCTGTCTGGAATCCAGTGTCTGCCTCCTGTGGTGGCTACATGGCTTCTCTTTGACTCAACCTACTCTCTCTATATATCTTTTCCAGCCTGGCTATATTCTGTTAAGCCACTGGCCGAAATCATCTTCTTCATTAACCAATGGCAATAAAACATATTAACAGCATACAGAGGGAAATCCTACATCAGGAAGGTAAGTGTACTTTTATTTCTGTTCTCTCTCCCCTCCTCCATAGTCATCAGGATGGTATCCAATCCTGATCATTCCCCAAAGACCCCACTTGCAAATATATAATAAATATTCATTCTTGGTGTGGGATAATTGTCTGTATTCTCTCAATCATATTTTAAATAAATGCTGATTGGCCAGGCAGGAAGTATAGGTGGGTCAACCAGACAGAAAGTAGAGGCAGTGAGATGAAAACAGGAGAATTCTAGAAAGGAGGAAGCCCATTCCCCAGTCCTGCCCAGACCATGGAAGAAGCAACCTGGTTGAGAAAGGTACCGAGCCATACGGCTAACAGAGATAAGAATAATGGATTAATATAGGTGATAAGAGCTAATAAGTCTGAGCTAATGGGCCAATCAGTTTATAATCTTATGGAGACCTCTGTGTCATTTTCTCTGGGACTAAATGGCTGGGGGACTGGGTGGGACAGAAACCCCAACAAGCAGCCTGGCCCTCAAGTTACAGAATGGCACCCATGTGGATAACTGAATTCACAGAAAGCCTGAGAAAGCTTGGGAAAGAATAGAGTAAAGCATGTTTTCTTGGTAACAGCAATTTCTCGGGTCTGCTCTGCTTGCTAGAGGCAAGCAAGCACTCTCATCTAAGAGAGGCTTCCTGACTCAGCTTTAGCTGCAAAACCCCTGCAGCTCTTTAAGAGGTCCCGCCACGAAACACTTAATTGGTGTTGATGAAAAGCTGACTACATGCTTTTCAGTTTTCAGCCGTAGCAGGAAAAAAGCTGCGCCATTTTAAAATGCCGGCTTTCTGGGCCCTTCTGCCAGGGCAAACTCTGACTCTTTCAGGCAGGCTACGGAGTATTTGAGTGTGGTTTCTGAGTGCACTGCTGCAGCTTGATGGCTGGCAGGGACCTTGAATGCCATAGAGTTGCAGTAATAAACATGGCTACAGCTGGTACTTCCACCACGAGGCTGGAAAGCTAAGTAATGGGCTGGATTCAGCTGTCAAAGCCATGGCTTTAATCCTTTCCATAAAGACTCATGTGGTCAGAAAAAGAGAGCTATACAGTAAAGAGAGATTCAGAAATGACGAAAGCCTCTAAATGGTTTACAGTGTCTTAAAAATATATGCAGGCTAAAGGTTAAAGTCCTTAAAATTAAAAAAGAAAGAAAGAGAGTAGTAGGGTGTGGTAGTACACATCTTTAATCCCAATGTCTGGGAGGTTGAGGCAGACAGACCTCTGTGAATTCAAGGTGTGGTGGCAGACACCTTTAATTCCAGCACTTGGGCAGCAGAGGCAAGTGGCTCTCTGTGAGTTCAAGGACAGCCTGATTTACAGAGTTATTCCAGGACAAAGATATACAGAGAACCTGTCTCAAAAAGTAAAAATAATAAAAGAAATAGAGGTTAAAGTAAAGCCACATAAAGATGAAAAAAATACACAGAGAATCTTGATACTGTATATTATTATGCTCTCTTTGAATTGTTTAAATGCTGAGGAAGGAGCAACAGCTGTTAAAAGATATTTGCTTATAAATGCTGCTGAACTAATTCAAGATAGATATTTTGAAAAAACCTTGACTTCAAAATTGAAGTCAAAAGGTATGTTACTTTGGAGAAGAGATTTTGCTTTTGTTTTCACAGGAAATGAAAGACTGTGGATTCATTCTGAATTAAGAAAAATCAGGTTCGATCAAGGAAGACCACCTGAGAAGTCTCCGGTAGGAACAGATGGCCCAGATGACAGAGTTCTACATCCAGAACAGGTTCAAGACTGCTGCCTGAGGTGATCAAGACTCACTGGATACTCCAGTCAGGACTTGATAATAATTCTAAATTTTCTTTGGATCCCCATAAGATTATCAGCGCCCCCAACCAGCTAGAAGTAGCCTGGAATACTATGCCCACATTCCCAAAAATTGGACTATGAATATTCTCCTTTGTTTGAAAAAAAAGAGGGGGAAGTGGTGCGGGAGAATTGTCTGTATTCTGTCAATCATATTTTAAATAAACACTGATTGGCCAGACAGGAAGTATAGGCAGATCAACCAGACAGGAAGTAGAGGCAGGGTGATGAAAACAGGAGAATTCTAGGAAGGAGGAAGTCCATTTCCCAGTCCTGCCCAGACCCCAGAAGAAGCTGAGAAAGGTACCGAGCCATGTGGCTAACAGAGATAAGAATAATGGGTTAATATAAGTGATAAGAGCTAATAAGAAGTCTGAGCTAATGGACTAATCAGTTTATAATCTTATGGAGACCTCTGTGTGATTTTCTTTGGGACTTGCTGGCTGTGGGAACCGGACTGAACAGAAATCCCCACAGCTGGCCCTCTTGTTACACATACTGATGCCTCAGAATAGGGATTAAATTACAACACATAAAACCTTGGGGGTACACTCATACCACAACAGGAAGCTTCCAAAATCTCTCAAACCCATTCTTGTATCTATGGTAGATGATTGTTCTAAATACAGTTATATTACATCTCTCTCTAAACCCTGCACTGATTTCCTGATACCTGGAAGGCCTGTGTCCTTCATATAATTCACATGGGTTTCTGTGGCCTGGCTTGTGCATCTTTCTGCCCAGTCTGCATTGGCTAATTCCTGCCTGTTCCTTAAACATTAGCCACAAAAGAGAGCTTGAACTTCCTTTGAGCTTCATTCCTTCATCTATTTATTTATTGCCTTAACACTGTGCTCCCTATCCAGACCATCTTTGTACTTTTAACCACTTTTTACCACTTTTAACCGGCCAATTCCTTCTCTCCTTTAAGTCTAGGTCCAAGAATCACTTCTTTTTGGAAATCTTTTTTTAGAAAGAGCTACACTCTCAAACTCTGGACAGAGTTGGCCTTACTGGCCTTATGTGTCACAGTTCATTTCATGGAAGATGATGTCACAGTGTACTTGGCTGTGTATGAGATTGTGTGTTGTGCAATATTATTTTTGCCATGTAAAAATGTGTTACATTTGTTTATGCTGTGGAATATTAATTGTGTAAAGATGTGTTACATTTATTTCTCCTGCTTTTGTTAAGGATGTAAAGATGTGTTACTTTTGTTTGTGCTGCGTCTGTTTAATTATGTAAAGATGTATTTGTTTCACCTTGCCTGCCTAAGGCACCTGATTGGTGGAATAAAAAGATGACTGGCCAACAGCTAGGCAGGAGAGGGATGGGTGGGGCTTCCAGACAGAGAATAAGTATGAGGAGAAAGTTAGGTTTGAGGAGAACGAGAGAGGAGAACAAGAGAAAATGAGAGGAGAGAATGAGAGGGAGAGGGACATGCCTGGGGCAAGGAGCTGGGCAGTCACCAATCAGCAAGACGTGAGAAGCAGTGGAAGTAAGATGTATGGAAGGAAAGAAAACTAAAACCTCCTGAGGCAAAAGGTAGATAAAGAGTAACAGGTTAATTTAAAGAGTTAGCCAGAAACAAGTCTGAAAGCATTCAAAACCAGTAAGTCTTCATGTCATGATTTGGGAGCTGGTTGGTGGCCCTAAAAACAAACAAACAAACAAACAAACAAACAAAAGCCTGGTGCAATTGTGAGTTCTCTGAAGCTTGAGATATGTGATATTTTTCTATACTCCTGTGTCTACTAGTGGCATGAAGTACCATAATTTAAACCTATACGTTGAACAAATGAACACGGCTTCATTAATGAAAAACCATTTTGCATCTGCAATGACTTGTCCAATTTACAAAGAGTCATCAGAGGAGGAATCTTATCTACAAGTTTCATTCTGAGCAACATTAGGCCTAGTGATATTTGTTAGATTTAGGGGGTGGGAGGTGCCCTGAATCAACGGAGCCCTCAAAGAAGACACTGGAAGTGTTTGTGGGGAGTTGGTATCTAGGGGTATAGAGGGTTCTTTACAATGCCAACAGACTTTTACTCCATGTGCACAAAATTTATTTCAGTTAAATCTTATCTTTTCAATAGGAAGGTGTCTTTGCTGAATAAAAATATTTCTTTCTGTATCTTGCCCGTATAACTTAAAAAATACGGAACATAGGAAGGAAAGCCAGATTTAAAGCTTTCTTCTTCTTTTTCTTTCTTATACTGGTTTTCTTTCCAAGGTATTCAGAAAGACGGCACTCCATCTAAAGCAAAAAGCTAAGCTGTATTCTTCTGAAGCTCAGTATAGAGTAGCTGTGACCAACAAGTATCACTGTCATTAAAACTCTTTTTGAAGTTAAAATAATAGTAATGGCTTTGGGTTAAAATCATCATCATCATCATCATCATCATCATCATCATCATCATCATCATCATCATCATCATCATCATCATCACAAAAAGTTACAACCCCAGGATGCCCAACGTGTGGCAAGTACTTCTCACAGAATATCATAATTATGCTTTCCACAGCCACCTCCGAAGTAGGATTTGTTTTCCTTCTTTTTCTCTCTGAACAACTAACGTTCAGTGAGCTCGAATAATTTGGGGGCAGGTCCAGCGGATGAGTTGAGAAGACTGTAGGGCCAAAAGCCAAGATGCTTGCACCAGGCAACCCTGAGCCTTTCCCGATCTCTCAGAATTGTGTCACTAGCCCCAGTGAAGGCAGAGCGGGTGAGCTGGGGAATCAAAGGAAGCTGCCTAAGGAACTGAACCCTAGGAGTCGTGGAAAGGCAAGGGGAAGTGGTTGAATAGCAATCACAGGGTCACCAGGGAACAGCAATACTAGGTAGCTCCTCAAAAGGTAGGCAGGCGGGGCGGGGCCTGGGCGGGAACCGGGAACGTGCTGTGAGGTGCACCGGCCAGAAATGCCGCCTCTCCGGGGCGAGCGAAGGTGAGGGGAGAGTGAGTGCAGACCCGACGGGCGCCTCCCTGTCTCGCCTAGGTAGCCCCTCCTCACCCGGTCTACTGCACCCGAGGCTTCAGATGCATTTGCCCGCGGGGGTGTCGGTGCGGAGCCAGCGGACAGGCGGCGAGTGGGAGCCAGCGCGCGGATCGTCCCCCCCACCCCCGGAGGAGTGGTACGGCCCTGCCCGCCGCTGATCTGGCAGGCTGCGCGCGCACCCCGCGGCGGGGCGCGGGCCGGGGAGTCCCGGCCTCTACGGCCCGCCTCCGTCTCCGCCGGTGCCCTCCTCTCTGGGCTCTGGTGCCGGGCGTCCGCGCGCTCCGCGGGGGAGGAGCGCGGCCGCGGGGGCGCGCCCCGGGACTCCGCCCCCCAGCTCCCCTCCCGGAGCCCGGGTGCCCGGCTCGCGCGGCTCGGTTCGAGACGGGGACCTCGCGCCGCCCCAGCGCCCCCGCCCCGCGTGTGAGGCGCCGCGCCCTCCGGCCGCCCTGCCCGGTGCATGGAGGGGCCCGTTCGGATCGCAGCCGCCGCCGCCGCCGCCGCCGCCAGCGCGCGGGGGGATGACCTGCGGGTGGCTCTCGGAGCCGGCTGCCGAGCAGGAGGTCTGGGGGCTTAGCCAGCCCTGCGGAGAGGTGCGGGGGTCCTGCTGCAGGGTCCCCGAGGGTGGTCCGGGGTCGCGGGCTCGGGAGCGGGGGTCCTGGGGAAGCTGAGGCCAGCTTGCCCTCAGGATGCAAGGGGTCCGGGTGGAAGGGCAGCTGAGGGATGCCCCGCAACCGGCTTGCCGCCGCATCCTAGGGCGCTTGGAGCCACCTCGCAGGAGGAGGCGGGGTGAGGTGTCAGTGACATGCTGAGGTCTTCTTCCGAGATCTGCCAGGGCAGGTGGGACGCCGCTTAGCCGAGGGCGCGGGCGCTTTTCCCAAGGGAGCCGACTCTGTCTCCCCTCTCCATCCCCGCAGAATGCCGGGGAGAGACAGTGATTTATGTGTAGGGAAAAGCAAGAGAAATTTCCTGCACAATGTATCTTTCTCTGCCTTCACAGACTCAGTGACTTCCCAGCCCCAGGGAGTGTATTTTTCCTTCTCTTCTGTAAAGCTTTCTGTGACTCGCATTATCATTTACTAAATACTTTAAATACATCGCTATTTATTTCAGCCTGCAGCTTCAGACCTTTGTTGCTTTCTCTCCACTTTTAGGAATTTCAGTAATAAATCACTGGGGGGGATAGTTAGACTCCCTTGCCCTTGGCTTCATTGTTCTCCCTAACCCCACCAAATCAGGTGGAAGGCCCTCGAGAAAGGAACTTTCCACAGAAAGCCTGCCTTTCCTCATGGGGACCACAGAGGGTGGCAGGTGTTTTAAGGGCAGGCTGCTCCCCAATTGGGCTGTCGAATTTAGGGAACCTCATTAACAGAAAGCCAGCCTTTGTGTCCTTAATCAGACACCTTGGGAAACGGGAGGTTGGACTAAAAGGTAATGTGAGATTTGGTCTCCGGCCAATGCCAGGAATGATGAAAGAGGCTGAGTGAATTCAGAGTCCATGCCTCCCTGATACCATACCCCTCGGATTCCCAGTGGACGGTTGGCATAGCTCAAGGGCTGTCTGCCAGAGGAGGTGGGCAGGGGGCTGCAGAAGAGGTGCCTTATTTTTAATATGATTCTACATATTCTGCTACGTTTTTCTAACTCGTCCTTTCCAGTCTACTTATAGATGAAAATGTGGAATACAGATAGTTTAACTTTTAGAATAAGACAAGAGAAAATCCTTAGAATTTTTCTGGGGAATCTTAGTTTAGTGTTGAACTCGAAAGAATTCTTAGAAACTCAAGAGAGGCACAAAGTACTGTAGTCTCTGTTACGCACATGTGGAAATAAATTGCTACGTGCTTTAAGCTCAGTGAGAAGGGTGGAGAAAACCTGTTTCATTTTGTAAAGACGAGCCTGGGGTGTGTGTTTGGCAAGGAGAAACATTTATATTTCTATAAAATACACAAATGTATATTGTTTAACTTTCTTGCACAAACTTGGGTACAGCATTTGGGAAGTCTTTCTTTGAATAGTTTAATCACCTAGCAAAATCAGTCACTAGAGGTGCTGTGCTATTGTTTGTGTAGTAACTCACTTGGGATGCTTTGATTGACTGCTGCGGTTCTCATCAGCCTCTACCATGCCAAGTACTTAAACAGCAGCGACTTTTGAGCCCAAGTACAAAGAATCTGAGGACCTGACATAGACTCCTTGAGCTAATCTGTGTAGGCTGCTTCCTGCATCTCCCTTACTTCTGGCAGGTTTTGCAGGTGGCTTGACTTTTTTTTTTTTTTTTTTTTTTTTTTTTTTTTTTTTTTTTTTTTTTTTTGTGGAAGGCGTTAACTTCACTTTAAGACAGGACCCTCCCCCATCATCAAGGCATATATAGAGGAGTGCCCAGGGATAGGACCTTGTGTCATAGGGTGGTGCTCCTCAAAGGTCAGGTAAAATTTAATAACTTGTTCTTACGCTTTCCTCTTGTGTTTCCTCTTGGTCTGCATGCTCTCATGGTTCTCCAGACAGTTTCGCTTTGTTTCTTTTTTAATGACAGTAGGAGATTTCTTCTTCTCTGGAGATGTTTCTCTTGTGAACACGTAGACTAAAATCTGATGGATGCTTCTAACTAAAATACTAGGGAAGCGATTTCAGGAATTAAACATCTTTGTGAAATCAGGGAAGGAATCAAAATTATCAAAGATAATGAATTGGAAAATTTGGTGTTTTAATGTGTGTTCTCAGTTAACATCAGGTAGGTGGTCAGCATCTCTACTGTGTAGAATTATAGCTAGGACAGTACATTAGAAGTGTAGATGAATTGCCTACAGGTAGACTTTCTTTAGCTTAATGATCTTAATACAAACTAATTAAAATAGGAATTTGGAGTCTGGTTGCTAACTGTACTGCTTTAAAGGAGTTTTTTTTTTTCCGTGTGTGTGTGTGTGTGTGTGTGTGCGTGTGTGTGTGTGTCCCGCACACTGTTTTATTTATTTTTGACTGGCGCTTTTTTCAAGAGATTTTTACTTACCTAGATTGAATTAGAAAATGTTACATTGTTTTTATTTACACTTTTACATTGTATCTAAGCACTCCCATGTGCTAAATTTTTATTGTGTAGGTGGCACGGAAGGGCTATGCCTAGGAGGTGAAGGCTGTATTTATTTATTGTTAAAATTAAGGGGTAGTATACAAGAATATACTTAATGTCACTTTTAAAATACTGAGCTACACTGAAATGAAAAGCTGCGGGTGTTTTTTTTTCTTTAAAAAAAAAAATCCTCCAGGTTTTCCCCATTGTTTGTGCACTTTCCCTCCATTGTCAGGCTTAAAACATACAGTATCATTGTCATCTGTCCCCTGAATAATGGTCCCGAGGTGATATTATTAATGTGGCTTTTTAAAATCAAACTAATTATACTTGCCTAAAAGAGCCACATGTGTGTGATTCTAGCTGCCTGGTGCCTTTTGAGAGCCCTGGAGACAAGCTAGTGAATAGAGCTGAAAATTCATTCTGTATTTGATTAAATGGAACAGACTCGCCGCTCCTTACCCCAGCAGGGGCTGTGAGATCTCTTGATCCCCGAAGCGGCTCCTAGACCCTGGGAATTCCATTAGCGAGCACCTGAGGAATTTCTGCCCTGCAGTGCCTTTTTTGTATGTGTGTATGTGTATGTGTGGAGAGGGAGTGGAGCTGAGTAGTGATGGGGAGGGGGAGGAGAGGGGGTGGAGGGCAGGCTGCATTAGAAGGCTCCATATGTTAGCAGCTCTAAAATCAAGGCATGACTTAACAGCTTATCTTGTAAGAGAAAAGCCCAACCCAAAGGCGGACTGCTAGTGCGGACTTTATTGCAGGCAGGGCTGTGGTGGATGTACTTTTAGCACTGAAGCGAACCCTAGTGTAAGTACAGAGAGCTGCTTTGCTTTCTCTCTAAGCACAAGCAGATACACGTTTGCAGACTTGGTAAGTTTTCTTTGAATGATCTTTGGATAAATAATGTGAAATTGTATTACAGTGTGCTCTTGCCTGTAAGGGCCGGTATATTGTGTAATGACTTAAAATTTGAGAGCAAAGTCAGGCTTTTATGGCATGTCGATTGCCTGTGCAAAAATGAAATGCTTGTTTGAATAGGCATAGTTTAGTTTATACCTTGGTTGCCATCTGAGCTTGTTATGTTTCTTCTTATAGAATTTAAATTCATTTTGTCATTCTTTTCTGTTAGCATTTTACGGAATTCTGTTGACTCTCTAGTATTTGGAGCCATTGCTCCGCAGATTTGCCAGCAGCCCCAAGTAAATGAAAACATAATTTCCAAAAACATTCTGGACAGTTTCTGGAGCAGATTTGTGGAGAAGCATTGGTGTGTCTCCTTCTGCTCTCTCTTCCTCTGTCCTCTGTATAGTTGGAAACATTTTTTATTTCAGAGTACTAACCCAGTTCACTTCTTGTATACTTTTCACAGAGGACGGCAAGGGGTTTGTGGGTGGTATCACTAATTGATTTTCATCTTTTGAGAACGTGAACCACAGTGTGAGCAGTTTTCAGCTCGCGTAGAATGTGGCAGCACGTTTGATGGCTGCTGTGGTATATTTTATTGCTAACTAAAATCATGTAGATAGTGCAGTCCTTTTCTTCCCGCTCCCATGTAGTGCTGTACCGGGTTCTCACAATACATGTTTAGGATATAAAGAGCCGCCTTTGAGAATATGTTTACTTATTTTCCTCTTTCACCCAGGATATGCCTCCTAAGAAGTAGATTAAACTCCGAAGTCGACTTCTGTCTGAATTAATAGTTTAGTTACTGTGTAATATCTTTTGATGGACAGAGATACTTAAAAACAAGCAAACAAAACACGTTTGTAGAACATTTTGTTCTGCTGTTTGTGTGTTGGAATATGAGTAGGCGCTTCAACTCTTGGATGCCAAGGATGTGCTTTTAATAGAGAAAAACTGTGTATGCTGCTTACATTATGAACTTGCCTTACATAATCTGCTCATGTTTCCTTGCTTGAAGCTGTGTGTTGATTTTTATTTTTATGTTACTGTAATAGAAATTGAATTAAGAGGTTGACATAGAATTTGCTTTTTAGCTACTCTCATTATTTATGTGAGCTCTCGTAGAACAATGATCTTGACCTAGCCTTGGATCCTTGTCTGTAAAATGGGGATTAAATGGATAGGATTTTTCCCCACCGTGGAATTAAATGAGTTAATGAAAGTAAAACATTTGGCAGATAGTAAAGCTTCTATAAATGTTAGCTGCTGTTATTTTTATTGATTCCTCCTGTGAGCTATTCCTTTCAAGTTCCAAATAAGGAGGGAGCCTTGGAAGTTTGTAACAGTGTGTCCCATGTAGTTACTACAACTTGATCTGTTAAAATTTTCTTAAATTTCCAGTTGAAACTTAGAAGGCGTTTGGAAACAATGTGTGGAGTCTTTTCTGATCTAGGCAAAGGTCTGCACAAGGGTCACCCCTGTATGCAGTGAGCAACAAACAATGGTTAGGTCCGCACTCACCTGTTCCATCATTAGCTAGTCCAGATGCATGTCTTTTGCCTGGGAAGGCTCCTTAGTGCTCTTCCTCAGCCTTCCTCTCTCCCTGCAGGCAACAACTGTGCTGATGAATCTCGCCATCGGATAATTTCACCTGTTGAACTTGGTGGAAGAGTCATTCAGTGACTGCATTCCTGCCCAGCTCTTTATGCCTGTACAGTTTATCCATGCTGTTGTGGTCAGCACTTATTCATGCTTTTAAAGCTGTTACAGAGTCTTTTGTGTATTTTGAAATTTATTTTATTGCTTCATGGGTATATGGTCATTGGCAGAGAAAAGAAAAATAACATTTCTTCATGAATTTTTAGAAAGCCAGATCTCTGGGGGCTGGAGAGATGGTTCAGAAGTTAAGAGAACTGACTGTTGTTCCGGAGGTCCTGAGTTCAACTCTCAGCAACCACATGATGGCTCACACCCATCTATAATGAGATCTGGTGCCCAGAACACTATATACATAATAAATAAATTTATATAAAAAAAGAAAACCAGATCTCAGTGGCTATTTTAGAAAAAATAACCATGACATCATTTTTTTTTAAAAAAATGTAAAACTGAGTTGAAAGTAATTCATTTACCTTCCTTTTCAATTCCTTATAAATCCTCTGATAATACGTTTATTTTCTGATTGTGTTTTAGGAGGTAAAGGAAGGAGCTTCAAGATAGAGGGAAAGGAGTATGTGAGATAGTGTATTATCTTCATGTGCAGAATTAAGCACCTTGATCAATACTTAGAATTTGGCAGAAATAACCACCAGTTCAACTATAGCGTCCTGTTCTTTGAGTTGAAACTGTAGCTGCAGAATGTTCATAGACACATACGTGTTTTTGCGTGAGGATTCTGTTTTTTGATTTTAAAAAAGCTGATCAAAAATTGGGGAGAGTGGAGCTAAGATGTTATGGTCTAGGAAGACTTTGAAGAGCAAGGCCACACACTGCTGTTGTAGAGAGTGTTACCCACTGTCTGAACAATCGCCGTACATCGAGAAGCTCTGTTTGGCTTTGTGAAATTCCTTAATATGGGGAATGAAATTTATCTCACAAGCAGTGAAACAAAAAACAAAGTGATAGCAATGGATATGAAGTTTTTCTTTTGTAGAATTTGTAGGGGACTATAGTTGAGATGGATAGCTTGTCCTGTGTTATTAGAGATGCTAGCTGAAGGTTTTCTGGATGTTTTGCTTGGACATTAGCCATTTTTCCCCCTCAGGAGACATTGTAATTTTCAGCATTTGTGAGTTTATTAAATCTTTCTATTCATAGCTCCCTGACACAGGTCATTTTTCACACACGGCCATGGCTAGACAAGGCGTCCTCCTGACTCCAAGAGCCTGTTATGGCCAGGATGTCATTCGATGTGGGGACAGCTGCAGTAGCCATTTGTAACTCTCTTTTTTTTTACAATTATGCTTTAGATTTATCTTTTGGGGTTATGACTATTTGCTTGTATGTGTGTGCTCTCAAGAGAGATTGTCAGTTCTTTGAATTGGCATCACCAATGGTTGTGAGCTACTATGTGGGTGCTGGACAAATCCAGGTCTTCTGCAAGAGCAAGTGTTCTTACTGCTGAGCTATCTCTCCAGGCTGCATCTTTTGTTCTGTAGGGCACTTGTAGATGCAGACTGTGTTACAGAGGAAAGAACTGTCCAACAAATGGAGCCGCCTCATGCAAGGTCGTGCTGTTCGAAAGACTGTGAGTCCTTCTGGACTATTCTAATGGTATTTGCCAGGGATGATGCATATGAGAGACTGGACCATTGACCTCCAAGGGCCTTTGTGGAAGTGCCAAGGTCCCATACCCGTCATAGCATAATTCCAAAGGAAGAAAATGTGTCCTGTTTCCAAAGACCTGCATTTTCCCCAAATTAACCCTGGCTTAAAATTGGAGACTGCTTCTACTTGGCCTGCTCTTTGCATTTTAAGTATGATTCCTAGTTTATTTGTAACCATTATGTAAGTTATTCTTTCTTTCAAAATTTTTTATTATAAGGGAGAAAAGGGAGCCAAGTATGGTGGTGTACAGTTGTAAGACAGCCTAGGCTACATAGTGAAATGCTGTCTTTAAAAGCAAAACAAAACAAAAAATGGATATTTATTTCTTTTTTTTTTTTGGTTTTTCGAGACAGGGTTTCTCTGTGGTTTTGGAGCCTGTCCTAGAACTAGCTCTTGTAGACCAGGCTGGTCTCGAACTCACAGAGATCCTCCTGCCTCTGCCTCCCGAGTGCTGGGATTAAAGGCGTGCGCCACCACCACCCGGCCAAATGGATATTTCTAATAGCTGGATTTATCAGTATCAGAAATGGTGGTACTTGGTATGTATACTATTTCTGTCAGTCTAGTTATTATTCACTTGCTTCTACAAATTAGGTGCAAAGAGTATCGAATACTCCTCTTGTCTTTCCATCATCCAAACTTTTCTAAACTCCAATGCCAAGAGAGAGAAAAACTCATGGAGGGAGAAAAACCAGTGCCAGTGACTTAACAAACAACTCTCTGGGATGGGTCTGGGCTCCACATGTAGCTGTGTGCGTAACTCCTGTCTGCAAAATGGCATTTTATATTAGTAATTGGTGTCCAGAAGAGTGGGCAGTACTGTGTGATCCTGAATCATCAAGGTAGTGTTTTTTTTAATCTCTTTTAATTTAAAAAAAAATTAAAGGAAAGAATATTTTGTTTTTTTTACCACTTTTAAATTTAATTTATTATTATCGTGTGTGTGTATATGTGTGAGATAGCATGCGTGTGTGTGTGTGTGTGTGAGAGAGAGAGAGAGAAACAGAGACAGAGACAGAGACAGAGACAGAGAGAGACTATGGATTCTGGGATGGAACTTTAATCACAAGGCTTCTGCTGCCAGCTCTTTGACCTGCTGAGCGGTCTCCAGCCCAAGCAGTTACTGTTTCATATTTATGTGTACACATAGCTGCCCTTCCTCCTCTCCTGAAAGCAGGTCTCGCTCATTGTCTTTTCTCTATGGCTGTGGCCTTATCTCTCCAGTTTCCACTTCAGAATTCAAGAGGAGGGATGAAAAGTGTGTGGGGACGCCCCCAAAAATAAAATCCCGAGAGAAATAAACTCCGCGACCCTTTCCTAAACAGCTACTAAGTCTTCCCCATGCTCTTGTCTCCCAGACTGTTCATCGTTTCCCGGAGTAATGATGTTCCTTAGCCCTAAGTCTGACCATGTGCCTGCTCCCTGTAAGTCCTCAACTCGCTGACATTTTTATGATTCCTTTATTTTAATCATGTGTCTTTTGTTGGTTAGGGGTGGGTATATGCATGTGAGCGCAAGTGGACGGAAGACAACGTCAGATCCCCTGGAGCTGGAGCTACAGGTAGTGGTAGCGTCCTGACGGGAGTGCTGGGAGCCACTCAGGTCCCCCGCGAGAGCAGTGACTTCTCCTAACTGCTGAGCCCTTGTTGCACTAGGGATTGAACCTTGGGTCCCATATACACCAAGGCAATGTTCGATCACTGAGCTGTGGTCCCCAGTGCTTGGATCCTTTTTGGGGGGAGTGTACAAGATCAGTTGTATACCTGTTGCTTATGTCATCCCCAGATTGGCATTTTGTGAATACCATGCTTCAGTCCTCCCCCCGCCCCCTCCTTTATTTGAGCTAGAGTCTCTTGTGGCCTAGACTGGCCTCCAACTCACAACTTCTGATTTTCCTGCCTCCACCTGCTAAGTGGTAGAACTCCAGGTATGTGCTACTATGTCTGGTTTATGGGGTTCTAAGGATGGAACTTAGGGCTCTATGTGCTCCAGGGAAGCACTCTGTTCTCAGCTTGCTATTTCTCCCTTTCAGCTGGGAACATGGCTCTCTTTGAACAGTTGTATCATAGTTGTATCCGCCTCTGCCAAACTCTGGCAATGGAGTTTCCCCCACCATCCTCCATTTTTACCCTACCCATCATCTGACACTAAAATGCCTTGAGAACCCGAGAGGCGTTGGAATTCGTGGGAGAATGTTAAAGCGTATAGGATGGGCAGAAGTCAACATTTTTCCTTCTAACAAGCTTCCACATGCTCGTTATGGTTGGGATCTGGAGTGTGCTCTCCACCTTAAATTCATGAGTTCAAGGCTTGATTGGATTGTGAGGAAGCTAACTTTATAATGGGTTAATTCATAATGGGTTCCTACAGATTGGGCTATGAGGAGGCGGAGCCTAGTTGGAGGAAAGGGGGTTGCTGAGACATGTCTTTGAAGAATGGAGTTCTTGGGGTCGACTTTTCTCTCTCTTCCTGCTTCCTGGCCTCTAGGAGGTCAGTACCCTCTTGAGCCATGGGCGTCCACTGTCATGATGTCCTCCCTCACCGCAGGCCTGTGGAGGTTGAGCTGGCACCATGGTCTGAAACTTCTGAAGTCAGTGTGCCGAAGTGAATCTTTCTCCCTTGTGTTTTTGTCCTTTTGTCTTACTGGCGAGGGACACAGTGTTGAGCAGTTAGGTGGAGCACAGGGCACAGCTGGATACTCGGCTCTTTCTTCTAGCTCCTCGGGTGATCTCAACACACAGTGTTTCTTATAAAAATCGAATGAAATCATAGATTTTCAATGTCAAGTTCAGGGAAATAGCACATAGCTCCTAATCATGAAGATCTAAGAAGTTTCAGAAGACGAAATAGAGTTTAAGGTTAAGAACTGTGAAATGTCAACCGTTGGTACTCTGATGCATGTCAGGTATTTTGAATAGTTTTATGTATTTAAAATATGTTTTTGTTCTGTGTAGCATTAGTGCCTAGGGAGTTGAGGTCATGTTTTGCTTGTTTGTGTTTTAACTGGCTATTATTACAGGGGTTCCCTTGAGTGTGTAAATACTAAAAAATACATCCTGGCTTCTGTCTCTTTGCCAGGGAAATTTCTGACAGTTATTGGGCTTTTGTGGTATCAGAATTACTGTAATTAGTATTCTCTGTTTTATAATAATTTGGTATCTGTACAGTGAGTAATTGTATACATTGCCTGACTGGAGGTAAAATTGGCAAGGGAAATGAATGTTTAATGGGTAAAATACTACTTTTATCAGGCCCTAAGATTACTCGAGTGACATCAGAACTTGGCAGCCCTTTTTAGTCCAATAAAAAAAAAAAAAAGGCATCATGCTCTGGGGAGGAGACATTTTCCCCTGCCCATTTCTTTTGGCTTCTCTTCCTGATTTTGCCCTCAGGGAGTATGTATAATAAAATAGCAAATCAGTGTGAGCTGCAAGCTTAAGAACTCGGGAGTGAACGGTTTTAGCTGGAATAGATAGAAGTCCCACTCACCTGTGTGTCAGTGCGCACTTCCTGTCATGATGGAGATTGGATAAACCCCATTCATAAAAGGGGCTCCCCCTCCTGGCTCAACATTCTGTAGCTCGGGGCTTGAAAACACTTGGTGACCTTGTGAGACAATGTTGAGAAGGTGAAGTCTGAGTGCAGTGAGGGAAATGACTTCAGTTGTTGGCATTCTAGCGTCTGAGCTTTGGATCCAGTCAACCTTGACACCAGGAAATTCCACAAAGAAAATTTTAAGTACTTAATAGCTTTAGAAACTCGAGTGGAACCACACTGACGGCTTACTACTGTTCCGTGTCCATGACTTACCTCATCGGTACATCCTTCTGCATGGTGGCCATCCTATTTTATTATCACAGTGTTTGTTAATTTCGTGTGTGTGTGTGTGTGTGCTTGTGTGTGCATGTGTATATGTGTATGTGTGTGTGCACGCATGCATGTATGTGTCTTTGTGTTGAGGTATGCATGAGCCATGTCTGTGGCATGCATGGAGGCAGAGGGCAACTCTCAGGAGTCTCTTATCTTCTACCTTGTGGGTCTAGGTTTGAACTCAGGTCTTCAGGCCTGTGTTCGGACACCTCTGCTGGCTGAACTGCTGGCCTGCTGTTTTTGAAATGGGGTCTTCCTATATACCAGGCTAGCCTTTACTTGGAGGGGCTCTCCCATCTTCTCCTGAGTGATGCCGATACTGGGGCTCTAGGATTCCATTTCAAAGCAGTTGTTGAGTCTTTAAGCCTAGGAAGCCCATGCAGAAGGAAGTGCACATTGTTCTGTGTTGAGAAGCACACATTTGATGGTGCAGATAGGTTGTCTTTCTAACTCAGTTCTACTCGTGGACATCTTAATTTTTTCAAGCTATATTCTGATTGGATTTGCCCTAAATTCTAAATTGGTATAGTTTTATTTATATTTACTGAAAAACAGTACTTTAAAAAGACAATGAGTCCCTTTTGAGGTTATAACAAAAATAAACATCCATTTTCTCCCCAGTCCTGATTCCAAGCTCTAGTTATCATACTTTAAATTATTTTGTATTTTAGTTGGATTTCTCCCTTAAAATAAGTTGTATTAGTCTTGCTTTGATTGCCATTATCTATAGGTCTTTCATGTAAATTTCATCATGTGTTTGAGCTAAGCTCTTTTTCCCTGCTATCCTGGCTAGCTGAAGTTCATTTTGAGTCATTTTGAGACTGGTTGTTACCCATGGTCGCCTATGAAGCTGGCAAACACAGTTGTCATGATTTGTTATTTCTTTTGTGTTTGAGGATGTATTTTAAAAAGAACTATTGTCGTAGTGGTTAGGTCTTAGAATAATTTCACATTTGTTGCTATGACAGCAGCCACAGTGGGGTTTTAAATAATATGATGCAGCTTGCAGAGGTTTGCTATCTGGCCTTTGTGGCATCAAATAAATTTTAGCTCAGGGATTTGCCTATGTGCATATTACCGATGTTAATAGGAATCTTTTAGTTAACTCCCAGAGTGGGTTTCCTGAGTGTGAACTTCAGAGAAGTCCAGACAAATGTGTCCTCCCCAACCCCTGGACATGAGCATAAACATCATTTAAAGGGCCCGTTCAGTGTGGTGCTTCTTAGTTTGAGATTTTCTTCCCAATATATAGGAGATTACTAGAGGAAAAGATAAGAAAGTGGTTAGCCCTGCAAGTGAACACTAGGACATTAGGTTTGGTTCTTGTTTTCTTAGCCTGCTGTATATGTGTACACACACACACACACACACACACACACACACACTCACTCACACTCAGAGAGAGAGAGAGAGAGAGAGAGAGAGAGAGAGAGAGAGAGAGAGAGAGAGAGAGAGAGGAGTAGGGAAAGCATATTTTACTAGTTGGAATTATAGATGTTAGGAAGCATGAAATCAAACCAGGAGGTCCTACGTATAAAATTCTCTAGTTCTTCAGCAACCCAGAGTGAGAAACTGTTTTGAGCTGCTCATTTGTAAAAATACTGTTCCTTTTTTTCTCTCCATGTTGAAATGTGAGTTTTTGGGACAGGGGTGAGAGGGGGGGGTGGGTGGGCTTTAACATTTAGTAGGCAAACAAGGTCCCCATTTGCTTGTAAAGGTTCTTTCTCATTCAGGGAGAAATACTAGCGTCTTTTGTGTGTTCATTCACCTAGAGTGAATGCTGCCTGTGCGCTTGGGGAGTCCGACAATAAATAATATGCTGACAAAAGAGTGAAGTATTGCTTTTGCAGAGCGAGGCTCTTGTCTGTTAGGGTGCCCTGCAGACTTATAAGAATGGTGCCTCCAGGAGATTGGGAAACAGAAGTCCTGACCTAGTCTGGGCCTTGCATGCAAGACAGGCTGAGGAGGAGCCACAGACACCCTGTCCTCAGTCCCCCTGCTGAGCAATTACAAACTCTTGTTTTGTGGTTCTTTTTATTCCTTATATAGAATGCGTTTCTCCTGCCCTGATGGTTTCTTAAATAACCTCTGCAGAGCCCTTTCTGCTTTCCACAGTGGCTCACAGCTCTCATTTTCCCCTCCTCTACTCATAAGAAATGCATGAGCTAATACAGTTTTTGTGAGCAAGGAGATCTATGAGCACTGGTATCAGATGCAAAGGTTTTAATCTAGTTCAAAGTCAGGTGGCCTTTCAAAGTCTCCCTGTTGACTGCGGGGAGAGTGTTATTTGAAATTTCTAGCTTTCTTTTAGGGCTTATTTTAGGTCGCAAGTGCACATTTGTATGTGCTTAGTAATAGATGAGAGTTGTTAAATTCTGTGCTTTTCTTTTGTCTTTGATAATTCTAAACCACAATTTCTACATTCTACAGTCGATTGACCTAATGGAAAACACTAAGATGAATTCTGCTAAGCTAAAATTGAATCCCTGGTGTCTTATTCCATTTCCTCGCCTAGTTACTGGATCCCTGGCTTTCTGACTTTTTTCTTTGGAACAGAGAAAAATACTTGGATGTTTCGACACTATTTTACACTGTTATCTTGGCGGAATGTGCAGCGTGAAAGGCTTTCCCAGTTATAGTAAAAGCAAAAAGCGAAGGGGACGTTTTAGAAGTAAAGTTCACTTTTTCCTTTATGTTTTTGGTTATAGAACAATTGCAGTCTCCAAATTGATGCATTCTGTCTCCAATCTTACTGGTTATTCTCTGGTGTTCCTTGTTTCTGAAATGTGACTGCCGATATTGAGACCAAATTTCGCTTCTCATTTTCATGTGAGGGTAGGGTTTCAAGTTTTGTGGGTTTTAAGTGGTTCAGTATTACTTTGGTCAATTGTTAGCAATTGCTGTTTTGTTTTCTATCATAGTAATGCTGGCTAAGCCGAAAGCCAGTGTAGAAGTACCTTACTATGTCTAATGTGTGTTAATTTAGGGTAGATCATCAAAATACTCATTAAGTGCTTAGTGACATGGTTTAGAGTAGTTGGTGGCCACACTGAGAAGTGGGAAGAGTCGCTGTCCTGCGGACTGGAAGCTGCCCTCCTCCTCTATTGGAGAAGGCTGAGTTGTAATCTCAGCGCAGTGCGGCTCCCAGAGCGAGGTGTGAGGTTGTTTATTTTCACTCCGGAGATGTATATACTGCAGAAGGAAAACTCTGGCCTGGCTTAACCTAAGCAAGTCATTACTTATCTACGATCTGGCAGGCAATTTGATTAAGGCTGACAGAGCTCATATAATATCAGAACCAGACCCTCCTGGTGATTGATGACTCTGGGCTGTGAGTTGTTGTTTTTTTTTTTTTTAGTTTTTTGTATTATTATTATTTTAATTTGAAAAAAAAAACTGAACAAGAATGAATAATAATTCTGATTTGTATTTGCCAAGTATAAACTGTTTGATATAATTTTCTATAGTAACATGCGTTTCTTAGGTGACAGTTAAATGGTTTTAGAACAATAGTGGCTTAGTTTTTGTCTGCAGGGTAACGTGCAGGTTAATACTCTTTCTGGTGCCCTGTGCATGGTAGGCTTGTATTCTGCACTCCATGTATCTTCAGTCTCTTACTTGAGGTCCTGCTTCCTAGCATAACATCTTTAACATGGATTGCTTTGATATTATATATTTCTTAATATAATGGGATTAGTCTAAAAAAGAAAAAAAAGTCCCCTTCATTTTCTAATGAAATTAAATCAATTTGGAAATGTTTGGCTTTAAGGCATTTTCAATTCCTTGCTTTCCAATTACAAGAAACCGACTTGACCTTTGTGATAGCATATCTGGACGGTGGGGTGTAGCTGCCGGCCTCTGTGCTGGCCTCTGGGTTCCATGTCTCATATCTGGACGGTGGAGTGTAGCTGCCAGCCTCTGTGCTGGCCTCTGGGTTCCATGTCTCATTCCCATTCACATGGTGTGACCGGAATGTGCCAAATGTTCTACCTGCGTTCGTCTGCCAAGAGAGTTGGATCTAGCTAAGGAAGAATTCCCCCTCCCTCTCCCCACCACACACAGAAACCCAGGCATTCAGGGAAGCATAGTAATTTTTGTAGTGGTATTGAATTTGTACTCTGGAGAAAACACTGTACCGCAGTTCTACCAATGCACAGGCTTTAAGATGTCCCATTTGGGGCCTATAAAAAGAGGGTAAAGTTTGGCTGTATTGCATTTATAGAGTTTTCATAGGGTGGTGGTCTTGTGTCTTTGGAGTTGGGTAGCATTTACAGGATTATATTAGCGTTTATATTCTCAGGGAGTGGACATCTTGCATTTTTGAAAATATAATTCTTGCTTCATCTCCCAGCACCATTCTTAACCCAAATCTGTGAAGATGCGTGTGGTAGCCCTACCCCCTCCATCAATAACTTACCACTGGGGGTGTGACATAAAAACCGACCAGTAACTCCGGACTACAGTCAAGTCTTTCTTTTTTAGCTCTGGTCTAAATACAGCATTTTAACTACTGACTTCATACCTACTAATGAAGGTGGAGTTTGTTTATGTAAACAGAGCAGCCGAGTGATAGTGCCTGCACTGACGGGAAATAACTACTTCTTCTCTTGTAAGTGTAAGTGAAGTTGGCATTGTAGCAGAATGCTTAACACATGCACTTGATTTCCCTTAGATTTTTACCACATTCAAGACCGAAAAGTAGGTGTTGGCAGGGAATAGAAAGATCCACCTAATGACTTTAGGGTTTCCTGTGGCTGGAATTTTCTGTGCTGAGTCAGCTCCCTCATATGGACTAGTGTCAGTATTCCAGAGCCCTTGACTTCCCATGTTCCCTGCTTTGTGACTTTGACTACAGTTCCTATATTATACAACACCTGGCCATCATGTGTGATCAAGTCCTGCTATTTAGCCTGTACTGATGTTCTGTGTCATAAATATCCACATAAAGGTAATCACGCATGCCCTGTGTGTGTTTGGCTGCAAGGCTTTATGGAGTAACCCTACTGTTGAGTGTCCATTTATCCACCGCTGTCCCTTGGCCTTCTGGTGACTGTGTTTCAGACTAGCGATTCAGGTGCTCTGTTGTTGAGTCTCTTCCTCAGGCTTAACGCACCTTGTGAGGATAGTTCCCCTTCAACCTGTTTTCACTCTGCCTTCTGGATTTCCTCAGTTCCGTATCATGTGCTTCACAAATAATCCCCTTGGAACTGTCTTAAATTATGTGTAATAAAAATGCTGGGTATGAAGTTTTAAAGATTGATATAAAACAGATAAGTAAGCACCGGCTTACGAATAAGTGAAGATGAAAATACGGTTCCTCACTAGAAGACAGAGTTCAGTGGCCAAGTCAGAGAGCAAGAATGCTGGGTCTCAAAAAGCATCTGTCTGATAATGTTCAACCATTTTTTTACTATTTCTGCTGGCTTAGCAGAATGTTTTAGCACGGGGTTTAGTAGTTTGTCAACTGTGCCATTTTCAGAAAATACTGCTGGGGTTCTTGCAGTATGGGCTTGTTCATTTGTCAAGTGTGTGAAAACTTACTTCGTGACAGCTGCTTCCCACGTTGGGCTCAAAGTGGTGAGCTAAACAGTTGGGAACTTCTCTAGCACGGAGCTGACCAAGTGGTTAAACTGGGCCTACTAGGAAATGGTTTTTAAAGACTCTTTAGTCTTTAGAACAGGTTCATGTACAGGTGAGTGGAAGGGATAAGGGCTTCTCACCTACTCTCATCCTCAGCCTTACCCGTGACCTGAAAATAATCTAGCCTAGGTTCTTCATTTCCCTCGTAGTATGGCAGGGCAGGTAAAGTGAGGCCTGCACTTTTCCCTTGTGACATCTGTTTAGCTACAGGGTTTCTCTGTGTAGCCTTAACTGTTCTGGAACTCTGTAGACCAGGCTGGCCTTGAACTCACAGAGATCCGCCTGCCTCTGCCTCCCGAGTGCTGGGATTAAAGGCGTGCGCCACCACCGCCTGGCTGTCAGCTACAGTTTTTACACGTGGGAAATGAGAGTCAAGGCCATTGTTGAGGAAAGAAAGTTTAAAACCCCACATTTTAGAGCAGTGTGTAGAGAGATGAAGAGGCCAGCAGGGCCTTCTCTGAGCTGAATGTAGGCTTGGGCATGGCGCATCCCTGCAGGGAAATGTTTGGCCAAGATAATCATGATGGTGTAGGTGGGGCGGCTTGGTGCGGCTGGTTCTTTGTGAGTGGCAGAGGCCTGTTCTGTCAAGGAAAGCAGTGGTGCTGGCATGAGGACCAAGGTCTGAGAATCTAGAGGGAAGAAGGGAAACCCGCTTCATAAAGAGTGATATCTAACTGTTAAAAGTTTACTCCAATTTAAGATAGTGAGAAACCAAGTCTTCAGTTGTGTCTTAATGTTGAGATAATTGAGATAATTCTATACTGACCTGGAGAAAATGAGAAACAAAACCAATAGCCAAGAGGTAAAAATGATTGCTTCTGAAGCTCCATTCTTTGTGAAATTATTTCCCTCTTGCTTTTCTGTCTGGTTCGAATGGAACAGTTATAATAGGTAACAGTTCGTAGTTTAAAAAATGCTAATATTCTTGCCTGGCAGATTTTGACATTCATACATAGGACACAGGTGGTTTAAACATTTTTCCCTCCCTCCCCCACTATCTTTATCTCCTGAAGTGACTGAACCCATGACCGTGTTCATGCTAGGCGACTGTCCCAAGACAGCTACACTGTGAACATTCAGGCACCTCCTTTTTAAATTCAATCACCATCATCCAGAAGCCTGGAATGTATGGCCTGTTGTGTAAATTCAGCAGGTCATGAGCACAGTTGTTGATGTTAGGATGTGGTTTTTGGCTGATACCTAGGCTAGGTGTTTGTTCACATAGGAGCTGCATGCCAAGAACATGTGCTGCCTCGGTGTCAAGTTTGATTCTGCCTGGCCCCAGGTCTAAGTTGCTTTTTCTCCTCCAGCAGAAACTGGGACAACTCATTTAGTTTTTAACAGCATGCTGGTTGTTCTGTATCCTGAGGTTGGGAGGCAAGCTCCTAAAAAGCCTCTCTCTATAAAATAGTTGCTTTTTAGATGTTTTATTAGTACTGCTGCTGGTTATTTTAATTAGCAGTATGTTTTATTTGCACCCGCAGGCCATTTGAGCAAAGATGGTAATTCAGATAAACAAGACAATATCTGTTGTTCTGGAACACCCACACCTGCCATCTGGCCTTCACCCCTGAGCTGCTTGTGTTGGCAGTGGAGAGAGGAGGTGATTGTGGTGTGATGAGATGCTTCAAGGGTAGATCCCTGAGGGCCCGGCACCTCAGTGTTTTCCTCCCTAGCCTTCGGTTCAAAAACTAATATCATTTGTTTTGACTTCCCTTATTAGCATGTGTTAGTTGTATTCATTGCATATATTAATGTGGTTCTAGGTGGTATTTCCATACACACATGTGGCGTGCATGGATAAATCCAGCTTGCTCTCTCACACCTGAGTAGTTTTCGAATGGTTACTTCCCCCTTCAATGATAAGTCCCCCGTCATGACAAGAGCTTTTTTTTCGCTACCTGCACATTTCTGACAGTCTGCAGAATCCTGGGACTGCCTCGTGGATGGTTTGACTGTGAGGTGGTAGGCGCTTTTATAGAACAAGGGAACCCCTTCACTTAAATTCTTGCAGTGAATCCATGGACGTCATGTCTCTTACTTAAGAAAAAAGGCACAAAGCCTATTATTTGTTTCATGAGTAGACACACATACTCGTTCTCTCGTCTGTGGAAGCACTGTGCTTCAGTTTTAGGGCTGAGGCTATGGTAGCTGTGGCTTCTCTATCCCCTTTTCCTTTTGTAAGTGTGGTGTCTTCCAAGAATGAGGCAAGCTATAATGTGAGCGGTGCATGCAGACTTCCGTGTCTTCTTCTCATTTAAGGAGAGCAGTTGTAAAATGCTTGTTATAGGATTCTAAGGCTGGGAATTTTTTCTTCTGGAGAGAACTCATGCCACACTAAGTTAGGGAATGTTCCCTCTGAAAATTTTTTTTTCAATAAAAAATGAAATCGTATATGTCTGTAAGTGATGTATGCATATGGATGTGCATGCTGTGGCATGTATGTGGTTGGTTGTCTCCACACCTTTACTCAGGTTCCAGGATTGAACTCAGGTGGCCTGGCCATGTAGCAACTGCCTTTACCCACTGGTCCCTGTCTGAACATTCTTTTGTTGCTTTGTTTATAAAATTATTTATTACATCTCTCTCTCTTTCTCTCTCTCATCTATCAAGGATGCATGTGCTTTATGTTCACCTCTAGATCAGGAACAACCTTTGAGGGTCAGTTCTCTACTTCCACTGTGTGGGATCTGGGACCTGGGGATTTGAACTCAAGTTGTCAGGCTTGGTGGCAGGTGCCTTTCCCCTCTAAGCCATCTTGCCAGTCCCTACCTGAACGTAATTAAGGCAAGGGAAACATATCAGCTTAGATTACCGATCAGTAATTTTGTTTTAAAATATTTATAAATGAAATTCTGTCTCTTTGGTTGTTTTTTAACACTGAAAATGTTTGAAATTGATTATGAGTGCTAATGTGAGAGATGTAGCGTTTTAGGAGACAGGGTCTCTGTTACCTTCTACTTTATTGCCCCAGCCCTTACCCATCCTTTATTTCTGAGCTCCTTTGACTGCTTGATGTGGTTTAGATATATGCTCAGAGCTCACCTGCTGGGGACTTAATTTCCAGGGCAGTAGCGTTGAGAGTGGGCTCTCTAATGGGAGGGTAGATGTGTGAAAGCCCTGCCTTCGTGATGAACTAATGCCACCGTAGGTGTGAGCTATCATGAGTTTGGGTTTCAAACGATGATGCAGACTGCATCTCTTGCTCCCCTGCTCGCTTGTTTTCTGTCACAGAATGATACAGCACAAAGGCCCCATCAGATACCACACCGATCTCTTCAACTTCTAGCCTTCAGCGCTGTGAGAGCCAAATAGAGCCCTGCTCTTTATGGACTACCCAGTCTCAGGCATTTTGTCATAGCAGCATAAACAGCCTTTTTGTTATAAAAGTTAGTGAAAATGGTTACTCTTTAAGAGTTAAAGCAATTTAATGTGTTATTTGTGTGTGCATGCATGCATGATGTGTTCAATGTGAAGGTCAGGGGATGACTTTATGGGGTCTGTTCTCTCTTTGGACCTTGCTGAGGGTTCCAGGGTCCATTGGACTTAAGCTGCCATGTTTGTGCTGCGACTCCCTTTACCTGCAGAGCCGTCTCCCTCACTCTGGCCCTCTGTGTAGTTTTTAGTCTAACAGATTGGCACCCCATTTATACCTGTACTTAAAATAATGGGTTGCATCAAGAGATGTTGGAAGAGTTAGATTATCAGTCAAATCTACAGCTTTCTTGCTTTTATAAACAAACAAACGAACAAAAACTTTGTGAGTTTAAAAAAAAACTCACTACAAAACAAAACCCCTTCATGTTATACATGAAAGTCAGGAGTGACAAGAGGAGTCAGAGCCCACAAGACTTTATGTATTCTGGCGTATGGAAGTGTGTTCTCCAAACGCAAGGCACGCCTGATCCAGTACTGGATGATAATTTCAGAGTTAGATTTACGCTCATATTGCTGCTCTAGAAAACTTAGAGTTTGTTTATTATTTACTGACTGTAGGATGTTGAAACTTTTGATTTTCTTGATTGTGTTTGAAATAACCATTAATGAAAATATTGGATCATGATATTGAAGCTGAGACTTTATGAGGTTAAACAGAGGTATAATAATGAGAGTGATTTTGTACCTCATTTCTACATCGATGCTGTCAACAGTAGAGAATCTTTAGAAAAGTTTCGCACCAAGAAGTATCACTGGAGTGTGTCTTCCATGCTGGCCCCTGTAGCTGTGTGAGTCTTGTCTCTGTATGCTTTGGTTACCCTGTTTATTGGTCATATTACGATGCAATAGCCTTTGGTTGGTTTAGGTTGAGCCTAACAGCACTGTTCTAGCAAATTATGCCTTGTTTCTTGTAGACAGGCTGTTCCTATGTCATTTATGACTTCTCAGGCTTTTCTGGTTAGATCAGGCTTCATGATCTAAAGTGCTAGTGTGTAAAGACACTGTAACTTAATTGGCTGTTTTCCTAGTTTCTTGTTCACCAGCACGTTGTAGCCTGATCATTACTTTGTTTTTAACTGCCTGTGGTGATGTAAGGTTTTCTGAAGTGCAGGTTTTCTTGGTATGGACCATTGCGTGCTTTTATTTATGTTTAGACTTATCAGTCATGTTGGGCCTGCTATGTGCTGACTAGGTGGTAGTCTGTGATTGACTTGTATGTCAACTTTTGAATGAGCCTGGAGAGCCCTATTGTCAGTGCACAGCTGCTCATCCATGGTAGAATGGCAGGTTTGATGAAGCCGTGTCTGACCAGATTCTCATCACTAGATGCAGCAAAGAAATCTAGGGTTCTTCAGTTCTTTTGTATAGTAGGTTTAAAGGTGAATAGATAACTTGAAACTAAAATCAGTATGTTCTAGATTAAAGAAAACTTATAACTCAACAGGTAGAGAGGTGTGAAAGTCACCAAGACTGAGCCATCATTCATGGGCACTGGTCTGAGTTTATATGCAGCAAAGGTATTCTTCTTAGAATTCTCATGTTTCCCCCTCATTTGCCCTCCCATCAGTGCTCGACTGTATATCTTAGTATATACTTCATGGACGTTAGTTTCTCCGTAAGCCCTTCCCCCAGTTATTAAAATGAAATTTAAACCCAGTGAGGGTCATGTTTTTTAACTGCCCAGTGAAACTGTTGGCTCACTGCATCGTTTGGTCTCAGTGAAGCTCTGCACTTTAAACAGCAGTATTAATAATATTACCTAACCACTTCTTTTTCAACTCTTTCCATGTTCCTCCTTCTCATCCCCCACCAAGGAGAGCTAGCCAAGTGTCTGATGGCATCATTACAACACCAGTCTGTTCTAGGTTAGCTAGTTTTTAGCGAACTTAAAAAAAAACAAAAATCTTCTCTTTGAGCATTTGTTTTGTGGTTACCATAATTCTGTTATTTTTTCCCACGAAGCCACTGCCAACAATAAACCCAAATCCACGGAGTGGTGCATTTGTGGCAAGTGTTGACTCTGTAGTATTGCTCAGTAATTCCTTGAGATTTGCTGTATTTTATCTTTATAGTAATCTTTCCCAAGATTTTTTTTGTGTTTCATGATTTGCATACAGCTATGCTCTTAAATGTTCATAACCCTCCTGAACAATTCCTGGTGGTTGCCAGAATTATCTGGTCTCCGCGATTTTTGGTTTTCTTTGCTCAAGAGCAGGAATAAGTCGTCTGTTAGGAAGAGTGGCAAGGAACTCTTGATGTGACTTTTTTAAAAAGCACACAAATATTGTGAATAGCTCCTCACCCTGCACTCAGAGCTTCTTCTGGTGTCTAATTAGGACCACATTGATGCCTGTTGCAGCTGGCAGCCCCTGGCTGTTGCCTTTTTTTTCTTGTGACCCTTGATCCCTGTGACCTTTTCTGGGGTTAGTCCTAGGCCCTTTCTATTGTGTCAGTCCTGGAGTGGCTCATGTGGAGTTGATTATTTCTTTGCTCATTTGGCCTTTTTGGTGCCACAACACCCACATCATTTCCATTTTCTTCCTCCGCTCTTGCTGGTCATCAGTGAAAGGCAGCAGGGTCGTGTGTATGTTTGGCTGGTTCTACTGAAACATGGGGAGGTGGGGGGAAGGTTGGAAAATCTGTGGGTGCCAGCCTTGCAGAAGGAGTTTGACCTGAATGATGGCAAGGTTATTAATAAGTACGCACAAAGGACTCTGTCTGTATTTTACACTGGGAGGGCTTCCTTAGTGAAAGGAGCAGGACTTGGGAGTCCAATAGCTTGAGACCAACAGATTCCTTCTCTCAATCTCCAGGCTACGCAGCAGGTCAGAGGATAAATATGTCATTGTCACATGCACATGGCTGTTTTAAGAGATGCTTTAGTTTGTCAGTGCATCCCCCGAGCCAGAATGGCAGACCGTTAGATAATATATCTGTTGTGGCTCATAGTGATGGTACGCTCTTTGCTGCTTCTTGCCTCACCCTCTTGCAGTTCCTCCTGTGAAATTACTGAAAGATGAATGCCAGCTCTTCTCTCATTTTGGGAGCCCCCGTGCACACAGCAAGGAGACTCATCCATGAAAGCCTTAGTAATTATGAAGGAGTGACAGTCTGGGGGTGTGGGACGTATTTGATTACCTAGCTCATGGCACCTTTGAAAAGTACATTAGAGACTGGACTGGGGGATTGAGATTGATTAGTGTTGTTTCAGGACTGAGTTTTCCATCAAGCCTGTTCCGTCTCATCCCTGGATAATGGGTTCTGCCTCCCTTTTTAGGTTCTCCCAGCAGTAGCTTTGTTGGGATCCGTAGTTTTGAGTGGGGAGTTCCTGCTTCTACAAATGAGGTGCCTTTTCAGGATTCAGCCTGGGGTACCCTCCTCTGTGGGGCCAGCAGTTCTGTTAGCTGTTGGCCTCCACAAATCCCGTCCTGCAGGGCCATCCGCTCTCTTTTTCCTCCCACTTCCGTCGGACTCAGCATCTTTACAGGTACCCGGTTCCCCGCGCACCTTCCAGACAGAACGCACAAAGGCCTGCTGTTTCTCATGGATTTCCTGTCTGAGAAAGTGCAGACGACACGGTCACTTGTCTTAGTCAGAAATATAGACAGTTACTTCAGTTCCTTGACTATCAGAGCAGCCAGGAAACAGGAAGTGGTTAGACAAATGGGTTCCGGTGATGTCTGAGCGGTGCGTTCTCTCCCAGACCTGAGCACTGTGGACTGCATCCCATCAGTCCTGCCGTTTGCATCACTTAAATATGTCAGGCCTTGGGGATTTCAAATCTTTAAAATTTCTGACAGTTTCTCTAGTGCGAGTTCCTTTCTTGCACAGCAGCCTCCTCTTTCTGGTCTTCAGCCTTTCTCCACATTCCAGTGCCAATGGCTTTGCAGAGGTGCAGGTCTGAGCTTGCCCTCTCCTGTAGAAAACAGTCCTTCTCTCAGGATAAAAGCCGAATACCTTAATGTGATTATATATATTATTGTACTCCAGTCCATGTACTTCCTTACTCTATATGTAGATTCTACAGATTTTATACACACTGTCCGTCCTTTCTAATAGCTGTCTCTTCCATTCCTTCTCCCTCCCTTACCATTTTCTCCTTGCATTCTCTGATTTATTAATTTGATTTCATTTATGTATCTTTTCTTTCTGTGAAGAGACAGAGTCTCCTTACATATATGTAGCCTAGGCTGGCTTTGAACTTGCAGTAATTCTCCTCCTCCGCTGAGAAATCTCAGCCCCCAGGTCTAGGTGAAATAAGTCCTTCCTTGACTTGTACATATTGATTCCGTTGCTCACCATTGTCTTCCACATGTAACTGCTTTACTCTCTGAAAACTCAGTCACTAAGTGAAAGTGATCTTTATTGATTGTGGTGGAAACGTTAGGTTAGACTCCAGTCAGTACAAGCCAGCTTTTGTACATAAGAAAAAATACCTGTTGAGCAACGAAAACAAAACAGATTTCTAGAGGCAATAGACAACAGGAACCAAGAAGAGGTTCTTTGAAAGTTTTTTTTCTTTCTTTTTTTTTTGTAATGACTCTTAGTTGTCTTGTTTTCAAAGTGCACTTAAAGTTCTGGCAGGGGAAAAAAAGACTACAACAAAATAAAAATGAAGTATGAACATTTCCTCACCCTTGGAAATGGGGCCATGGCTTTAGACAGATTAGGACAACATCCTTACTGCCTTTCTACTTGTCATTTGTCCACAAAGTCCCCTGTTTTGGGAACTATCTAATCAACATGCAATTCAATTTTTTTAGTATGACGCTTCTGACTAAATGAATCATAACTGGTGATTGTATCTTTAGAACCAAGACACATCTTTCTGAAGGTTTTTCTTTAACCTCTGAAAAGTTGTACTGCATAGAAAGAAGTCATCCACCAAGTGTAAAAGATGTTGAATAGCCGCTCTGACAGAAAGTGGCTCTTTGGACAGTGCTGTTATAGAAGTTAGCATTGTAATTGCTTCTGCACCATCATCCCTCATCTGACCATCCCAAGCCCACAGGGAAGACACCATATTGTCCTCAGTAGCCTAGCACCTGGCAACAGTAAGCATGCATCCAGGATCTGCTGAGTGAAAAGTACATTCCTGTGCTTTGAACTTTCAAATACCTTTTGCTTGCTGGGGTTGTGTCCATGTTCATTTTTCTTAGTTGAGCTGCTATTTGCTTCAGTTCAGGGCTTACTCCTTCCTCATCTTTGCTTCTCAGAATATCTCACTCAAAGACGTCCTGTGTGTTGACAGTTCAAAGGATGCTGCTGCAAGAGAAGGAAGGATTCACAGGAAATGATGTTAGTGTCTTCACTAAACTATTTAAGTATTTTGAATGAAGAAAGACTTGACAGGAGACTCAAAGTTGTATATGATTAATATTCTGGCAGTTTAAATGTGCTCTTTTTGTTTGTTTTTATTTTTTAAATGTCTTCTGTCAAGACTTCCATGATTGTAACTGTACTAGATTAATCTTACACCACATAACCAAGTTTTTTTCTGTAAGCATATCCTAGGTTTTAGTTTCTGCAGAAAAATATTTCTTTCTCAACAGTTGCTAAATGGTACATTTTGAAATTGATTGAAAATGGGAATCAGTTCTCTTTTTTAAAGATTACTTTTCATGAAGAAGAGGATCCCTTTAAAATGCAAACTAGCTGAAAACTTTTCCTATTTTGAAGAACTATACTGATCCCAGAGCCAAGTTTTTGTTCACAGTTAGAGGATGGGAGGCAGGGAGGGTTGGGGAGGGGTGTAATTCAGAAAGAGAGCCTTGATCAGCCTTAGGAAAGCAAAAAAGATGCTTCAAAAACAAAGAAATCAAACCTAAAAACTCAGGAAGGGCTTTCCCCAAAGGACTGTTCTGGCAGCGTGCTGAAGAGGGGTTATAAAAGCAGTAAGTTCACAACCCGAACAATGAGTTAAGCAAACGTTAGGGAAGTGTTTCCTTTCCGAGCTAAGACAGGCATACCTCCAGCCTCCCGCTGCCAGCAGAACCTCTGCTGAGCCCAGCACGGCACAGAAAGTGTGGTACACACAAATTACCTGTGCAGGGAAGGGAGAGGCTTCAATCTTGATTACTTAGGAAATAGCAGCTCTTCTTTGAACCTCGAGACTCAAGGAGCAGAACTTTGCCAGATGGCATTACGGCTTTCTTCAGTATGGAGGAAAGAGTCAACCTGATTTGTGGACAGATGGGCCTGTTTCTTGTAGCTGCTTTCCCTCTTCCTGGCACTCTGCTGTCTGTGGGAGCATCCGCACCACCAGAGCCCTTCCTGGGAGCACAGTGACTGGGAAGCGTCTCTTCAGGATTGCAGTGGAAGGACGTGATTACACTGGAAAGAACTCCCTGAACATAGGAAAGCAATAGAAGGGCTTTTTCATGGTCCATCAGTTCCTTCTGAGACCAGTGAGTTAGAGGAGCCTTGGCGGGTGTGCATGTATCTCTGCATGTATGTGTGTGTATGTGTGTGTGTGTCGGCTGCCTAATTAATTGAGCCTAGTTTAGTTTACTACCTCCCTAAGTTAGGAAAATAAGTGTGTGTGTACTTCTATTGTATATGCATATATGGTGGATAGACTAAAAAAATGCACTATGGGAGGGAGGCTATATATATATACACACACACACATACATGTATATGTACAAATATGTCTATATAGGTATGTAAGTCTATAAAATTTTATTTTTTCTTATGTTCATTGGTGTTTTGCCTGCGTGTATGTCTGTATTAGTGTGTCAAAAACCCTGGGACAGTTATAGACAGGTGTGAGCTGCCATGTGGGTGCTGAGGATGTGGGTGCTGAGGATTGAACCTGGGTCCTCTGGAAGAGCAACAGTGCTCTTGACCACTGAGCCATCTCTCCAGCCTAAGAATATATTCTTGAACAGAAGTTTAACATTTTAAATGCCAACAGATAATTTTTGCATATAAATTTATTTTTAGAGGAATAATACATGTTATGAATTAAAACCACACAGTAACTACAGTGACTCTTTATCTTCCTTTTTGATGGATTTAGGGTAAAAATCAGATTTTTATACCATGATCTTTTTGTCACTGGAAGGTCAAAGGTAAACAGTGTGACTAATGTGGCTGGAATGTCAGGTTCTTTAGTGAGTGGAGCACTTATTTTTCATATTCACATTTGGCTTACATAGTACATGGATCTGCACCTTAAACGGAGGGAGGAGTCACCTTCCTGTGCTGATGGTGGTTTTGGAAATGGTGCTGTACTGTGGCTTCTTAGACACCGCCTTGATGATATATATGTATGTAAAAATCCTTAAAATGTTTCTATCCTGGATGTGGGAATTCTGCTTCCAAGAATATAACCTCAGGACACATAATTAAAAGAGTATCTAAACATTTTATGGATGAAATTCGTTCCTACACGAGATGTATGTGCACATGTACTCTTGGGATATATACGTGTATATACACATGTACATTTTATATTAAAATAACTATCCAGAAAGGGTAATTTAGTTAGATTATACATGTGTGTGTGCAATGCACACAAACACGTGTAGTGATGAGGTTGTGAGAATCCATTGCTGCAGAGAATAATTCACCGGACCCATAGATGACATCACCACCATAGTCCTGTACCACTGAGCTGTGTGTACACAGAAGTCAAGCCCACTGATGTTTAGTAAGTGCCTCTTATGGTCATAGCTTCTTTCTAACTTCTAAGATCAACTGAGATTTTGCCTGTAATCCCAGCGCCAAGGAGGTAGATACAGAGGATCACTGCAAGTTTGAGGCTAGCCTGGATTACGTAGTTAGAGCTAGCCCTGAGCGCACACTGAGAGCCTGTCTGAAGTGTAGACTCTATCAGGGAGACTTCTGTGTGGTCGTGTTTAGGTAGAAATAATGAGCTGTGAAACTTCAAAGAGCAGCTGTAAATTAGGTCGTGAGTGAGGGTTAAAGTTCATTGTAAAATCCACGCTGCTGCCTTCTAATAAATAAATGGTCGGAGAAAGATGTGACAAAAGGAAGAAGCCACCCTCCGTGTGCACATTTGCTCCGAAAGTGTCTCCTGTTACCAAGTCTTATGAATGTTTACTTTGCTTTCATACTGCTGCTGTGTCTGTCCTTAGCTGTAAACTAGGAGAATTCAAATGAAACCAAAGGTTTCCACATCACTGACCCCTCCTGCCAATGAGTGTGCTAGAGATCTAGACAAGCTTAGGTTTGTAAGCTTCCAGACTCTGGAGCAGGAGAAACAGAGAGGAGCGCATGGAGACACCGACTCCATAAGCCTCAGCGCTTTGCTTTGTATTCCTAATGGGTTGTTAATGTAGCTGGTCATTCTGTCTTGTTGTACTCAGACTCTGTTTACAACCCCGGCCAAGCAGGGACGCAGAGCAGGATCTGCAGTGGTTACTGATAACCTTGCCCAGCATCATACCTAGCATGGTGTGTGTGTGGGGGAGACGTTTATAGATTTATGCCGATTTTAAAATTAGATGCACGAGTGACTAAATGAAGGAACAAATAATATAGCTAGAATTGTTCAGAAATCAGTTTTTATTAACTATAATTGCACATATGGGTATTTTGTTATATTAAAGTAGTACTTTTGATTTAAGGGACATTATAGTGTTCCTAGAAAGTAGAATTTTATATTATTGAATATGCTTGCTTTTAAGGAGGAAACAGAATGTTACATGGAAAAGTGAGAGCAAAGTAGGAACTTAGCCATATCTGGAGGATGCACAGACATTTCAAAACTTATTTATCTTGTTCATTGTCCACTCCTCCTATTAGAATGTAAAGTTTAAATTTATGTCTGTATTATTTATTTTTATTTTTGTAATGGAAACGGCCCTATGTCTAGCCCTTAGGATGGTATCTGCTACATAATAAATAATCAAAAATATTTGTTGCATAAATAAATGATAATGCATACATACATACACACATATGCATACATACATACATATATATTGTCTCCAAAAAGAACTCATTAGTTCTTCCTCCACCCATCACATGCATGGTGATTTGTCTCCATGTCCTTGCCAGTCCTGAAGTTTATGGATTTCTTAAACGTTTTCTAAGTGTACTGTACTGTCTCCAGCCGAAAGGAAAGGAAAGGAAAGGAAAGGTAAGTTAAGAGAAGGAAAAGAAAGGGAGAAGAAAAGCAACACAAGCCAGAAGCATCCCTTCCCTCGGGTGGCGTCTGTCAGAATTGTTCATTTGTCTGCCGCCATTTTCTTCCTGTTTTTCTGCTGCATGGCAAAACTTGGGAAGTCTTTCTCCTCTTTCCCCATTGTTGCCTGCTCCCTTATGGTTCCCGCTAAGTTAGCCTTTCTCTGCTGACCTACTCTTGTCAGTGTTATGAGCCGTCTGTATTGTGCCGTTCGGATGGCAGCTGGACTTGCTCTGCTTCTCACCTGGTTTAAGACAGCCATGACTGGAAAGAGTTTTCTCCTGGATTCCATCTCTTTCATTGCTTTGCACTCCCACTGCTCCAAGGTCCTTGGTGGGCATGTCTTGTGCTCTAAGTATATATTTCATAGAAAAGTCTGAGCTCGTGCCTGACTTTCTTACATCTGAAATCTACATTCTCAGCTCTAACTTTTCCCTATGACTCCAGACTCATTTAAGCAACTCTGGACCTCCTGGGAGCAGCTGGATATCCAGTAGACTCTCTCCTTCCTCACTTTGAATCCCCTTCTCTGGATTTTTCTTCTTTAGTAAATGGGCAATTCTTTCCTCTTTTACACCCAAACCCAAGCGTTATCCTGGACGTACCTGCAACTCACTCATACTTCATCTCCTTGCTTTTGCTTTCGTTGGCTCTGCTTCAGACTGTCCTGAATCCACTTGTCATTGTCACAGCCCACAACCCACCATGCCCTCATCTGTCTCCCGATGGCGCTTCATCTTCCATCTTGACCCACTCCAGTGTGTTATCCATCAGTTCTGAGTCGTCCCTAGTAAAAAGTATCCTAGTCCCTTGGAAGGAAGAGCAGAGCTTCTAACCCTAGTTTAGTGTCCAGATATGTGTGTGGGCTGAGAAGACATGGATCATGAAGGGTCTAAGATAAAGGGTTCACTTTAAAGATGTTAGTGGTTCTTGTGGTTAGATTGTCTGTCTTCATGTTTTCCAGTGAGCTGAGGCCTGGGCTTTCTCTGGAAGTCATCCCTGCATACTTCTGTAATTGGGCGCTATGCATCCAGACCTCAGACCCTTATGGACACTGCTGTATGTTCTTGTGATTCTGTGTTCTTCTGTGAGTTCAGGTAAGAGGAGAATGATGGGGCTTTGGGTGAAGTCTTTTTTCAGCTCAATCTTTTGGCTTTATACTTATGTGATGGTGGATATATATGTATAGTAATGTGTAATCATTGTGTAGCATTTATTACGTATTGAGAGTACTGTAGGGGCCTGGCATAGTGGCACACCTTTAATCCCAGCACTTGGAAGGCAGAGGCAGAAGGATCTCTGTGAGTTTGAGATTAAGATGGGCTTATGATTTTTTAATAAGCATTAAGAACTCTGTACCACATATAGAGATAAGAGATGGCTTTAGTTACAGACTCAGCTGAAATGTATTTAATATACTTTCTTGTTCTGCTTTCTCCCCCTTTCTCCTTCTTTCTTCTTTTGCACACGGGAATGTTCCCTTGCAGATTTGGCACCTTATTTTATTTCTGAACCACTCTCTGCGGTCCAGAAGCTTGGTAGACCCGTGGTCCTACATTGTTCGGCTAAACCAGTTACTGCCCGCATCTCATGGTTGCACAATGGGAAACAATTGGACAGAAACACGGAACAGATTAAGATTCATCGGGGGACTTTGACAATTCTGTCTCTTAACCCTTCCCTTTCTGGTTGCTACCGGTGCATTGCCAACAACAGCATTGGTGCTATTGTTAGTGGCCCTGCAACAGTGTCCACTGCAGGTGAGTTTACAGTGAACCTTGTTACCTGTTATTTGTCTTGAAATCTATGGGTTTTCTCTTTGTTCTCACAATTTCCATAGTGGGAAAACCTTGGGCACCGATGCCATACATGTAGGGGTCTGAGAGCTCTTATCCTAACCACCTTTTGACTTTGAATAGTTGGGGAAAGATGCTGGAACCTCTGTAGCCCAGCCTTGTTCCTTAATCTCTAGTAATAGTGTGGAAGTGATTTTTGTTTTAAAAATTAGCACAGGGCAGTTTTCTATTGTGAATTATGGGCAATATCCTTGTGAATCTATTTTAAAGTCCTTAATATCAGTACAGGCCAAAAAAAAAAAATAGTCGACTTTTGACACTCATTTATTTCATGCAGTCCTCAATGTTTCTTTCACATTTAATTGTTTTATTTCCCTTGATTACCAGTGGATTTTAATTTATGTAATTGAAGCCAGGCTAAAGAAGCTGGGTGGGGGAGAGGGGAAACTGACTGTAGAGAAAGGAACGTGAGGAATTGAACTCATGGAAAATCTGGAATGCGTGGTTTTCCCTGGTAAGTTTGAGCCATCTGCCTTTCAAATGGCGATGGCTTCCAGTAATGGAAAACGGCTTTGTGAGGGCACCCCTATTTACAGAACAAATCTGGATTCCCCTGGAGTAGAGAGTTTGTCATAACTGAGAAGAGTAAATGTTTTTGTAGAGCTGTGACCCATGCACAGTTCCAAGACACACACTGGAGGGTTGATTTCCTGGAGGCCGGCAGCTGGCGTCCTTGGGCGGTGGGGATAATAAAGGCCCTGCTCAGTCCACAGGGAACTGTCTAAACTGAAAGGAATCAATACCGAGCCGATGCTTCCAGGCTCAGTGGGCTGCCGTGTTTTATAATGTCCTGGGTTCATTCCCAGAAGCCGCTTTATTGCAGGGAAAGTGAGTTTTGATGAAGACCCCTCTGGATGGGGAAGAATTCATCTTGACAGAGTGGGAGTAAGTGTGCTTTGCAGTTCTCTCTGGTGTTTTGGGTCAGTTTGTTTGCCTTACAGTTCCCTGAAGGGAAAACCTGTGTGACCTGACTTAGCTGCATCCCTCAACCACTCACCTCTGCTGCAGCTCCTTTCTCAGATGAGAAACTCTCATTGCTGCGTGTGGTGGTGCACACCTGTAATCCTAGCAACTGGGAGACTGAGGCAGGAGGATCACAAGTTCAAGGCTAGCTTCAGCTGCATAATGTATAATGAGACCTGTCAAAAAGTAAAATTTTTTTTGGTTAAAAGCGTGGTGGTGCATACTTTTAGTCCAAGAGCTCAGGAGGCAGAGGTACACAGACATCTGGGATTAATCCCAGCACAGGCAGATTCTGTGAGTTTGAGGCCAGCCTGATATACCAAAGCAGTTCCAGGTCAGAGCTACACAGAAACCCTGTTTAAAACAAAACGACAACAACAACAACAACAACAAAAGATCCTTCTATTCCTGCTATTTTGGGACCTGGTATCAGTTGCCACAAAAGGCCATTCTCTGTTTCTAAGTTTTAAGTTTCCTTTAAATTATTTTACATTCCTTTGTTTCCTTGTTTATTTTAGCTCTTGGTGACTTTGATCCGTCAACAATGCATGTTATTACTGCAGAAGAGAAGAATACGGGTTTCGTTGGCTGTAGGGTACCAGAGAGCAACCCCAAAGCCGAGGTGCGCTATAAGATCCGGGGAAAGTGGCTAAAGTATTCCACAGGTGAGTCCTGTTGGGGATGTGCTCTCAGAGGCCAGGGCACGTGGTTACATTAGACGGCTGACCCCAAAGGCTCGCTCCTCAACCACTTAGGGCCATATTTAAACGCTACTTCTTAGAGGAGATGGCCCACATGGATGTGTATAGACAAGATGCTCTGTCACTTTCTTCCCCTTTCTTTGGTAGAGCTTACCACACCTGGTGTAGGCTGGGTATGTCTTGTTTGTTAGTCGCCCCTTTATCTGCCTCCTCGTTCTGCCTATTGGAATGTCAAATGCATTAATGCAGGGATTTTGCTTTCCTCATTGCTATGGCATGTGTGCCAGGCCATGGCTGGCGGAGTATAGCTACTCCGTGTGCATTTACTGAGAAGCGTGATGAGTAGCCAGTGACTGGACACTGCGGTGGTCATAGGTCAAGATGTGTTTACTACGTCTTTGTCCAAATGACGTTCTTGTGTTTCAGACTCTGACTGTCTGCTGAAGGTTTTGCTGTATAAGCGCGGTTGGGCTTGACTTTCCTTTCTTGGGTAATAATGCTTCTTTGGCTGCACATTTGCTGCCAGTCTTCTGTGTGAATCTCAGCAGTCTCTGCTAGTTCCAGGTGTGTGGTAGGGGTCTGCAGAGCCTGGAGCTCTGTAGGTGAGGATGACCTTGGCCTTCTGGTCCCCCTTCCTCTACCGCCCTTGTGCTGGAATTATAGACATGTGCCACTGTGCCTGATTTTATATGATGGGTGCTGGGGTTGAGCCCAGCTTTGTGCCAGGCAAGGGTTCTACAAACTGAGCTGCATCTGTAGCCCTGTCTACATCCCTCTACCTTCCCCAGGGAACTACGTAATCCTCCCCTCGGGAAATCTTCAGATTTTGAATGTGTCCTCGATGGATAAGGGATCATACAAATGTGCTGCTTATAATCCTGTCACCAGTGAATTGAAAGTCGAACCCATTGGCCGGAAGCTCCTTGTGAGTCGTAAGTATCTGGGAGAATGTTGGTGGCTAGGGAAGGAAGATTCCTCCCAAGTGTGGCTCAGGAAGCCTTGGTAAAAGAGAGTTCAGCATGTTTTTTCAACACTGGTTTTATTTTATTATTATTATTGTATGGGTATTTTCCCTCATGTATGTCTGTGCACCATGTGCATACCTGGTCTTCAAGAGGCCAGAAGAGGGCATCATATCCTCTGGAAATAAAGTTATAGATAGTTGTAAACCTTAATGTGAGTGCTAGGAATAGAACCTGAGACCTCTGTAAAAGCAGCCAGTGCCCTTAACAGGACTGTACTTGCTTTTATTTCATTAAAGATCTATTTATTTTATGCATATGAGAGTTTTGCCTGCATATATATGTGTATGCACCGCATGTGTGCCGGATGCCCAAGGGGTATATCAGATTCCCTGGCACTAGGTTTATGGATGGTTGTGAGCCACCATGTGTGTGCTGAGAACTGACCCTGGGTCCTCTGCAAAGATAACAAGTCCTCTTAGCTGCTGAGCCATCTCTCCAGCCCCCATGGACTTGTTGGAAATGGAAGCAGCTTCCCGGGGTGTTCATAGATCAGCTAAGGGAAAAGGTGGGTTTCTAATAGTCATTTCTAATACTGCTTTGTGTTCCCTTCCGTTTCCAGGCGCTTCCTCAGCAGACGGTTTCCACATTCTTCACCCTGCGCTCTCTCAGGCATTGTCTGTCCTCCCTCACAGCCCTGTTACCTTGGAGTGTGTGGTGAGCGGGGTCCCGGCCTCACAGGTGTATTGGCTGAAGGATGGGCAGGATGCTCTGTCAGGAAGCAACTGGAGGAGGCTTTACTCTCATCTCGCCACGGCTAGCATTGACCCTGCAGACTCGGGAAACTATTCGTGTGTGGTGGGCAACAAGTCCGGAGATGTTAAACACGTCACTTACATGGTCAATGTTCTGGGTAAGGGTCTTACTTATTCAATACAGAGTATCTGCCCCTTCATTTCAAGTCACATCATTTTCCTGGTCTAACGGATGTTCGAAGGATATTTGTGAGCTAAAAATGAGACACAGAATATTAAGAAATATCTACACCGGTAGTTGGAACGTGGGGAGAGCTTGGTGTGCGTGTATGTGCGTGTGTGTGTGTGTGTGCGTTCATGCACGGGTGTGTGCGTGTGTGTGCATGTGTGTGTGTGGTCCTTCAGCGGCAGCTAAGATGGAACCGACTAGAGGTATCACCTCACAAAGAAATCCAGCTGTTTACTTCTTACCTTTTTGTTATGTTTGGCTGATAAAATCTTTCCCCGTTTCTGTAGATAGTCTTTATTTCAGAACCATTGCTGTCAGGAGCTGCCACATTATTCTGTAGCATTGGAAAATGTTTCCTTCATCAAAACAGTCTTCTGAAAACTAGAAAGAAATGAATAGGAACTGGTCTCGTTAAATAGGACTTTTGTAAATTTTTTTTTTACATTTGATTTATATTCATAACCTGATGTAGGTTAGTTACACTGGGATTAATATAAATATGGCAAGTGAGCTTTAAAAACTGGTGCTGGGGCTGGGTGTACAGTTCAGTGTTAGAGTAGCCTAACACATGCATGACTTTGGCTTTGATTGCAAGTGCCAGAAAAACCGACCAAACAACCAAACAAAAAATCCCCCCAAAACTCTAAACCCAGTGGTAATCGGAACTGGATTAATACGATCACTGCTTATTTGGGGCAGATACTGAAAGTGTTGGGCAATGCCGTACTTTCGAGACTAAGAAGTGACTTTAAGCCTGGAGTCCCAGCTCGGACCTTTAATCTCAGCACTGGAGCCAGTGACAGGCAGATCTTTGTGAAGCTGGCCTAGTCTCCATGGCAAGTGCCAGCACATAGAGGCAGCGCTGTCTCAGAACAAAGCTCTGTGGAAACTAAAGTATTTTGCCTGTTATTCATATAGCCTCAAAGTAGAATTGACTGCAGACAGAATTTATGGATTTATATAGTCCACTTAGTGCTTCCTCTTTATGGGGATATGCACTTCTACCCTCTTCTGAATGAACTTGAAAGCCTTGGCTTGGGGACCTTGGGCAATGTCATGGCCATGCAGCTAACAGGATGCCACACACGTCCTGGATAATGTGGCCTACAAATTGGTTGTGTTTGGTGAGGTCCCTGATGCACCAGCTATGGCTTGGCTTGCTGATGTTCTTCATCCATTTTGGCCCCTGTTAAGACCCACAGTCAGAGGTACCCCAGGGCCATGGCTGCTGCTCTTTAGTGGTGGCCGCAACAGCCCCGTCAACAGAACTTAAGACAAAAAGATTATTTGATGCATTTAAAATATTCTCATTTTGAATAAAGCTTTGTTGTCTCCTGTTTGGTGTATGATCTAGAGAAACTATTACGTAATGTTAAATGTTAAGAGACGAGCAGGGTAGAAATGTGTGTGTGTGTCCTCGTGCACGCATGTGCACATGCACACGAGGTATAAAGTGGGTGGGCCAATATAAAAAAGATTCTAACTTAGTAGCACTATACTTATTCTGCTGGTGAACGTTAAAGTGGATTTCTCAGTGTTTCTTGATGACCACCCAGATGGAGGAATGCATGTCAATAAAGGACACAGAGGGATTTCACACTCAGTGCTACAGACAGGTGCTCCATGACTTGTGTGGTAGTGAAACACGCCTGCTTTATTTACAGAGCATGCTTCAATTTCTAAAGGACTACAGGATCAGAAAGTGTCTCTGGGGGCCACTGTGCATTTTACCTGTGACGTTCACGGGAACCCAGCCCCCAACCGCACCTGGTTTCATAACGCACAGCCTATTCGCCCCTCCCCACGGCACCTAGCCGAAGGAAACGGACTGAAGATCACCGGGGTTACCGTGGAAGACTCTGGGCTGTATCAGTGTGTAGCAGACAATGGGATTGGATTCATGCAGTCTACTGGAAGACTTCAAATTGAACAAGGTGTGCTTTTAAGTTGTGTAATCACAAGCAATTTTCCTTCATAGGTAGGCTTGTTCAGTAATTAGAAATGAGGTTATGTTATTGAAAGAAAATAATCCTACTACCATATAAGAACCATATTTTCCATGATCTTTGTAGTGGTAGACTGGCATTTCCATGATAAAGCTGTCTTATTTAATCAAGTTCATTTAAAAAATTGTTTTGTGATAGAGAGATGGCTCATTGGTTAACAGCTGCCCTTCCAACGGGGCCCAGGCTCAGCTCTCAGCACCCAGCCCTCAGCTCTCAGCACCCAGTACTACTCAGTACCCAGCAATCAGCACCCTATGAGTAACTCCAGCCTCAGAGGATCCACTACCCTCTTCTGGACTATGTGGGCACCAGGCACACAAGTGATACCACAACAAACATGCAGACAAAACACCCAAAAACATAAAAAACAATTTAAAAGTTGTTTCTGCCAGGTGGTGGTGCACACCTTTATTTCCAGAGATAGGGAGGAAGAGGCAGGTGAGTTAGTTTAAGGCCAGAGTGAGTTCCAGGACAGCCAGGGCTACACAGAAACTCTGTCTTGAAAAAGAAAAAAAAAAGTTGTTTCTAGGATGGAAATTTAGCTCAAATGAAGTAGAATGTGTGATTTCTTGGGTTCCTGTAGGCTCTAAATAATAAACTGTTGTGAGACATTCATTTCAACAGTTTCTACATAGTTTATAAAGATATATGTTAAAATCTACAGTCTCTCTCTTGCTCTCCCCATTCCTGCCAGCATCTAACGGTCAGAAAGTCTTTTCTTTAGAACCAACTGGTTTTATTAGTTTCTTGAATAGCCTTCTATGTGCATATGCAAGCAGTTATATACCACAGGTGTGTGTGTGTGTGTGTGTGTATGTTTTTATTGACTTTTAAAAACATAAATAGCAGCAGAATTCTTTCCTTTAAAAGTTTTACTTCACCTATAGTTTGAATTTTTTCTCACATGGTACATCAAAGCATATTTTTATTCTTTAAGAAAATTGGCTGCCTTACTATTCCATTTTATAGTTGCAGTAATTTGACTAGCATCTTCTTGATAGCTGTTTGAGGTGTAATGAGTGTCTTAATTATTCTGCATATGAGTGAGTATCTCTAAAAGAAATTCCTAGAAGGGAGCTTGCAAAATAAGGCGCTCTCTCTCTCTCTCTCTCTCTCTCTCTCTCTCTCTCTCTCTATATATATATATATATATATATATATACACACATATATGTTGGAAATTTTAATAGATGCTATTACCAAATTTCCCTTCATAATTATCATGGGTTCATACTCATGATGCAAAGGCCATGGAGGGGAGCTGCTTACTCCCTATGGCTTGCTCAGTCCACCCTCTTATAGAACCAGGACCACCAGCCCATTGGTGTCACCCCCCAATGAGCTGGGCCCTCTTCACCAATTACTAGTTAAAAAAATGCCTTACAGTTGGATCTTTTGGAGGCATTTTCTCAATTGAGGTTCCTTCCTTTTAGATAACTCTAGCTTGTGTCAAATTAACGTAAGACTAGCCAGCACAATCAATCATGTCCTGTAGGAAGACGGCCAGCATGGAATTTAGGGTTATTATAGTCTTGTGTGCTTACCAAAGAAAACGAGTGAGGTTGAAAAGTATTAAGTAAATCAAAGGAACATTAGAGTAGGTTCAAAGAAAGCAGAGGACGAGAGAAACAAAGCCAAGAGCAGAAAGCATCAAAGAATGGTGAAGCACAAGATTAATAAGCATAGAAATTGGTTCTTTGTAAAGTCTAATAAAGTGGACCAATAGTTGGCAAAACTAAGTAAAGAAATAGGTATAAATGGACAGTTTTGGAGGGGGGAAGTTGTAAATCTCACTATAGAGATTAAAAAAGTAATAAAGTAATTGTTAGGGCAGTGGATTACAAATATAAGCAGAGCTGTGGTGTTAGCTTCCTACCACTGTGACAGAATACTTGAGATGATTAGTTTAAAGAGAAGGCTTTATGGTAGCTCATAGCTGCAGACTTGGTCCTTGGGCCTGTTGCTTTGGGCTTATGGCAGGCAGCACAGTGAGTGGATCATGGCCGAAGGAAGTGCTGAAACAGACCTGCTTACCTCCTGGCTGGGAAGCAGAGAGACGGACAGTGTGTGTGTGTGTGTGTGTGTGTGTGCGCGCGCGCGCGCGCGCGCGCATGGGCATTCCCAGTCTTCCCTCAAAGGACACACCCTCAGCATCCTAACTTCTTTTCAACCAGGCCCCGTCTTGTTCAGATTTCATTGTCACTCACGGCAGGCTGGTGACTAAACTTTCAACTCATGGGCTTTTGTGGATTCAGACTATTTAACATGTGTAAAAGCGAAGGGAAACTAGAACTTAGCAAGGCTCTGACTTAAAGTAAATAAAAAGCCTGAGCAGTTCTCCAGCTCTGACAGAAATTGAATTAGGAGTTAAATTCCTCCCACAAAGAAAACACCAGACCAGATGGTTTTGTAGATTCTACCAATTTGCAAGTAATAGACCTTTCCAGATATTACACAACTCTCCCAGAGAAAGGGGGCAATGGAAAACCTCCAGTCAGTACAGTCTTGAGTCCCAAATCACAGCAGGGTGGGATAAGCAAGTGAGCTAAATCAGGTCTTATTTGTGAACATAGGTATAAGAATCATAAATAAAATACCAGCAAGCCAAGCCAAGAACGTATAAATTTTATATATATATATATATATATATCTGAAAACAATTGTTTCAGAAGTCTACCATAAAATGTATTGTTCACCTTGTTTACTGTATAAAGGAGAAAAACCATCATTATTTCATAAAGAGTAGGAAAAATGAGACAAAATTGACAGTCAGAAAAATGGGAGTAGAACTTGATAAAAGGTATCTAACAAGGACTCGGATAAAACATCTCTTACCATTAAAGTGTAAAAGGTACCCTCTTTAGAGTTTACTCTAGGTATCCATGTACGAGAGAGTTCAGCCAGGACAGAAAGAAACAAAAGAAATCAGAAGGAGGATAGGCTCCAAAGAAAAACTCTGTCTCAAAAAAAAAAAACAAACCAAAAAACAAAACAAACAAACAAACAAAAAAAAAACACAGAAAAAAAAGAGTAAGTGCTCTTGCTAGGCAGCACTCGGGAGGCAGGGGCAGGCGGAACTCTGTGAGTTCGAGGCCAGCCTGGTCTACAGAGCGAGTTGCAGGACAGGCTCCAAAGCTACAGAGAAACCCTGTCTTAAAAGACCAAAAACCAAACCGAGACAAAAAAATTAGAAGGAAATAATCCAAATAGTTATTAATTTATTACCAATATTGCCATTGTATAATATCCACAGTGTTTGCTAGCTCTTATTTATTATACATTTTCTGATTAAAATATTAACATTTAGCGAGAAATTAGGTATAGACCTAAATAAGCACAAATCATTTGCCTTCCTGTATACTAGCAACAAACAAAATATTATTTAAGAATCACTTTTTATATTAGTAACAAAGTTTCATCGAAAGGCATTCTAGGTCATGGGTAGCAAAACTTGGAGTTATACAGTTATCTGGTCTTTCCAGACTTTTCTGTAGATTTATGCTGCTTCAAATGAAATCTTATCAGAATAGTTTGAAGGCTTTAGCTGGGCTTTAATGGCATCTGCCTGTAACACCAGCACTTGGAAGGTAGAGGCAGGTGGATCAGGAGTTCAGGGTTATCCTTGACTGCATAAGGAATTTGAGTCCACCTTGGGTTACATGAGAGTATATGTGCCTGTGTGTGTGTGTGTGTGTGTGTGTACCCTTGAGAAAATGATTATAAAAGGTATAAAGATAATCAGAGGCCCAAGAGTAGCTAATGTACTCTAAAAGCATGGGGCACTTGCTGTAAGCATAAAAAGCCAGTACAGTTTTCAAAAGTTAGATTGCTACAGGAACAAATAAACTCTTGGACATGGCAGAGACTGACGAAAATACATTTACTTGGAAGGGCCTGACTGAACTGGTATTGTACACCCCATGGGGGATATTTGCTTCAAGTTTTGACTTGTGGTAATTATCAAAATGAAAACAGAAAGCAAAAATTGAATCTCTAACTCACACGGAACATAAAGATAAATTCACAAGGGAAAGTTTTTGAGGACTGGGTTGGAGGGTATTTGTATGATCTATGAGTCAAACGTTTTAGCAAGTCATGTAAAGCATTTATGAATGGCACATAAACCTGCCAGGAGATGTTCAGCTTCATCAGTCCTCAGGGACATGCATGTTAGGGCTCGTCAGAGCATTCATACTCATTCACTTGGCAAAGATTCAGAAATCTGTGAAGATGGAGTGTCTTTAGTTTTGTCAGACATGGTAAATAGGTCTGCATTAAAAGAAGCATGCTGGGAGAAAATGTCTTTTCTGATGACCAATATTTTATTGTGGCCTCACTTAAAAATCTCTTCAGAAAAAAAATCCAGAACTAGAAGGGAAGACTTGGTGCCATTTTGATTTAGAAACAAAAATGCTGTTCGTGTCCATGGTAAATAGTATGCCAGTTTTCACTTAAAATAGGTTTTCTTCCTCTCAGATTTTCTCTAATTGGACTTCACCAGAACCATCCATTTTCTTGAAGGAGTATTATGTAGTTTATCCTTCTTTACTTTTTTCACATTATGGTCTGAGGTTCTGGCTTTACCTCTTCTGTCTTTACAGCAGTCAAGTGTAGGCATCGTGTACCTATTGGAATCTTAGTAGATTTGTTTATATACATTTCTTTCAGGGGAACATGGAATCTGTGTGAGGAATTTGAGGAACCTACAATTACGAAAGATTATAATTTTTAACAATTATACACTGCAAGCCTGGTGTGATGGCTCATGCCTTTAATCCCAGCATTCAGAAGGTAGAGACAGGTGGATCCCTAAGTTTGGGGTCAGCCTGGGCTACACAGCAAGCCCAGGACAGCCAGAGATACACAGAAAAACCTGTCTTAAAACTGCTCTCCCCCAAATTACACACAACATCATGCATGCATGACCCAGTATTGGAAGCCTGACGGATGGCAAGACAGACACACAGACAGAAAAGCTGGCATTGGATGGGCTGTGTGTGCTCTGATAGAGAACCCCTAAAATGCAACAACCCAGAAACCCAGTGCTTTTATTTATATAGCACAGCAGGGGGTTAGCTGGCCTCTGTAGGAGGCTCTGTAGGGGAGTAGTCTCAGGTTGCAGTCATCCAGAACGATACAGCTGCAGTTCTTTGTTCTGTGAACACACTCAACATTCCCACAGGGACCAGAGCAAGGCTTTGCCAGTTCCTATGGGCTTGAGGCATGGAGGTTCTTGTCAATAATACATGTTCACTCAGGAGTCCATCCTCTCCTTACACATTTACTTGGGGTTTCCTCTGTACTCCTCAGTTATGTTGATTTGTGTGTGTGTGTGGAGTTGGATCCCTCTCCAACTTCCCTGGTTGGAAGAGATCTCATGTGGGTTCCAGGGATCCAACTCAGGTTGTCAGGCTTGGTGGTAAGTGCCTCTCCTGGCTCTGAAACATTGCATTTTTCGTTGCCAATTTTACGTGGTGAAAGTTGAGAAGGGAGCCAGTCGGAGGGGATATCTTTGCAGTATCGTTTTAGCAATGGATGAAATTACTTTAAAGGGCAGGTGTTACCGTGTTCCTCGTTTTGACTGTGTGAATTGTGTTTCTAATAGACAGTGGACTGAAGCCTGTTATAGTCACGGCACCGGCAAACGTAGAGGTGACGGACGGAGACTTTGTGACCTTGTCTTGCAATGCCACTGGAGTGCCTGTCCCAGTCATTCATTGGTATGGCCACCATGGGTTGATCACCAGCCATCCATCTCAGGTCCTTAGGTCCAAGTCCCGAAAGTCCCACCTGCTCCGACACAGGGACCCGAACCTGGAGCCTGTCTACTTCATCATGTCCCGAGCTGGCTCAAGCTCTCTGTCTATTCAGGCAGTTACTCAGGAACATGCTGGGAAATACACCTGCGAAGCCACAAACGAACATGGCGCCACACGGTCCGAAGCCTTCCTCACAGTCGGTGAGTCGCTTTCGGCAGTCTTCTCAGTACAACACTGCCTTTTATAGTGGGGAAAAAATGATTTGAGATGTTATTTTAATGAATGTGTATTTTCCCTGTGGCAATGAAATATAGGGCCATGTTTGGGGGTGTTTTGCTGTATAGGAACCAGGTGGGCCTGGGTCTCCATTTCTTGTTTAAGTCTTACTTGGAATGAGCTCAAAGTACAGTCTGTCTTTGTGGCTAATGGCTTTGGGTTGTGAAGTACTGAGGAGGTAATTTCATGTATTTTTCAGAGGCGACCTGAGAAGCAAGATTTAAGGTATGAAGGGTTGGCTTGTATGTAAACGTATGGTCCTATCAAATGCCCATATGTGGCGATGTAAGTTATGTTCCTGATGGGATGATTAGTAGAATTTCTGTGCTCTCGGTTTGTCATGATGATGATGACTTAGTGGTTTCACACGACTTTTGAAGTACTCAAAGTCTGACCTTACTTCAGTGGGCACGTAAAGCAATGCTCCCCGAGGTTCACTCAGCAGATGGCTGAGTTGGTTTGTTAAGCCTTCAGGTCAGATGAGTAGGTTGTTGCTGTGTTTGCTGAGACACGGTAGGATATCCAGTACTGCTTGTTACAGGGACACAGGTTCCTGCCCTAGGCACACACTCCTTTTAAGTCATGTGACCTTTTTCTGCCTGGATCCTCTGATGTCTTTTCTGGTCATAAAGTGGGATCCAGTTGAGTGTTTATCCTGGAGTTCGTGTTCTTCTCTGCAGATAGCGGCTGTGGGGCTCCAGAATTCCCCGCTTTAATTAGTTCCCAGTCCAGGCTTTCATGGGTGTTCTTGCCTCTCCTGTCCTTCATAGATGTCCTTAAGGCAGAGGAGGAACCTTAGCGTGGTCCTGGCAGAAAAGCGCTGGTGCTAGTTTGGGTGTTAGCGTTGCTGTTTCTCATGTAAGCGGGGTCTCTAGCTCTGGGTAAACCCAGAGGCTAGAAGAGAAGTGTGGAAAAGCTAGGGCCCTGCTCTCCATGGCTGTTAGAGGTGGACTGGTTGCTGAACTCTGCTTGCTTCCCGATCTGTGTCGCTGGCTGATGTCCTGTTCACATGCAAGTCTAAGAGGCCAGGAAAGCTGTTAGAATGGGGCTACAAGTGCTACAGTGTTACAATATAACATATCAGGTTACAGTTATTGCTATCTAATTACTCGTAAATTGTAGTTATTCATTGTGATATTTGTTGCAGGAAAAGGTAGTTACTTATTTTAGTAATTTTAAGTAGGGGCAGTTGAATGTTACATACATTCAGACATGAGTATGTATGTGCACATATGTGCATGCATTTGTATATATATATTCCACTGGGCAAAATAAAGTGGCACAGCTTAGAATTATTAGCTGCTGATAGGTCACAGGAGCTGCCTGGGTAGAATGTGGCAGGCATGATTATTTTATGCAAATGTACAGCAGCAGAAGGAGATGTAGATGTTATGATTATAGCTACTGGAACTAGATATTTTGTTTTTCTCACTTTAAATATGTGAAATCTGAAACACTTAAATTTCATAACCTAACTTGCTTAGATTAGATCTTTCACAGTCTCCTAAGTTCCAGATCCTGTCCCAGTAAATGCCATCTTAATGAGCAGCAACCCTGTCAGTTACATTTTGCCCACCTGGGCTTTCCACGCCCCAGAGAATTATTACGACCCAGCTGAGTTTGCTAAAGCTCAAACACTGCATGTTAACGCACTTCTTTGCATAGAAACCTGAGCCCCGTTTAGCTCCAGCATTAACTGTCGGTTACTTTGTTTAGTGTGGAGAGGGAGAGCAGGGTCTGGAAGCAAGGTGACATCTCCCTCTCTTCTCTGTCCAGAGACCTTGAGCTTTTGAGGTCTTGGACGTACAGTATTACAGGGTGAGTTGTATCTGTAACTGTAATGGGGGCTGGCGCGGTGTCCTGCAGTGTTGTGTGGATGTGAGTGGTCACCATGGGAACGCCTTGGTCAGCTGTGGTTGTGTTTCATTAGTTTCTGTGTAGACTCGTTGAATTCATTGACATGCCTATAATTTTTCCTAATTCAAAAGCAGTCTACCTTTAAGCTGGGGGGGGGGGGCGGTTCATGCTTCTAATCATCAACAGGGCTAGCCCAGACTGTGGAGTGAGAACCTGTCTCAAAGGACCAAACCAAAGCAAATCTGTCCAAAATAAGGGCATGAAGTTGGGAGACTGGGGTGGGGGTGCTCAGGAGAAATGGAGAGAGGTAGTGATAGGCAGATATGATCAAAATGCAAAGTATAAATGTGTCAAATTTACAAAGAATAAACATTTTTTTTAAATACGGAAATAGAATTCTGTCCACTTTACAGCGTTGTTTGAGGATAAACTGAGATAATAATAACGATGAGCACTTTCAAGTATCCACCCTTAACTTACAGTGATTTTATCTACAGGTTTTCAAGAAACAGTAGTACACTTTCAGTAGAAATAAACATTTGCCGGGCGGTGGTGACGCATGCCTTTAATCCCAGTACTTAGGAGACAGAGGCAGGTGAATCTCTGTGAATTCGAGGCCAACCTGGTCTACAAGAGCTAGCTTCAGGACAGGCTCCAAAGCTACAGAGAAACCGTGTCTCGAAAAACCAAAAGAAAAAAAATTGGATTTAGGCCTTTTCCTGGGCTGGCAGGACGAGTGTGGTACTCTGACCCTGGGCAGTACAGTCAGCCATTCCAGGCAAGGAAGACATGAATACTGTAGTGTGCTCTTGCTAAGTGATGGTGTCCGGTGGGTGGGAATATAAATGTACCTTTTCAACTTAATATTTTTAATTTATGATGAGTTTCCTGGGATAAAATGAAAAGCATCTGTATGGCTAATCTTCAGATAATACCTAATATAACCTTTTAACTACTCAAAGTATATTCTTTGCAATAGTGGATGCTAGTTAGTCCCCCACCCCCATTTTAAAAGTCGTGGCATACTGCACTGCAGGAGTAAGAGAAACCGAATTGTGATGCTCTTGCAGTGGACAGGCTGCAGAAGAGCGTTTCTCTTACGCTTCTGTATAAACTGAGGTATGTGGTATGGAAATGCTTTTGTGGCCAGATACCACTTCCCAGTGGTCAGCTGCCTGGAGAATCCTAATGAAACAAGAGTCCTTCCCCACCACCCAAGCCACAGCTAATCCCCTTCCGTCAGAGCCCGCTTCTCTGCACTAAAAGGCACCACATCCACCCTAAATGTCCACTCCATTCTGACTCACTAGGTAAACACGCTCCTTCCAGGAGCAATATTTTCAAGTTGTCTCAGCGAACGTAATTAGTTTTCTTCTGCAGCATTTCACACTAGCTTCTTATTTTCTCTGATGGAGATGATTCTAGGACAGCCTTTCTCTCTTATACTAACACTGGTAGTCTGTGTCTTTTTGGGTCTTTGTGTGTGTGTGTTCTAAAATCACACCCACCTTTGGTGAGGACTCTGACTTCATTGTAGGGGTAACTATTTCCTCCGCTCACTTCCTTCTCAAGGGAGTGAATAACGGCGTCTTTTATTGTCAGTATTAGCAGCACTGGAGAGAAGCCAAGCTGTCGGTCCTTGGGTTTATTACACTGACAGCCGTTTTCCCTGCAGATCTCACTCACACTCCCCCTCTTCTTCTCACAGGACCCTACTGCATCCTTCCACAGCCCTTCCCTAGGGTTTCAGAACTCTAGCACCTTCCGTCCAAAGCAGGGAGAAGGTCTCCTCTCTACCTGAGAATTAAATGAGATGGTTCATATTAAATACTTTGTATAATTCTTGGCACAAAAATGGTCTCAGTCGTTTTGGATATATGCCTCTTTGTGTGTATAAAAATTATTATTTTTACCTTGTTTTATATGTTATAAATTCTGTTGGTTGTAGAAGCTAAGCTTTAGACTGTCAATTTTTAAATGGCATTTGTATTAATTCTTTTGAGACTTCATAGCACTTTTTGAACATATTCACCCTCCCTTCTCCAGCTATTCCCATGATGACCCTCCACCCTCCCATCACTTCCTGCCCAACTTTGAGATTTCTTTTTCCCCTTATCGAGTCCCGTTTGTGTTGCCCAACTAGTTTTGGGAGTGGGGCCTGCCCTGCTATGTGGTTAACATAAAAAAAACAAACCTGAGTCTTCCTCTCCCAGCAGTTATCCTGGTACTAGCTCCTGGCTAGTGGTGGATTTTGTGCCCACCTCACTTCCTCTGTGCTGGGATTCTATCTGGTCACATTGTATCTTCAGCCATGAAGGGGTGTGTGGGAATGCTGGTGCCAGCTGGCATTCTGGGCGTCCAGCCCATAGAATGGTGCTACCCATCTTGGGTACGGGTCTTCCTACTTGAGTTAATTCAGCCTGGAAACTCCCCCATGAGCATGCCCAGAGGTTTCCATCTGTGAAGGTTCCGGATCTCATTAAGATTAAACCTCATGAGTGCAATACCTGTTAACGAGTACTGACTGCTCAGATTAGTGGCACAGCCTTTTGCTGTTCCTTTCCCACTCTGTTCTGTTCTGCTAGTTAGCTAGATGCAGATGGGGTGTTCTTGCTTTTGCCTTGCTTGGCGTTAGTGATTTGTAACTTGACTATAAGAGGACACAGCCAGAGTAGCTTCACTCTGCTTGTGGACTTTTGTGGAAGTGGACCCTCATCTCCACGTCTGTTGTCCATGAATTCTCTGCACGAGACCAGCTGGCACATGTCTGTGGGGCAGCCAAACCCTGAGAACAAAAGTAAAAACAGAAGGAATAGGGTTCCCTGAAGCTTAAGCTGAGATTCATTTATTTGTCATGTATGTGGAGATGGGTGTGCATGCCATGGTGTACATATGGGGGTCAGAGGGCAACTTTTAAGAGTTGTTTCTCATCTGCTATGTGGGTTCTAGAGATGGAGTCCAGGGTGTCGGGCCTGTGCCTTTTGTCGACTGAGCCATCTCACTCTCCCGATGTTCTTTTCGGTCACTTTGTTCCCAGTAGAATGCATCATCTGCTGTGTTGGACTCACCAGGTTCTTTTAAACTGAGTTACTAAATTGTTACTGAAAAAAACTGAATATTAATACAAAGCTAAGTAAAAATGAAAGTATTTTCACTAGTCAACTATTGTGTCCTGCTACTGGTTCCCCAACAATCCCTCTGCTTTCCCATGAGTAGACAGGTTGATAATAGAAGTTAGATGTCACTCTGAAACAGTAAAATGTGGCTTGTTTTTGTTTTGTTTTTTTTTTTTGTTTTTTCAAGACAAGGTTTCTTTGTAACAATTCTGGCTGTCCTAGATCTCACTTTGTAGATCAGGTTGGCCTGGAATTCACAGAGCTCTGCCTGCCTCTGACTCCTGAGTGCTGGGAAATGGTACTTGTTTTAATGTCTCACATTCAAGTTGTGCTTAGAATGTCAGCATAAGCACTGATATTAACTTTGTAGAAGATGCTGGAAAAGTGAACTTCTTCAAGCCGTCTTCCCTTATTCCTGTCCCCCTCTATGCAGTTCCTTTTGAAACAAATACCAAAGCAGAGTCGGTCACACCTTCTGAAGTGACTCAGAATGATGAACGAGACCCAGGAGATGCTCCAGAGTCGAGCTTGCTGCACTTGTTTCCAGTGAAGGTGCATTCTAGTGGAGTGGAGCTGCCAGCAGAGAAAAACGCCTCCGTCCCCGATGCTCCTAACATCCTGAGCCCCCCACAGACCCACATGCCAGACACGTACAACCTGGTGTGGAGGGCAGGGAGGGATGGCGGACTGCCCATCAACGCCTATTTTGTGAAGTACCGAAAGGTATAAAGCCTTCCCATTCATTCTTAATTTCTCATTCCTTAACCCTGTGTATGTGGGAGACATTTGCTTATGTTTTATGTTTGTGGGAGGGTAGAAAGGTGAGTGTTCTAGAGTAAGTTTGTTGGTGGTATCTCCACCAGTCAGGCTGGATTGACAGATCTTAGAAAGCCAGTACGGATGGAGTATAAATACCCCCCAAATTGAAGTATGAATCCAAAGTAACCATAACATTTCCCTGTCTTTCCCTCCTTCCCACCCTGTGCTGGGGACGGAACTCGAGGCTAGTGGTTACCACTGAGCTCTGGCTCTAGCCTTACCACGTAACCATCTTCTGTCTAACCTCTTGTTTTAACCCCCTGGGCATCAAACCTGTAAACTGCTTTGTAAACCTTAGTTCTATCCTTTGCTAAGATTGTAGAATACTCTTCAGATAAAGTATACCTGCCGGAGCAAGCCCCCCGGGCGTTGTCTGTGACCATCGTGTTGTAGTCTGGCCTCCTAGTGGGAGTCGAATTTTAAATGGTTTGGTTATTTATTTTGGTTGTGCTTGGCCCTCTCTATTTGTTGATAAATTCTCTGGGTGATGTTTTTTTTTTTTTTTTTTTTTTTCTGCAGGCAGGCTTGTATTAAAGCAAAATCTAACAAGTCCTCTTATTTAACGACAGTAATACCTTTCATAAGACAAATGGCATTTTATCTGTTGCTGACAACAGTGCACCACTTCTGCGAATGAACACTAGAGTTTTGTAACGAGGGGGGAAGGTTTCTTGCCCGCCATCTCTCACTATTCTGGGTCTCTCTTGAGCAGCTGGATGACGGCAGTGGTGCAGTGGGCAGCTGGCACACGGTTCGTGTCCCAGGGAGTGAAAACGAGCTGCATCTAACTGAACTGGAGCCATCGAGTCTGTATGAAGTTTTGATGGTGGCCAGAAGTGCAGCTGGTGAAGGCCAGCCTGCCATGCTTACCTTCCGGACCAGCAAAGGTGAGCGACATCTTCCAGCAGAGTAAACTGGCTACTTCATGTCAATTTATTAGTAAGAATCCTGTTGGAGGGCTGGAGAGAGATGGCTCAGAGGTTAAGAGCATTGCCTGCCCTTCCAAAGGTCCTGAGTTCAATTCCCAGCAACCACATGGTGGCTCACAACCATCTGGAATGAGGTCTGGTGCCCTCTAATGGCCTGCAGGCATACACATAGACAGAATATCGTATACATAATAGGTAAACAGAATCCTGTTGGAGAGTAGAAATACAATATACAAATTCATTATACATGCATACTGCAGCACCTTTTGGAGGCTACACTTAAGGGGTTGTACTATTCATTCCATTGTATTGTATTATGTATGTTGTATTATGTATGTTGTATTATGTCTACACACATTTTTGCAGTTCATGCTGAGCAGCATTGAGGTGGGCATGGCAGGTGTATCAAAGGTAGTCAGGCTGAGATCCGACCCAGTGCAGCTTACACTCTGATGAGGAAGGTGAAGTGCATACTCAGCTCACATTCCAGACAAAGTCCAGTGTGGTTCTGGGACTTACGAAATGCTGTCCGTGCATTGAGCAGTACAGAAAATCAACAACGCTTATCTTATGGAGTTTATGTGCTCGGTGGGAGGAGCACGTGCTCAAGTTCTAAGCACCTTGGGGGTAGTGTTAACAAAGAAGTAACTTCAGGGATGGACTTGGGAAGTGTCTGAGTTATTGTGAACAGTTGGCCAGGGATATGGGCAGGATTAGTCAGCAGTGAGTTGTTTAGAGAAGGGGATGTAGAAAACCCTTACACATCAGGGGAAACGAAGTGCTTGGTATGCATACCAGAAACACCAAAGGGCCGCTGTGATGAGCAAAGAGGGATGATGTCTGTCTCTCTGTGTGACAGTGTGGTTGAGTCACACTGCACTCTGTGGAACTTTACCAGTCTTTGCTGGTGATGCCCAGTGAGCTAGGAGGAGCTGGAACATTTGGGCTGGAGTTATGGAGTCAGGTGTAATGGAGGGGGGTAGGGTGGCGGAAAGACAATGTGAACAGCACCATGACAGAATTCCAGAAGGATCGTCCTGATGAGCATCTCATGAGGGGAGTCCAGGTAGAAAGAGGCCATTCTGTAGTGAACCAAATACAGGGAAATAATTCAGAGGTAGAGAGTGGAACCCCAAAGAAGCATGCTCTACCCCAGTGTTGTAGGTGGAATTTAGGCCGCCAACTAGCTCCCAAATAAAGACATGGAGATTTATTATTAATTATGAATGCTCAGCCTTCGCTTAGGCTTGTCCCACTAGCTTTTTAAACTTAATTTAACCTGTTCCTAATTTATCTACATTTTGCCTCAGGGCTTTTTACCTTTTGTTCTGTATGTCCTACTTTTCTACTTCCTCTGTCTGTCTGTCTGGCCCCTGCTGTCTCCTTATCATCTCTTCTTCCTGACTCTAAATTCCTCCTCCTTCTTTTTCTCCTGCCTAGAAGTCCTGCCTATACCTCTTCTCTCACTATTGACCACTCACCTTTTTATTAGACCCATCAGGTGCCTTACGCAGACAAAGTAAAACAGCAACACATCTTTTCATAGTTGAACAAATTCAACACATCTTCCCATAGTTAACAAATATTCCACAACGCAGTGCTGTAAGGGAAATGGCCTCAGGATTGGGAAGGACGCGTCCAGTGCCTTTGGGAAAGGACTTTTGTTTGTTCACTGTTGGGTACTTCCCATTTTAAATGAATCTTCAGTTAGTTTTCACCACTCGGTCCTAGTTATAGTCTGGCCTATAACCACTGAATAGCTAGCTGTTCCTGTTTAAAAACTAAAAAAAAAAAAAAAAAATCAAAAACCCAATTTCACTTTTACTTGTTGAAACATTAAAAGTCAGTGTGGTATTTTTCTGTGGAAAAACAACAGAAGCTCCTTAATTATAAGTATTATTTTGGAATGAATACATGCAACAAAAAGGAAAATGGGCTAATCAGAACCTTTGTTCAAGTCCCTATATGGCTTCTTTCTCATGTTGTTGTATTAGTCAAGGTTCTCTAGAACAGAACCAGTACAAGTTCATAGACATAGATATATACATACATTAGACAAACATAGGTAAAGATGGACATAAACATGCATAGATAAACAGACATACACATACATACATAGACATATATACATACACATAGACATAGACAGACAGACATGGACATATACACAATCACATAGACATAGGCAGAGACATACATAGAAGGACATAGACATGACATAGACTTTGTTAAACTAGCTCATATTAAGTGGTAACACCAGTGTCTCTTGGGCTGAGAATCTCAGGTGGTTCTTAGTCCTGGAGGCCCAGTGGCTCAGCAGTTGGAGCAGCCTCACAGTGCTGACTCTCACTGGAGAGCTAACAACCTGGTACTTTCTCAGCCAGGAGGATTGCGGCCTCAGCAGTCCCAGTCTGGTGCTGAAAACCTGGAAGGTTCCTGGAAAGCGTTTGTCCTCAGTCAGCAATGAGACTGGAAACACTGGAATAAGCAGTAGCAGCAGCTGGTTGAGTCTACTCAGCTTCAAAGGGAAGCCAAGCGAGCCGATCTGGTCTGCTACCGGAAGGCCTGGGGTGGGTCTTCCACACCGGTGAGGACAGCAGGGCAGTTCTTCACGCAAGGCTCCCTTCTCAGATGCCTCTAACTTGTGGCAAGCTTACATCAAAGCCAAACAATACAGTAGTTTCTTCCACATGTCAATTCAAGTAGTACCATGAAGAAAGACATTTAGCTTTCTTTTAATGATACTAGAGAAAGACAAAACAATTTTGCCCCAGTTGTTGACATGAGCTAAGTAAAAGGGAGGTATTGTGTTTAGACAGAGACACAGATCTCTTTATAGCTGGTTATGTTTCCTAATAATTTTTGTTTTGGTTATATATATATATATTTATATATATATATTAAATATTTATTTATTTATTTATTATGTATACAATAGTCTGTCTGTGTGTATGTCTGCAGGCCAGAAGAGGGCACCAGACCTCATTCCAGATGGTTGTGAGCCACCATGTGGTTGCCGGGAATTGAACTCAGGACCTTTGGAAGAGCAGGCAATGCTCTTAACCACTGAGCCATCTCTCCAGCCCCTATATATATATTCTTATTGGCTTATTGTTTCTTTAAAAAATACTTTACAGAAAAAATGACATCGTCAAAAAACACCCAGGCATCCTTTCTACCTGTGGGCATCCCTAAGCGTCCTGTTATTTCAGAGGCTTCCAACAGCAATTTCGGAGTTGTGCTTACGGATTCCTCTAGGCATAGCGGAGGTAAAGAATCTTCATCTTGTTTGTTTATAATGTCAGTGTCCTTTTTCACATGGGGAGATAGGATAGAATGGGACATTTGTTATTTAGGTTATGTTCTACCCTGAATAGCTACTTTGTGTGTGTGTGTGTATGTGTGTGTGTGTAATGTACGTGTGTGTGTATTTGGGCACGTGTGTGTGTGTGTGTGTGTGTGTGTGTGTGTGTGCTTGTTTAGGCCTGAAGTCAAACCTTACTTATCCAAGGACTTTCACTTCAGAGCTACTTTTCAGTTACATTAAGCATACTACTTATGTGACTATCAACTTTATAAGTGTTAAGACTGCACCTCATAGGTGAATATTTTACTGTTTACTTAACCCAACATGTAGACGTTACTGACTGCCAGTACAGCAGAGATAAAATAATCCTTGCTTTCAAGGATTTAAAGCCTAGTGGGTGATACAGACATCAGAGCACACACACACCAGTAAACTGACTGCTAGAAAATGAAGAGACAGCTCAGCTTATAGCAGTAGAACGGATATACACAGGCACACCAGTCACAGCCAGTTTGTCCATTCCGCCCGTGCTTATACTCCTGGTGATTTGGAACCTCAGGAGAGTACGCAACTCTCACCTCCATACAAAGGAGGGCACATGGTGGTTCACACGGCTGCTTGGCAACTTGAGCTGAGCCTCAGGAGACAAGAATGATGTCTCAGATGAAGGAGCAGGACAGGCCAAGATAGCTTATGCAGATGGGCAGATGACGTGTTGTGTTCAGTTAGTGTGGCTTATTGCTGTCAGGGACGATAGTAGTGTAAGGAAGCAGGTAGGTGTTTTAGGATACCGGTGGGTAAGGACACTTATTGCCTGACAGCCCAAGTTTGACCCCTGGGACATACACAGTGAAAGAAGACGGGAAATGGATTGTGCAAATTGTCCTCTGTCCTCCACACACGTGCTGTATCAGATGTCTCTCTACCCACAATACATACACACATACACACATGAATAAATATATAAATAAACTGTAGTAAGACATTATTTAAAAATGTAATCTTTTCTTGGGAGCTATGAGGAGTCCTCGTACTTAGCCTGACAAGGGAGATTCCAGGATCATGAAGTGCTTTCCTCAGGGCAAGGTTCTTTTACTATACTTGGGGTGTATTGACCCCTATGAGTCCCCCAAATCCTAGAAACTTTATAATTTGTGGTAGTAGGGGGACTACATTCATGCTACCCCCTCAAAAAAAAAGCCCTAGAGGATTTTAAAGAGGAAGAAATGCAAAAGACCCACCTAGAGAAGTAGGAAGATGACACTACTGGATGCAGAAGAGGGAAGAAGGATAGAGCCTAGGTCAGTGTAATGGAGTCTGTGCTGAATGAGAGGGAGGAAGTGTGGGAATGGACACAAGGAACCGTTTCAAAGGATTGTAGGTGAAGCTTCTGAATTTGGAGTCCTCCAGACTGAGACACACACGTGAAATGATTCGTTTGTTGTGTATAATTGCTTCTGGAGGAGGAGAGCTTGTGTGCTAGCCAGTGGAGCTGCTGTGTGAAAGGGACAGTGTGCTCTTCCCTGTAGACATGCTCTCCCCAGTGGCTCTCCTTCCTGTCTGACCTGTGGCACTTGGTGAGTTTGAACCTTGCGCAGTCACCCTGAGAAAGTCGCTTGGTTTTCAGTAAAGAGCCGCATTAACACTTCTGCTCCTTCCGTTTCTTTCCATTGCTTTCTTCTGGAAAGGAATACAGTAAGTACCGCCCGCAGTCGCCTGCCAATGCCTCCGTCTGTTTATCCCCCAAGCCATCTGTTGTGTAAAACACCCTGGTTTTCTGCATACACGTGCCATGTTCAGTGTGACTTCCTTCGTATGCCTTGGAAATGAGGGTTGAGTCCATGCTGAGTTGTTAACAAGTTGCTTGAGAAGCACAGACTCAGAGAAAGATAAGGCTTCTTTAGTTGCTGCCCCAATACCGTGGCCCGGGTCAGCCTTCCGTGTCCAGCTTTAGCAACTTACTACCAGCACTCCAGAGGACCCACTGGCCTTGAAAGCCAGATGTCCACCGGACTCACAGGTGGCTGAGGTGAAAGCAGAATGGCTGTTTAATGGGGTTCGGTGTAACTATTTTGTGGGCCACTCTTGTAGGAGTCACGAAGGAAGCCAGTTACAACCACCGGCTTGCTTGTTCAGCAAGGGAAGTTAGGCCCTTGGTTTAAAGGCTGGGGACCTCACTCCCGATGTTTCCATCTGCCACAAGGTCTAGTCCTAACCTGTGTCTTGTGGTCGTGCCCACAGCAAGCCGTTGTGCATGAGCTCTCTGGCCCACTTTTCTCTGTCGGTGTCATCGTCTCTTTGTGTGCTGCTTCTGTCTCCCTCACATCCTCTCCTTCCCTCGCTACCATGCCGGCGCTGGTTTTGTCCTGGTCTATCTGTGCATGCGCTGACAGACTGTTTCAGAGCAGCAAATTCCTGAAGGGTTGAGGTGTATTCAAGGAGGGTAAGAGTCACAGTTACTGTACCCATCCATAGGTTCTGGGGTTTCTTTTACGGAATTCTGAAAACGTTTCAAATAAGAAAGCATTTATGAGAATTGTTCATTTACCATAACCAAAATTAAATAATTGCTTGCACCTGGCTTTAGTCGTCATTCTAAAATAGAATGGCAGAAACATTCATGTTCGTTAGCTCTTTCTTTGTGAGTTATTTATCATATCTGTAATCATTCGACTTTCCCTCCTTCCAGTTTCCTGTATTTCCTCTCCTGTACATTTTTATTAGCTTTTAAACAGGACAGGGAAACAGGCTGTAAATTATTAGCTATGACAAAAAGTTGGTGAGGGACCTTTAACACAGGGCTTGGGCTTTATCCCTCATAGTATTTGTAGGTTATTCCTGTCGCTGGCACCATGGTGATGGTGTAATGAATGTTCAATTTTCAGTCCCAGAGGCGCCGGATCGGCCTACTATCTCTACAGCATCAGAGACCTCCGTCTATGTCACTTGGATTCCCCGGGCAAATGGTGGCTCGCCCATCACAGCCTTCAAGGTGGAGTATAAACGGATGAGGACTAGTGATTGGCTGGTGGCTGCCGAAGATATCCCTCCTTCCAAACTTTCTGTCGAAGTTCGTAGTTTAGAACCAGGTAATATTTTTTGGGGGGGCTATTTTTTGAGGTAACAAATGCTTACTGTGGAAAAATTTGAAAAGAAGGAAAATATGAAGAAAAGAATAAGTTGTCTGAACTATACCCATCCATAGACAGTGTTTATGTTTTGGCATATTTCTTCTCTGTGTCTTTATATGCCCTGGAATCTTTCCATAAGTACAGCGCTGCACCCCTCATTTTATATCTAACTTTTTAAGCGTGTCATACTTTTGTTGCTGTTGCTGTTGTTTCAGTGGTGAAATTAGAAGTCAACGTCTTGCCCATGCTAAGCAAGCGCTCTACCACTGAGCTACACCCCCACCCCTTAACCATTTAATTTCTGGATATTAAGTTGTTACTCTAATCCCATTTACCCCCAAACCTTGAGACTTTTAAAAAAGTGAGAATAAACTTATACTTTTGTTTGGGCTCATGACCACTTCTGCTCCTGAATTTTTAAATACACAGATGTAGTGGGTGTCAGTGTCTAACTCTCTGCCGTGGGGAACAGATGTAGCTAGTTGGGAAACGACAGCAGCTTTAGATATGGGTGAACCCAAGTGACACATTCCAGACTGAAAATCGTCAGTGATTGTATTTGGCTGACGAGGACACTCGCTTTAAGATTTTATTTTATTCTTTAGATGCAGCACAACATCATCATAGGTTTTTATTAAAAATGTTTTGTGTTTGCCCATTCTCCCAAGGTTCAACGTACAAATTTCGAGTCATTGCTATCAACCATTATGGTGAGAGTTTCCGGAGCTCAGCATCCCGTCCTTACCAGGTGGCTGGCTTCCCAAATCGCTTTTCCAACCGCCCAATAACCGGACCTCACATCGCATACACAGAGGCTGTCAGCGATACTCAGATTGTGCTCAAGTGGACGGTAGGTGAATGGGTTTCTTGTTAGTGAGCGTTCCTGTCATTGTAATGCCCTTGTGACGTGATGTTATGAGCCACCAGTTGTTGGACTCCTAACTGTGGGAAAACGGAAGGGCACTCATGTTTGCCTAACGCACATATTCTAAGAGACAGGGTTGAAGTGAAATTATTGTTTCTTCTGCTCTCATCCAGATGTTAACCTAATTGATACTTTTATTCTTTTTGAATCAAGTGTACATTTTTTTTGGAAGCTAGTGAAGTGTAGGCTATTTTCTAGTGAAGTGTCTACTGTTTTAGTTTTGTTTAGTTCTGTAGTAAGCTAAATGCTCATATACCCTTAAATATCTCTGCATCAGGTTAAAAAGTGGCTACTTATTGCACAACAAAGCTAGAGAAACATCACCATACACATAAGGAAATGTGGTTGTTACTTTTATTTTTGCCTTTGACAAGTCTTTGCTTCTGTTTTCTAGTATATTCCATCAAGTAATAATAACACTCCCATTCAAGGATTTTATATCTATTATCGGCCTACAGACAGTGACAATGACAGCGATTACAAGAGGGATGTTGTTGAAGGTGAGTCCCTTGGTAAGCCGGAGCCCCTGCATAAGTGATTTTGTGGGGAGGGGCTAAACATCATGACCCGTCATCACAGGCTGAGACCGAGTTAGAAATGATCTGGTTTATGCTATTATGTTTCTTCCAATGAAACCCAATTTCCCAGTATATATACACACACATACAGCACATACATATGTGTGTGGGTATATATGCATATATTTACACATTTACACATATGTGTGTATGTTACACACATGCACACCTATATGTAATATATATTATAGTGACCTGATTTTGTTTTACAGACAAGTATAAAAGTATGGGAGAAGATGACTGGTCAGTATTTTATCTGAAAAAAAAATTTTGACTTTTTTTTTTTAGTTACCAGTGACCTGAATGCATAAATCAGCTGCAACTTGTTACTACTTTATAAAGGAAAGTCTCCTCAGTGTCTCTGTACTAGGATGATCACATCTTAAGTGTGCTGCAAACCTTTGGTGGCAGGAACCATTCTGCACCCACCGTCCCCTTTTCCTAACCCTCTGCATGGGTATTCTCATTCTTCTCTGTTGGGACTTTATATGCCTCTTCCTCAGACCTGGTCTTCCCTGGAGTTCTAACCAAAATAAGCCCTTTGTGTTTATTTCATAACATTTTATCAAAGTCTAGATATGTGAGCACCAGTGTTTGGAATTACATGTTTCTCTTACAAATGGTAACTTCCTTTGGACATGGGATCTCTGTTCCCTCTGCTGTGTTCCCTGCACCTTCTGTGGTGATGCGTTTGATGTTGATGGGCTTGTTCAGAGGAAGAGCAGTGGAGTGTCTGGTGACAAGCAGGCTGGGGCAGGGACCAGCATGAGAGCTGGGGAACCAGCAGACCTTCGTGTGGGGTGGGAGCTGCTTCAGTCGAGACGGGTGGTTCTAAGGAATGAAATAGGGAAGAGCTTTCTGACATAAATGTCTAGGTTCCCTCACAGTTTCCTGGAGTCTGGAAGCATCAGGTACAAACCAGATGCTCGATTCTTGGTAGTATTATAGATGGGTTTCTTGATTTGGGAGGAAAACGTCTTCCAAGCTCTGTCTTCAGTGTAAATTCTGACCTTTTGAAATAGTGAATGTCTTGATTGGATGTATAGTAGTTCAGACATAGCACATGTTCTTAGCATGTGCTGGGCCGTGAGTTCATGCACACATACATATACCCCAGTATACATAAATATATATACATGTAGCAAATCTTGTCAGAAAATTGTCCTAGGCCTAGGATTTACCATATTACTTCCTGCCATTAAATACATAGGTTTTTTTAAAAATTAGTTTAAATATGCTATATAATATTAAATATTACAGATGTTTTTTGAGATTTTATATGTTTTTATCTTACATGGATGAATATTTCCCCACATGTATGTATGTGTACCAGGTGTGTGCCTGGTGCCTTCGGAGGTCAGAAGAGGGAGTCAGATCCCCTGGAGCTGAAGTTGTGGATCAATTGTAAGCTGCCATGTAGGTGCTGGGACCAAACCATGTCCTCTACAGAATGGCCAAGTGCTCCTCACTCTTTCCAGCTCCTGTAGGATTTCTTTTAGTACTTATTCAGTGGAATTATTTTTGTAACTTAGTAAAAATCTTTGCAGTCTGGGTTTTTATGCTTAGTAGGGTAACTGCACATGACTGTATTTTGAATGGAGGAATGGTTCTTTCTTTTCTGCTGTAAGGTTAGTGGCATTCTTCTTTTCTGCTCTCAGAAGTCATCAGTAGCCACCTTGAGGGAGAGAAGTGAACCTAAGGAACATTAGGAGACAGTGGGAAGGAGGCATTCTTTGGCGGTCTAGACGTTCGTGCCTTGGGTGTGTGTTGGTTTGTGAACATTCAGTGTGCTATGCATAGTGTGTGGCTCTTCAGTTTGCATGCTTTCCGTCAATCAAAAGGCTGTTAGAAAACACAGAAAGATAATCATGACTTCTGCATTTTGTTCTGTCCAAGTCTTTGTTTTAGTTTAGATGATTTAGAAGAATGAGGATATCAGATTTTTATTTTGAAAACTTTTGACATTGGTTAAACATTTGGCATAAGATGGCTCTAAACAAAGCCGACGTTAAGTGGCATGAATAGCTCTCTGGGTCCCTCTCCCTCTTCCTCACCTTCCTCCTTGTACTTTCTAGGAATCCCTGTGGGTTAACAGGTTTTAACTGTGCTCTTCAGAGGAATCTTTGACCTGATGTGAGCCTGGGACTCGAAGAGCGTTCACCGGCACTCCAGGTCTCGCAGCGCTTGCAGATGGAGTTTCCCCGGTTCTTGGCCAGCTTGTTTATAAATGTAGCACACTGAGCAGTTGGATGTTTAAGTGGGATCCAGTGTGCTGTGTAATTTGCTTATTCCTTATTTTCAAGTTTATTCATTTGAAATTCTTCCTGTGGCAACTGGAGCTATTGGTCTATTCTCTGAAATCCAGGAACAAAATGTTCATTTGCAGAATGTACTTAAACTTTTCTCTAAAGAGATTTTGGCTAGTTATGTGTGTATTGATCCAAAATTTAGGTCTCACCCCTTTCCCTCATTCTCTCTTTAGTGACCAGACTACAATAAGAACACTTGCGTTTCTTATGTTATCAGATCTTCTAAATTCTTTGCCACATTTGGGTAAACTACAAATGTTGTCAGCCTGCCAGTGTTTTTGTGTGGAGTACTTTTGTCTTGTTGAGAGGAGTTCCAGATCCCCATGTATAAAGCTCATTGTGCGCTGCAGTTCTATGCCTGAGGCTTAGCACAGGGTGTACACTCATTGGTTGGGTTTAGACACAACAGTGCACATAGCTATCTTACTTGTCAAGGATAAAAATGACTTCTGTTTGCCAACCTATAGTTTTTGCTATTGGAAAGATTGGCTATAACGCTGAAATACAAATCCAAGAAGATGTCTATTGTAACTGTTTTCTCCTAAAAACCAGAACCCCGTTACCGGAAGCATTGCTAGAAGCTGAATCCCATTACTGGTTCTCTGAAGGGAGTGCCCTGGGTCTAGTGGAGATGTTTATAGATAGGCGTAGAATCAGAAAAGTCAAAGGGCTAGAGTGAGAATAGCCTTACGGGGAATTTTTGCATTTTAGAAATTGGCCCATTCCAGCTTTAACCAGTTTGTTGTTTAAAAAAAAAAATTGGGGTGTGAGGGGAGTTATCTCTTTACAAGTCTAGAACCCACTCCTAATGCCTCTCAGAGACACTTGATCTCAGACAAGCAGATTTTCTTCCCTATAAAATGCGAGTCTGTGTGAATGAGGGGTTTTTGTGTGGTGACTTGGAAAGGGGCTGAAGTGTTTTTGTCTGTGTTGAATTAGAAAGGAGCCTGTGATCCTGGTCCTGTCAACCAAGCACATTTGACTTATGCGTGCGGTGCGGTTTTTTTGTTTCTTTCTATCCCTTTAATTAATTCTTAAATCGGTCGGTGGTATGCTTGGATTTCTAGGAAACACTGGAAATAGTTTAAAGAGTCAATTTCTAAATGGGATTAAGAGTACTTGAAGAGTTAATTAGATCTGGCAAAAGTGTCTCTGTTTATGAAAGTTTGTCACAGATCCATGAAAGTGAGAACGGGGCTGATTTACACTGGCGTGCTCAGTTTGGGAGTATTTCTAGATGAAATGTTGGCCGCATGCCACAGATAACAAGCCCTAATAGTGGAGACACTTGTGCAGTTCTGGGGCTCTGACTCAAAAGGACAGAGGTCTTGGGCACAGCGGCTGTTTGCCTTTTGTGGCTCCGCGGCAGCCGGTGATGTGTCCATGGCAGTGGACGAGGGTTCTGTGAAAGGCTTCCCTGCAACCTCAGGGTCGGGCATGCACTGTTTGCTGAAGTTTTAGTGGGCGGGCATAGTGGCCAGACTTGCAGGACTAAAATGAGGATTTGAGATACTTTCCCCCCTATCCATGTATTTTTATTAAAGGCTCACCACTAATTTTTAATAACAACCAGTATTGCTGCCAACACCCCAGATACCCTTTGAGTTCATCTCTTCACCTGTTTTACGTGCCACTTGGTATAAACGCTGTTCATCCATGATGCAGTCAAAGGGCTCACGTGGCGGATGCTTTTATCTCACAGGCTGTGTGAAATGCTGAGCGCTGCTGATAAATCTCATTCTGAAAGCACGGAATGCGCACATTTGTGTCACAAGCTTGCGTGGTGTCCACAGTTTGTCTCTCGCATCTCTTTTCTAGGTTCAAAGCAGTGGCACACGATTGGTCACCTGCAGCCGGAAACCTCCTATGACATTAAGATGCAGTGCTTTAACGAAGGCGGGGAGAGCGAGTTCAGCAACGTGATGATCTGCGAGACCAAAGGTAGGACACGTGCGGAAGCCTGCATTCCTTCCTGGCCTGTGTTAGAATCCCAAACACTAGATCACATTTTAGAGCTATGGGGATATTTCTACATGCAAATTCTGCTTTGGACGCCTTTCTAGATGCATGCATTTATACTGCCCCCATAGAAGTACATTGTGTTGGAAAGAACGCTTATCTAAAATATTGTCTATGTGATGGTGCCCATTACTTTCCATGTGACCATATATACATCACTTCCTTTTTCTTATTCTTCATAAAGAGAGTAGAAATATTTGCTACTTTCTATGAAAATTAAAATATAATTAAAACTATAAAAGATTAAGGAAAAGTACTACCCTAGTGTCACAGTTATGATAATGCAGTGTCTGAGGCTGAGGACTGCATAAGGAAAGGGAGTGTGTTGAGCTCCTAGCTCTTCAGGTCTGTGAGGACCTGTGACAGGCGGCATCACAGGGATAGGAGTGCACATGAGAGGAACTGGTCATCTGGCAAGACAGAAAGCCAAGAAGTTCAGACAGGGGCAGCCTGCTCTTTATAACATCTCTCTCATGAGAACCATTAGGACCTCACAAGAACGTAAGCAGTTCCTTCTGAGTCGGGAACCCTGGGAGTCCCTTCTAGGCCCCAACTCTTTACATGGCTACACTGGGGACTGGAGGATACACTGAGGCCATGGCAACCTGCTGAAAGCAGTTTCTTGAGTGATGGATGCATGTACTAGCTACATGTTTAATAATGTGTTAAGTTTAAGATAGCGGTCACAGATTTTAAGTTGTCGTTCTCAACTCTGCCTGCACCCAGAGAATGACTATAGGGGGATCTTTAAAAGGAGGAAACACCACATGGGGACAGAAGAAATGGTTAATCTGGTTGTTCATAAAGCAGATTGGAAGTCTTTATACCTCATTCGGACTCTTCTCAATGGTCTTTAACACAAAAGTCTCCATTGCGGATCTCCGTTGTCCCATTGCTTAGTGAGAAGTAGGGAACCATCTTTGAGATCATTTAGGAAGTTCTGTGTCTTCTCCTTCCTCTTTGCTTTCTCCTAGGTGTCAGTGGGGCCCTCAGTGCAGCACTGCTCATAGCCAGCCAGGGATCTGGCTTTTATCTAGTCATGTAGGCATGCTGAGATCTGGTAATGCCTATTTTAGAAGATAATAATAATTATTATTAAGTTTATTATCATCATTAGTTTACACAGTGTCTCATGTTTTCCTATGTAGCCTTGAACTCCCGGCCCTTCCTGAATGCTGAGATTATGGGCACACAGCCTCATACTCAGTTTATGTGGTGTTGGGCTCAAACCCAGGGCTTTGCGTTCTGCTACATCCCCAGTCCTTAAGGAGGATCTTTTGAAGAAGGCTTGGGTGGTGTGGAAGAAGAAAGTTGGATATTTCGACTAGCCATTAGTGTCGGCTACAATTGTTTTTATTTGATGATGAGAAAAGGAATAAAACAAGGAAACAAAGACTCAAGATTGAATTGCAAAGCCAGGCTTAGTTCCTGCTTAGAAATTCTCAGTCATGTGTCTTTCTGCTGAAAAGCTCTCCCATGAAATCTGCATTAGCCATCTGTCCACCTGGACCTTATCTTGAATTTCGTTTGGATTCTATCTGTCTGAGTACCTTTCTGAAGGCAGCATTGTGATGCACTTAGGAGTTCTTGCTTGTTTCTAGACTGCTGTGACATTCAGAATAATCAAATGAAGTATGTCATCTCTTTACCCAACACCTTAAGAGTCTTGCCAGACCGGGCTAGAGAGGTTGACTATTCTTGCAGAGCACAGCAGTTGGTTCCCAGCACCTATGCTGGATGGTTCACACGTGCTATAACTCTATAGCTCCAGAGGATCCAATGCTCTTCTGGCTTCTAAGGGTGCCAGAACACACATGTGCATATATATGCACAAAATTATTTATATAAATCTTAGCAGACACCAGATGAAACAATGCTGGTCTATGGTTATAGGTCAGAGAGAAGGCACCTGCATAGCATGTACAAAGTGGTGTGTCTGTCCCCAGCCCTGCAAAGAAGGAATCATATGAGACGGTATCATAGTGTATTTTCTGGTCATGTGGCTGTGTTCAGAATAGCATCCCTCATTATCAGCTGCAGGTTATAGCCGGTGGGAGTTTATTGAATGGAGGCTGGGAAGTCGGACTTAGTGGTGACAGTCTGTCAGAGCCTCCAGTCTGTGTCATAGCATATTGGAAGAGCAAGTGAATTAGACCAGACATAAAGAGTCTACATTCAAACCCACTCCTGTAATAGTGGTGTTGATCCATTGGTGGAGATAAGGTCCTGACTACCTAATCACCAATTACATTTTTTAATGTTGTTATATTGTGGTTACCTTTCTCCATGAGTTTAAAGACAGCTAAATTCAGACCATAGCACTTTTTGTTACAGCCTTAAGATGGAGCTCTTTTTTTATCTCCATTTTTCTGAACACAGACCAGGTTCGTGGAAGTGAACGTGATTTAAGTGGGAGGGTTGAGTTTTAACCTGGGGATCCTGGTTCCAGAGAATGGGCCGTCAGCTACTATACTCTGCTTACGACGGAGTGGGACTTTTCTGACATTTAGAGCTTTAAGAACATGTGACTTGCAGATGGTGAGAATGGAGTTTGTGTCCCATTTGTTAAATAAGTTTGTGATCACAGTTGCCCAGAATACCCATGAAGTAGGAAAGAGGACCGTGTTTATATGGACTCTAGTGGCCTTGTTGGGGGTGCTTAAAGGATACATAAGGTGTTTTGGGTTATGTGCAGTTGCTATGTTATATCAAAGTTAATTGTCTAATGTTCCTTTTTTACATGATAGGAGAGTAAAGCACTAAATCTAATTTAGAGGAAAAGATATCACACTGACTTACTTTTGTTTTGTGTGTTTCTTTTGTTTTTGTTTTGTTTTCTGTCCATAAGTTGAAGTATTTTAGTTCAACCTGGGGAGTCTTCTGTGAGCCCAGCCCAGCAGATCATCATACAGCTGTTTGGGTCAACCCAATTTGTATGTTTCTTGGCTCTTAGAATTGCTCAAAAATTTGAGGACTAAAACTCTGGCTGATCAGAATTTCAAATTCTGGATCTCTCCTTGTGACTCACTGGTGGTCATATCATCTCCGTGAGGAGTGTAAACAGACCAGCCTGCCTCCCCAGCCAGACCTCCTTCGGAGAGTCCATTTCATAAGCCCTGTATTCACTCTGACTTCATTTTTTTTTTTAATATTTCATCCAGTAAAACGTGTTCCTGGAGCTTCAGAGTATCCCGTGAGAGACTTGAGCACCCCTCCCAGTTCTTCGGGAAACGGAGGGCATGTGGGGCCTGCGACCAGCCCTGCCAGGAGCAGTGATATGTTGTACCTCATCGTTGGCTGTGTGCTTGGTGTTATGGTCCTCATTCTTATGGTTTTCATTGCGCTGTGTTTGTGGAAGAGTCGCCAGCAGAGTGCCATACAGAGTGAGTCATAAGTATTTCCTTGTGTTTTTCTAAAGATGGGTAGAAAAAATATTGTCAGAATAAATATTGATTCCTAACACTTTCATGTATTTGTGCCCCGGAGTGAAAGCTGCTAGACTCTCCACTCAGAGGGGGTGGGTGACTTTAGAGCCATTCCTGCTGCCAGCCAAAGTAAGTGGAGCATCACATTAAATTTCCCAATAGAAACAAACACCAAAGCCCAAGCTAAGCAGGTTTCTGAGTAAATAGCTGTCTTGGTGCTGGGAAAGCCTGACTTTGTTGGACCACCAAAGAGGATGAGTGCTTGAAGCATTGGTTCTGGAATCACTGTAGGAACATCTTCGTGCTGGTGCAAGTCTGGTCAACAGGGGATGCCTTGACAGAAAGGAGCGCAGTGAAGCCTGTTAGACACCGTCAGTAGGTGCCATGAGCGGGGATAGCGTGGCCCTGACTCTAACTGCTATACCTGCACAACTCTGAAGTGGCATACAAATACATCAAGTAAGAGGCGTGATTTTAAATTGATGATGGTATTGTTCCTGTCCCCAACCGTTTGAAACACTAAAACCAAGTCAAGCAGGGTTATCAGACATCAGTGAGGGTGAGGGGAAGGTTTTCCTTTTTGGCCCAAGAATAAGGAAATAAAAGAAAAGCAAGGGGAAACCCATAGTGATAAGTATTTGCAGGAACCATTGTCAGATTCTCCCCCTTTAAGTTAGTAACTCTTGGGGGAAAAAAATCGTGTATTTTGATTGGACAGTGCCTTCTAAAAGAGGCATGACTGGATTGATGACATCAGGCTACAAAGCTTGTGACCATTTGATTGGGCCTTTAAATGGTTCTAAAGTTTTACTAATTGTGTGTGTGTGTTGAGTAGGAAAGCATTGTTCTGGTTATGTGAGCAAGACTGATCTGATAAGAAGTCATTTTTCTTTGTGATGATAATATCTTTACAAAATGGAAAATTATCATGAGTATTTATTCAGCCATTTATGCCACCAGAAGAAACTCATTGTCTGCTGCCCGTCAGACACCTTGCTAAACAATGGAGATCTACTGATAAGATAGCCAGGACCTGCTCCACGGAGCATGGCAGTAGGTGTGGGGGCTTTCCTGTGGGGAAAGCAGGACCAGGAGAAACTCGGAGAGCACCTAGCAAGAGCCTGGCACCAGGGCTGTAGAGTTTCTTTGCTAGGATTCATAGGAATAGCTTTTCTTTTTCTAAATGTTTCTGGCAGATGTGCCTCTGGAAATCAGGATTTGCACAAGTGTTTTTAATATAAGGGATAAAATTGCCTTTTTGCCTTTGGAACCTCACACCCTTGGCATGCACAGTGGCGGGAGGAGCTATTGAACAGCCAGCAGATGGACACATGTCATCATCCTTTTTTACCTAAAAGTGCTGCTTCCTGCTGTTTAAGTCGTTCTCGACTCAGTATTCTGACAGTTGTTTTCAGCTCTCTGCAGTGCGTGGGAGTCTAAGCACTTCTGCTTAAGCGTTGCTGGCGCTTGGATGATTTCCTTTTGCACATTATCCCCTGGGAGTAATTCTCCCTGATAAAATTTTCCTTCTATTAGCAGAGTCTGAGTTAACTCAGCATGCCAAACTACTCTTCACTCTAAAGAAACAATAGCAGCAACTCTACCAGAGCATTGTGAGAACAGTTTAGCATGTTTTGCGTCTTAGTGGTTTCATTAATAACATTTCTCAGCAGGGAAGATTTTTTTTTTCGGTATGTGACTTTGCTTTTCCTTCTGGGCTTGTTTATTCTTTTCAACAGAATACGATCCTCCAGGATACCTCTATCAAGGGTCAGAGATTAACGGGCAGATGGTAGAGTACGCCACGCTCTCAGGAGCAGCCCGGATCAATGGGAGTGTCCACGGAGGCTTCCTCACCAACGGCTGTTCTCATCCTCACCATAAAGGCCCCAGTGGAGTCAATGGGATCCTGAATGGAAGCATCAACAGAGGGCTTGATTCTGCACACACAAACTCGCTAGCCAGGACACGGGTTGAGTTTGAGCATGCCCACCATCTACTGAATGTAAGAGACCTCATTGTAAATGATAGCTTCTCTGGGCCTCAGTGTGGTGGGTGGGGTACAAGGACTGGTGGTCACTCGACTTCTTTCACCGTAGGCACCCCGTAAGTCGTGGATGTGGGCATGGCTTGTGTCTCCAGCCGCTCCAGATTTAGAGGAGTCTTCATCAGTTTTCTGTCATCAGTAATAGCTGTAGTTGTCAGCTTGGTCTAGCTTTAAATTATTTACCACAAAGTGGAATGCAGGAAAGAACACATTGGGAGTTATTCTTGAGACGAAATGGAAAGAGTGCTGAGCAAAGACCAGGCCAGATGGTTCACATTTCATTTACTTGGAGCTGAGTCTGAGAACTGCAGTGCTGTGAAGTCTGGCAAACGGAGGAACGGTCTACAGCACACTGGGGTGCTGTGGTAGAAGGAGGTGGTGGTCAGCGCTTCTCATTGAAGAAGCAATTCCAGTCTGTACCTGCTGTTGACCGATCAGTACACTTGTAAATGTAGATGCTAGGACAGTACTGAGATCTTTTCCCTTAGAGCTGGAACCCGGGGCTCCTCTAGTAGGCAAGTGTTCCCCTGACGAGCAGCACCCCTAGCTTTATGAAGACCGTGAAGAGAGCTCACAGGCTGCCACATCGGGACTTCGTTTAGCCCAGTGATTTTTTTTTTTTTTTTTTTTTTTTACCCTGTAGCATATAACCCCTTTGGATTTTAGAATAGCATTTTTAGCCACAAGGAGTTCAGTTGCAAAACCTTGAAATTTCCTTATTTCTGAGACAGTTTCATCCCTTGTGAATGGACAGGAATGACCGGCACAGTTTAGGTAATACTGCTTGACGGGTTCTCATATGAGGGAGTTTGATTTATTATATTTCTGGCCTGGGCATCCATATTACCTTTTAATCAGATAATTGTTCAGTTTATCAAATTAAACACTTTTTCGTTTTTACTTTTATTCTGATTACTAAGACCTTTGCTACAATCTGGAAAAGTTAGTTTTCTTTTTCCATCTTCAATTTAGTAAAGATACTGAAATATTAGGTTTGCAGCACAAAAGCTGGAAGGTCCATTTGTACCATAAGGTTAAAGACCTATAGCTTTTGTGGGACTGAATTTTGGTACATTCTACAAAGTGTACCGTCACCAAAAGGTAGTAATTTCATTCTTCTGTGGAGGAAGTCACTATCCCCAGTCCAGTCCTCGTCTCAGCTGAGGAGCAGAGAAAGCTAATGGAGAAAGCATTTCACTTGGAACATCATTGGCTGTTTCTAGAAGGAGCCCTGTGGAAGACCAGCCCAGAACTCTGGCTTTTCAGAACCGACTGGCCATTTAAATGAGGTTGTCAGTGTGACTGTAAACTTTTCATCCTCTTACCCTTCTGAAAGTGAAGACATAAAGAAATTACAACCTTACCTGGGATCGTGAAAATCACTGATTTGACTTTAGCAGTTCAGCAATTTTCACAAATGACATCGTTCTTCTGAACTTCTGGAGTTTGCCCTCATGGACTCGATGTAGTCCAGGGATTTGCTTCCTCTGTTGTTAGGTGGATTAGGGTTACTGAGAGAAATGTCTAGTCTTGATTTGTTTGGCGCTTGTTAAGATAAGGGACATGGAAAGTGTAGCAAAAGCTGCCTGAACCTTCTCTAACCTCAAAGGCCTGCCTGAGGTTTGAGTGCTGTGTGACACCCCTTCCCCCTTCCCAGTTCAGCCCTGCTGGGTTTTTTTCCAGAAAGCAGAACTCTGATTCTAAGGCCAGTCAATCTTTAACTTCCTGTTTGCCATTCTGTATGTCAAGCGAACATTTTACAATGAGGTATGTGTTAATCTGGGCATTTTCCTTAATTGCGGAGCAGTTCCCGCCAAAAGCAACATCAAAATATTAATATTCCCTCCAAGTCATTGCTGGCTGAGAGTCTGCTCCATCTGGAAAAATATGACGTTTTAAAACAGTACAGTCAAGTGAACAGACCTAACCAAAATAATTACGGGAAAATGAAGATGGGTTGATCTTGTGACATCACTCAAACAAACTTTACACCCTGTCTCCCTAAGAGGCGTCACATGAGCTCCTTCCATGACTGCTAGAAAAGAAAACACGAGTGGGCGCTTATGATGCATAATATATTTTAAGGCATAAATTTGAAATACTGAAAGGAAGTGACTAACCTCCCTCCATTTATTTGCTCTTTTTCCAGTACAAAAGTACCTGGAAGAATGTGGCAGCTCAGCTTTAGGGGTGCATGGTACCGTTGCTCAGGGCTCACTTGTGAATGAGTAGCAAGTATCCCATTGCTCAGGCACTGTGTGAAAGTGTACTACCTCCATTGGTTAGTGGTGTGTATTTGTGTTTATTTAGCAAGTGGTCTCTGCCCCTTCAGCTTCTTCTCTTCTTTTTCCTTGGATGTTGTCCTGCCCAGGGTGGAGGAGTGTACACAGCGGTGCCTCAGATTGACCCACTGGAATGCATTAATTGTCGGAATTGCCGGAACAACAATAGGTATGTTAGCGTGGGCCCAGCCACACTGCTGTGACCAACACATTCTGTGCCACCTCCTTGTTTTCCTCTACTTTACACAAAACTCCACCTTTCTTAGTTTAAGGCTGTGATTTTTATGTTTCTGTGCCTCAGTTTCTTTAGGCATGGAGTGACGATATTAAAGGCTTTGTTTTTGAATAGAGTGTTGTTAAGGGTAGGGTTCTTCGCCATATTGCAGTTTTTGTCTTTTCCCATTTCTTATTTGCATGTCTGTGTTGGGATGAGTATAAACAGTTGATCGTGTTTTAGCAGCACACAAAACAAAAACATCTGCTATCTATAGAGTGGTTTTCCACAATAATATTGCTGGAATGTTTTTATTAGACTATGCAGTGTTTCTTTTCTCTTTTTTTTCTTTAATTCTTAAAATCTTATGATACTTAAGAAAATATTTACTTGGGCTGTGTGGTGTATGTCTTTGGTCCCAGAACTCAGCAGGCAGAAGCAGGTGATCCCTGTGAGTCTGAGGCTAGCCTGGTCTACATAGTGAGTTCCAGGACAGCCAGGCTACATGGAGAGACCCTGTCTCAAAACAAAACAAAAACCACAAGAAATTTTGCATATGTATGTCCAATGCATGTACATGTGTGTACACGAGTATGGTACACATGTGTGCATGTGGAACTTAAAGGATGACCTCAGATGCCCTTCCTTAGGTCTGCCTTGTTTGTTGAGACACGATCTCTCGTTGACCTGGAACACCTCTAATTTTTGTCTGTGCTGGATTACAAGCCCCGAGGATCTGCCCTCTCTGCCTTCCCAGCACTGGGGTTGCAGACACACACCACAGACCAGGGTCCATAGTTCCCTCCCCATCCCAAACCTTGCTTTTCAAATCTACAGTTTTCAATAGTAAAAGTGATATATACAATAGTTTAAATAAGATAAAATCCTGTAGAATAATATGTATATTTCAGTCTTGACACATAGGAAACTGGCATGGCGGCACATCTCTGTCTATGACCTCTGTAACCTGTAATCCCTAAATTGGGGAGTATAGTCCTACAAATTCAAGACCAGCCTGGGCTACATGGTAAGACTTTATCTCAAACACAAGCAAACAAAAATGCACCAACTTTGACACACTAAATATAAGAAAGCTTTCATTCTATTTCTGTATGTATTAATTATTAATATATTAAATATTAATTGCAAAGAACTAGCAGACAGTTTGCTAAGAAACTTGAATTTTAGTTGGGTCTGATAGTGCAAGCCTTTAATCACAGCTACTTGGAAGGCCGAGGCAGGAGAATTGTAGGCTCAAGGCCTGCCTGACATGGGGTGGAGGCTCTTAGTTTTTCCATGTACTGCTGTAGGTATCAATTCCAAAGGATTGTTGAAGTTACATCAGAAATCTTAGTTCTTTTCTATAATGATTGCATTGAGTTACATAATCCTAAAAATCCATCCCACTTCTGAAATTCTGCAACTAGAAAACTTAGTACCGTGGATAGCTGGAGTGTAGCTGGAAGTTTGGATCATGCATTACTGAGAAACGCTGTGGGATAATACTTTTGTTTACTGTAAAGATTTGTCACTCATACTGGCTTAATAAAGTGCTGATTGGCAAGTAGCCAGGCAGGAAGTAGAAGTGGGGCAACCAGAATAAGAGAATTCTGGGAAGAGGAAAGGCTGAGTAGCAGTCACCGGCCAGACACAGAGGAAGCAAGACGAGAATGCTACACTGATAAAAAAAAAAGGACCAAGCCAGCCGGGCGGTGGTGGCGCACACCTTTAAACTTAGCACTTGGGAGGCAGAGGCAGGCGGATCTCTGTGAGTTCGAGACCAGCCTGGTCTACAAGAGCTAGTTCCAGGACAGGCTCCAAAACCACAGAGAAACCCTGTCTCGAAAAAAAAAAGTACCAAGCCACATGGCTAAACATAGACAAGAATTATGGGTTAATTTAAGTTGTAAGAGCTAGTTAATAATAAGTCTGAGCTAATAGGCCAAATAGTTTATAATTAATACAAGTCTCGGTGTGTTTATTTGGGACTGTGGGACCAGGCAGGACAGAAACTTCCATCTATAGAGAAGGGTTTCCTTTGTTGCTTTTCAATGAAATAAAAAGTTAAGAGTTATCCCTAGAAATCAGTTGCACCAGAAAGACCTAGCTAACCATAAATCAAAGTACATCTTTTCAAGGCAGGAGAGCTGGGTTTGTACTGGAATGAAAGCAAGCCTGGACTGCATAGTGAGACCCCTCTCAGAAAACAAACAGTACATTGTTTTAGCAATTCTCAGAACAGAGCAACAAATCATAGCTACTTTTTGCAGAGCAACAAATCATAGCTACTTTTTGTTCCTTACCTAACTTGTGAAGGCTTATTATTAGCCAGAGCTGTCTCACCTAGTTTGTATACTAAGAGTTACAGGTTTCAACTCTGTGACACTCATTTAGAAAATGTGCATATATCAAAGCCACAGTTTTGCACAGAGATTTTCACAGACTCTCATCACAGTTGGTTAAGAAAACATGGGAAGGAACTTGAAAACCTAGGTGCGGTAGCTTTTGCCAGTAATCTCAGTGCTTGAGAGGCTGAGGTGGTCAGATTGCCATAAGTCTAAGGCCAGCTTGGGCTGCAGAGCAAGACTGTGTCTCCAAAAACTACAGAGGAGGAGGAAGAAGTTAATGAAGCTGGCTCACACACTTGGCAGTAATCAACTGGGTTAATTTAACAAGTGGTCACGATAGTTTTTGTGTCTCGTGTTGTCCTTGTGTGGTTCTGTGGTCATTGTAGATCTTGACTGTTAAGAGTGTTGTAATGAGGGGGGCCCTTTGGTCTACAAATAAGTAGTCCTGTGCCTTGGCACTGCTTAGGTTTATGTTCCTGGGAGACTTACATAGTATTAGAGTTAGCACCCTTATCTGAAAGGTAAAGAGTTATTCTCAGTAGTAGAAGACTGATCTGAACACAGTACAATATAGACTTTAATAAAATGTCCTGATGATGAGATTCCATCTTATGCCCAAAACAGATCTCTCCCCTCCCTCCCTCCCTCCCTCCCTCCCTCCCTCCCTCCCTCCCTTCCTTTTTGGTTTGTCAAGACAGGGTTTCTCCATTTAGTCTTGGCTTTCCTGGAACTTACTCTGTAGAGCAGACTGGCCTCGAACTCACAGAAATCCAACTGCCTCTGCCTCCCAAGTGCTGGTATCAAAGGTGTGTGCCACTACTGCCCAGCTGAAATCCCAGTTCTTTAAAAGAATTTAAATGACCTCTGCCAACTTCAGTTTTGTCATTTGCATGTTCATCTGTGGAGAATTAGGAGGTTTTATTATAAATTATAATGTATTTCTCTTAACTTTGAGATTAATAGCTTTCTGCATTTCAAGTTTGTTTCTCTGCTGTCTGGAAACAAGAGAATTTTCTTCATCTATGTTTCTTGCTTGCTTAAGTCTTCTTCCTGCATGAAAATCCACTTGTTTAGGGAAACACACACACACAGTAGTAGCAGCAGCAGTAGCATTGTGCATCTTAGAGCCTTATGTTTAAAGAGCAGAAGCAAACCTTTGATTCTATAGTGTAAACTACAGAAGGATATGTGTTAGAAAAGGAGGCAAGTGTGAAATGTTGGAAAACACAGTGCAAGTGGTATCTTAACTCATATTAAGGTTTCTGAAGAGTGTCACATATTCAGGGATGGATTTCTGCTTGACACATAGCAGTGTGCAAAGGTGTTGGAGAGGGGAGACTGTTAGACATTGTTGTAAGCAAACTTAGCTTTTGTCCCAGGAATGAGGAAGAAGGGGATGAAATTCTAGAGTTGCTGTCATCATGACTCTGCCGTTGTCTGATAGGGGCCCCAAAAATTTAAATTAGGACTGGTGAGATGGCTCCACTAACCAAGGTGCTTGCTGCCAGGCCTAACTGCCTGAGTTCAGTAACTAGGACCCACTTGATAGGAGGAGAAAACCGACTCCCACAAGGTGTCCTCTGACCTCCACACATGTGCCATGTCCCACGTATGCATACCACACCGACTAAACAAACATTTTTAACAAGTTTTTTTTAAATAAAGATTCCAAATATGTAAACATTTTTCAAATGCGAATGACCTGGTTGGTAATTGCCAGGGTGGTGGACGTAGAAATAAGCAACCTAATAAAGCAATTCATTGAGAAAAGTGATGAATTTGGTACCAATGGTTGTTGCTGATCCAGGGAGACAGGCAAGGATACTGTTGTTTGGGTGGAGATACTGGGACTGCAATACAGATGTAATAACATCTGTTGCAAAGTTTTCCAGGCTGTACCTATAGTTGCAGTTTGGTGTTTTGAAAGGAGACAATAACCTTGACTGGCTAATTTTAACCCATTACTTGAGCCGTTGATTTGCTTTTGTTTATTTTGGAATTGAATTACTCATTCTTTTTCTAAGATGTTGCTTATTACTGTTTTTTTTTTTTTTCTCACCACCTTGGTAATATTGTCAAAAAATAAAAGAAATGAAGAAAGGAGAGTGAGAAGGGACAAAGAAGGTGTGTTCATCTGGTAGACATTTGCTGCGGGTCTGCAGTGAGGCAGAGGTGTAGGGATACAGGACTAAGCCAATGGGCTCATCCTGCGTCCACGGGACTCATGGTCTGGTGTTTTTCAAAATGACATCATAAAGATTAAGAAATAGTGAAACTAGGTCTTCTAAAAAGAAAAGAATAAGATATTAGAGCTCCCTAAGCGGAAAGCATTTTGTTAACAATGAGGAATTTACAAAATGAGGTAAAAGGGACAGGTTAGGTTTGAAGCTTTCCAGGCAGAGAGTACTATTTATGTGGAATCTCTAAGTCAGGATGCCCACATCCTCCATATAACTGAAGGAAGGTTGATGTTCCCAGAGACTATTTTTAAAAAGGGTCAGAGGAGAAAGGTCAATGAAACCACGTCATCCAGAGCCACAGCAGGTTCGCGAAAGATTTTTAAACAGCTCGTCACCAGCTAGACCTACCGTCATCAAGAACACTGCAGGCACAGTTTGTGAAGTGAGAATCAGAGTGGGTGTGGGATTTCATAAATGAAACGCTAGTTTGTTGAAGAGGCTGGGGCAGGGTGAGTCTGGGTCATCAGTTGTAGTCATCTCCCTAGGAGTCAGCTTTGACGAAGGCTCCTTGCCCAGCAGTGTGCTATAGGACACCTGGGGTTAGCCCTGGCATTGTCTTCTCTGTTTCACAGGCATTTACGACCAGGCAGGGCTCATTCTCATTCGGAGTCTCTCTGTGCACAGCATCTCACCTGCCCTGCAATTTGTTCCTCCTTTTCCTCTGCCTTCTCAGGGTTAAAACCCGAATGCATTTCTTAGAGCAGGGCTTTTAAGAAACAGTTGTTGCTAACCCTCTGTCAATCCCCTTTCTCATCCCTCTATTTTAGCAGTGACTCTGAGGAGCAAGGGTGACGCTATTGACATAACTGGAGTACTGATAGAAAAAGATCGGGGAGCAAACCAGGTGCAGAGACACGTGCTTTTAATGCTCAGTCAGAGGCAGGGGCAGGAAGATCTCAGTGAATCTGAAGCCAGCCTGGTCTAAACAGTGAATTCCAGAATAGCCAGGGCTATATGAGAAACCCTGTATCAAACAAACAAACAAACAACAGCAACAACAACACAATGGAGCAAGTAAGAGGGAAGGCACCCTCGCCATCTGTGGGAAAACTGTCCCAGGGCTTCTGTGGCATGTTAATGACTGTCGGCTCTCCTGTGTTCTCTTGACTCAAAAACATTTTCTGGATTTTAGTGCTGTGTGGAAAGAGGCCTGTTAAATGCAGCCTGACAGGGGGCCGGTTTCCTCCACTGAAAATGTAACTGAGAAACCGTTGTGCCGTTCTTATGCCCTCTGCTGAAGACAAAATTGAGAAACCATTGTACTGTTCAGCCTTTCAAGAGTTAAACAGATCGTAATCAGATAAATCATATTCTTTCTGCCTTTCTCTTCTCAATTTAGACAGAAGAGTACAGTTCTGGATATGCAATCAAATGTGGTTTGTTAGCTGCTTGGCTGGTTTAATGGGAAGGAACTGACATTAAATTGGGCCCATTTGCCATCAGTCTTGATCATCTGTAGGAGAGAGTAGAGGAGACGCTGATGAAATCCACAGATGAGCGAATAGAGGTCCCATCAGGAAAGAAGGAGAGATTAACTTTAAGGGTCCTAGAGAGACTGGAAATGGGCAGGAAGTAGAAATCAGCATGGAAAAATGTCTATAATTCATCTGGGGGGAAGAAAAGTCCAGGCTGAATGGCTGATAATCAAGAGAAAGAAAGTCACTGGGGATAATGCCTAGAAAATCAGTTATTGCAGATGGCTGCCAAGTTTGTGTGATAATCCTAAATGTCTGTGTGTTCTCGGTCCGGGAGTGCCCTTCCACAACTGATGTCAGCTGTGCTCAGATGGAAATGAGACGCAGAGATGAAGCGAGGATATTAAGTTATAGAAGGAGTCTCCGGCGAGGTTCGATGGACCCAGGTGGTTGTTAATTGTCTAGCACACTTAGACTCTTCCTCTTAGTGGGTAATTTTTTTTATAACCCAGCCCCTCTTCTATTTGTGACCACTTAGCAACTTGAGAACTATCCATAATGCTAAAGAAGAAAGCACGAAAGTCCAAGATTCCGCTTTTCCTTCACCTATGTAATCTGTCCACTTTGAGGAGAAAAAAAAAGTCTTATATATTTTTCTTTAAGATTTGCTTTTTTTCATGTGTATGTGTTTTTGTGAGTGTGTGCCACGTGTTTCTTTAGAAGTCGGAAGAGAGTGTTGGATTGCTTGGAGCTGGGGTTGCAGGCAGATGTGAGCCATCTGATTTGATGCTGGGAATAGAACACCTGCAATGTTCTCAATCGCTGATGACATCTCTAACTGCTCAATACCTTTTCGGAAAAATTGTATGTCTCCCCACATTCGCCTCTTCTAATCTGGAGGCTGAGAGCCTGTTGTCATGGAGTATTGTGTTGCTTTTGGTCTTTAAACTATAAGCCCTCCGTGAGTCTCTCTGCCCCGTTCTTTCACTGCCTCCCAGCACCTATTGTCACCTTTTGTGTGAAGGTAGCTGATAAATTAACTTCTAAAGGACCATCCCACCATGATGCTAGGGTCATCACAGTATCCAACAGTGCAGACGGTGAGAATGAATGACGTCATGACCCTGCAGGAGGGTCATCAGAGGGCTGTGATACAGCAGCTCAGCTGCTCCCACAATCCAGGAGTAGAACAGCAAGTAAGAGAGCTCGCAGTGACGAGAGGAAACAGCAAAGATGAACTAAATATGAGACAGACCGTCACCAAGATACTGTTATGGAAGTCTTCAGAGCACGGGTGTGAAAATAAAGGTCGACTATTCAAGGATTCAAGAGTCTTTACTCCTTGCCTTCAAGGCTAATCAAGAGGGTGTGCCTGACTGGCTTAGTGGCAGAATACTTGCTTAGCATGCATGAGATCCTGGGTTCAATCCCCAGGACTGCAAAGAACTTGGGAAAAGGGTTTTATGTAAAACTTGTCCTGTCATCTGAGCAGAGTAACTGTCATGATTATGCTTGATTATATCCAGCCTTGTAATCAGAAGTGAAATACTTCTCTAGAAGATATTTGTGGCCGGGCGATGGTGGCGCAAGCCTTTAATCCCAGCACTCGGGAGGCAGAGGCAGGTGGATCTCTGTGAGTTCGAGATCAGCCTGGTCTACAGAGCTAGTTCCAGGACGGGCTCCAAAACCACAGAGAAACCCTGTCTCGAAAAACCAAAAAAAAAAAAAAAAGAGAGATTTGTGTGTATAGTATAGTTTTACAGAAATAGCTAAATTATGTTTAACTAACTACTCACATGCCTTGTCTCCCAAATGCAAGCTTATACAAATGGTCTCTTCTCTTTTTCATTCCATTTGTGCTGTTCCTGTGGCTGATTACAGAGTATTTCATTGTTCCTGTGATTCCTACAATAGTCATTTTTCTTTCTCCTAAATCTTCAGACAGGTGGGAAGGTTGTCTTGTACACTGGCGAGTCCTAAACCACCTGGGCACTTACTAGGTAACCCGGACTTTGTATAGACAGGAGTTCCCTTTACTTGGTGCTGATATAATTAAGACACCGAGTTTCTCGGGCTGGAGACAGCTCTGCAGAAACGTCAACTCCACGGTTGGCAGCACTACATTTGAAGGCTGTGGAGCCTCGGAGTGTAAACGTTACTGAGTTGTGTGAACTGTAAAGTGCCTTTTAAGAGTCTCAGCAAACGTTCTGTTCTTTTTCACTCCGTGGAGATTTAGTCTGTTAATTTACATATTCGCAGCTACTCTGTGGGTTTTGATTGCGTTAGAAAATGTCTGAGAGCATGCTCATTGACAGACTCGCCTCCTCACGCTGCACCTGGTCACATTCAGGAGAGAGGTCGTATCCCTCTATGGCCCATGGCCCATATGCTTTTATCTCCGCATGCCTAGCCTAAGTCCCAGATGGTCTTGTGCCGACCGACACACAGACATCTGGAAGTACACTAACCGGAAAGCGATGGAATTGCTTACATTTGGTTAGCTAAGTGGTTAATTGCTGATTCTGAGTTAAGATTCAATGTACTAGAAAATTTTAAGTCAGTGTGGTTTATCATGGTGAGATCTGGATGGATCCAAGCTACTTTCCAAATGTGTCTTATATTACTGTCACCCCCTCTGATGAAGGAGTGTTCAGGATGGAGTTTGTGAGTTCCTGTTACTTACATGGAAAGCATATGCTAAGGGAGTTGTACCTTTCTTTCTCCTGCTGAGAATCTCGTTTTTGAATGTCTCTTTAATACCTGCCTGTGGCACACTGCCATCCATGACCGTCCCTATAGAAGCTGACCCTGTTCTTCTGTCTCACTGACCCTGGTCCTGCCCTGTGCGTGTAACTTCCTGCCCCTCTGGCAGAGGATCTTTAGAAACCATGGTGTGGAAAAGCCCTTAGACTTCACTCAGGAATCCCATCTACAGCCTGTTTTAAATTCAAGAAGAGCACAGGACAGAGGAAGCCAAAGGGAAGGAAGAAGGCCTCTCACTGTCTGGTGAGTCCCTGGCATTTTATTACTTCAGCATGATGAAATTCATTCACATTAGCTCTGCAAACTAATATTTGTAATGTTTCTTTACAGGGAACTGCCTTGGTTTTTTCAGATTCTGGTAAGTATGGCTTTTCTTTCTCCCTCAATTTAATTTGACTTCTTTAAAATGAACTTCTCTTTCTGTTTCTTCTTTGTTGTCTAAGTTCCTGGCACCTTCCATTAATTTTCAGATTCCTGCAGAGAAAGGGAAACAGGAGCGTAAAGTTTACTTAGCACCTGTGACACAATCAAGGTCAAGTATCTGGCTGTGCTTTTTGTCTTATTGTCCTTAGCTGTCTCCTGTGACAGTTGAGGATAGTCATTCACTGACCTCTAGACAACTCTGACATCAACAGATAGTAGAAAAGTATCTAGCCAACAAAATAGCTATCTATTGAACAAGGGTGGACAATCAGTATTGTGATGCCAACAGCCGGAGGATCAGTGTGCTGGGTTCTCCTGCCTTAATATCCCTTTCTTCTCACCTCCTGGGGTGTGGACTGTGAGCAGCAGCTTCCAATGAGCCTGATGATGTTCCTTAAGAGCTTGCTTGCTGGAGAAAAGGTATATACAAAAGCCCAATTTTCTAATATAAATAATTATTTATTTTACATTTTTTTAAGTCCTTCCTTACTGTATTTACTATGTGCTTGGCACTGGGCTTTATGACTTTCGCTACACTGCCCTTCTGCTGCTACTTGTTCCACTCTGTATTTTATCTCTTCTGTGTGTTGACACTCGTTTTCCTTCAACCTGGAGACCTTCAACACCACTGTATTGTCACTGTCTGCCAAGGGTCGAAAGAGGGGTCAGATCCCCTTGAATTGATGTTATGGGTTGGTTGTGGGCCACCATGTGGGCGCTGGGAACTGAGCGCAGGTCCTCTGCAAGAGTAACAAGTGTTTTTAATGGCTGCACTATCTCTCCAACCCCAACTTGTTTTCTCTTGTTCTTGTTTAATGCTTGATAATATTTCTTTTTTATATATGCCATATAACTGGTATAAACTCTAGAAAAAAGTTTTCTTCCAGAAAGGATTTACTTTTATGTTTGGCCATATAGTTGGATTAGGGCCAAATCACTTGAAGCCCAGCTAGGGTTGAACAGATGTAATGCTGAGTTTAGGCTTTGTAAAAACCTAGTCTAAAAGCTGTTTTAGATGACCCAGCAAGGAAGAGTGTTGTCCACAGAGATGAGGACCTGAGTTCAAACCCCAAGACCCATGCGAAAAGCTGGACACAGTTGCAAGTGTACTTATGACCCCAGTGCTAGGGAAGGTGGATACAGGGGGGATTGCTGTGGTTTGCTGGCTGCCAGCCTAGCTCCAGATTCCATGAAAGACCTTGTCTCAGAAGAAAAGGTGGAGAGTGATGGAATAGACACAGAACATCCTCCTGGACTCCGCATGCACGCAGGGCCATATTGCCACACAGACTTGGGAGCATACACCACACCTACATATACCACACTGTTTCACATCTACACAGTAGGCCCATTCTATTCCTGATTGACCCTTACTTTTAGGAGATGGTCCTTTGAGAATCCCATGTAAAAGCCTATGTGTGTTTCCAGGTCTTTTCTTCTTGGCAGGCTCTGAACTATTGTCTTCCTAGCCCCAACGATGCTTCTGAAAGCTCAGCTCAGCTCCTTAGCTCCTCCACTCTTGATCTGCAGAGCTTCATCTGCACTCAGTTGAGCAGGTGCCTCAAGAGCAAAGGGAGGCTGAAGGTCAGGTTCACACTCACTTCTCATACCCTTAGCCATATAAATGCTTTAATAACTCCCGATACCTTGAGCAAGTTTTTTTTTTTTTTTTTTACCTTGAGCAAGTTTAAAGTAAAATTCCTTCATCCTTTTAGTGGTTCGTAGCAGGACAGATATTACGATATAAACTAGGCAGCCAGAGCTGGGAGCCTAGAATTTAAATTTTAAGAAATCCTTTCAAACCAGGTGGTGGTGGCACATGCCTTTAATCCTGGTCTTTGGGAGGCAGAGGCAGGTGGAGCTCTGAGTTCAAGGGCAGCCTGGTCTACAAAGCAAGTTCCAAGATGGCCAGGGTAATAAATACAGAGAAACCAGAGAGAGAGAGAGAGAGAGAGAGAGAGAGAGAGAGAGAGAGAGAGAGAGAGAGAGAGAAAAGAAATACTTCCAGTTAGTCACAGCAGCCATACTGATTCCCCTAACCAGAGATATTTCTGAGTTTAAATTCCCCAGTTCCATAGTTGAACCTAATGCCAGGTCCTCAGCTATGAAGTCAGTAGAGCCAGATACAGCCTGGGAAGTACATGCAGTAGTAGCAACAGCAGCAGCAGCAGCAGCAGCAGCAGCAGCACTTCCTTCCACATCCCAACGTTCAGCTGCAACTCTGGTTTGCTTGTTTATCTCCTCTGCTCTGCTGGGAACAGGACCTCTGCTGTTTTTACTTTGTTATTCACAGTGTCTACCACAGTGCATCACAGTTGGAGGGATCTTCTGCAGGAGACCCTCATGCCCGTTAAATTCTCTCATAGTAGTTTGAAGCTAGAAAGGTTTTCCCCTTGACATCACCCCATGTTTTAACATGTTCAGAGTCTGTGGGTACCATGTGCCACTCAATAGTTCACTTTGGGGTTCACTGAGTAGGAGAGCCGGAGAGGATAACAACATAATGCATCGTGGGAGGAAGACATTGATCACATGAACACTGTTAAAGTTCTGAGTTGAATCAAGTAGCCAAGAGAGCAAGTCGGAATTAATATCACACTCTTTTGAGAGGTGACGTGTCCAAGCCAGGGCTCTGGTTCCGACTCTAGTACATCCGTGTCTATACCTGCGCGTAATTCGGACCAGTTGTAGACCTGCCTGGGAAAATGTGGGTCATATTCATATTTTTGCCATATTTTCAAAAGTTAATTAGATCCCTAGTGTCCTTTAACTGTGCAGTTAGTGTATTTTTTTTAAATAGAAATTGGGTTTATTTAAGTTAAGGACTTGATTTACCAACATGCCTCTGTTCTCTTTCAGGCTTGTCTGCATCTTCTTACTCAGAACTGGTTTTTCCAATGTCTTGAGCCAACAGAACTGGACCCTTTCCTAATTTTTTGTCCCAGAAACCTGCCCTGCTATGTGTAAAAAATGAAAATAAAGAATTCTGACCTTTATTCTTTCGAATGACCTATTTCTAGCACATTGCCATTTTCTTCTGTTTTCCCGTCTGCCTTACATAAAAGTCCATCGTTTTCCAGCTTTTCTTAGTCCCCATTTTAGAAATTAAGAAAAATGTACCAGGAACAGAGGAACAGCTTGATCTTACAGGTGGTGATGATAAAATGTAGACAATTTAGCACTGTTGGGTAACTGGAGCAGGGAAGCTGAACTAGAACCCACCCTTCAAAGGCAGACTGGGCTTCTCCGGAAGGCATTCTCCAGTCCTGGGGTAAGGGCCCAAGAAAGAGCGTGTCAGAAGACTGAGTTCAACGGCAGTAAAACAACCAGCAAATTCAAGGGGAAAGGAAGAAGAATTGGGGTACATCCAAGGAAACAGGATCCTGGTGCTTCTTGGGGAAACCATGAGACAGTGGAAGCAGATCCAGAGATGGCCCGGGCATCACCGCTAGCAAACAGTGGCATTAAGCAAATATTATAAATATGTTCAAGCATTTACAGGAGAGTAAACACTCAGGAAATGAACATGTGGATGTTTCAGCCGTGAAAAAAATCCAAATGGAAGCTTCAGGGCTGAAAAGGCACAGCAAGTTGAATGGCAAATGTGCAGGGTGAACGTGGCAGCCATTGCAGAAAACAACAGAAGAATCGAAGAACGAAAAGGTCGAGTCAGGATCTACCCCGTTTGAAAAGACACTTCTTAGCTGGTGGCAGGGGATAAAGGTCGAATGGAATTGAAGTGAAATGTTCAGTGCTGGTAAATTCCAGCCACTTAATTCTACAATGGGGAAACTATCTTAAAACTCCTGGCATCTAAATGACTATCCGGTTTCCTCCAAGGCTGAGAGGAAAGCCACCTGTGACTGTCAGCTTGACAGGGTGTAGCATCACCTAGGAGACAAACCTCTCAGGTGCGGCTGTGAGGGAGTTCCTGGCTTAGGTTAATGGAGGTGGAAGGACCCTGAATGTGGGCAGCACTGTCCTATGGACCAGAGTCCCAGCTGAATAAAAGGGAGAAAGCAAATGAAACACCAACTTCTTGGCTTCAGATGCAATGGACCAGCTGCCTCCAGCTCCTGCCGCCATGCCTTCCACACCGTGGTACATTGTCCCCTTGGACTCAGAGCTGGAATAAACCTTTCCTTAAGTCACTTTTGTCGGGTGTGTGTCACAGCAAAGAGGAAAGGAACTGAAGCGCCTTCTGAGTTCAAAGCTGTGCGTTTTTATTCCGACAGTGTTCAAAGCCATGCGTTTTTATGCTGACCGTCATTAGGTCATCCCTCTTATGCGGCCACGTGTCTTAGCTTTCCATCCTTCCTTTCTCTCCCTCGTTCCTTGCAGTAGCTGGTGTTTCTTGCTCCTGTGTGCTATATCTGGGAACTAGTTAATGAAATGGGAGGTGTCTGCTGGCAGTGAACTGGGAGGAAGTACATAGCTTGGGTCATCACAGAAGATGCTGCCCTTAGGTTTGCCTTCGGTGCATGTCCTATCGTTGCCCACTATCGCTAGCTTTCAGAGTTTTGCTATTTCAAATTGTAATTAGCTGATTATTTTTTAAGCATAATTCTTAAGAGTTTGTGAATTTAAAATAATCATTATACTTTTAAATGAACTTACTATAATTATTGATGTCCCTAAACACCCAGTTCTGTTTCTTCTCACTCAAACTCTGCAGGTGTTTCACCAAAACCAGCGCTCCCCTTCCTGTGGTCCCAGTGGTAGCGCCTTATCCTCAGGATGGTCTGGAAATGAAGCCCCTCAGTGCCGTGAAGGCACCCGTGTGTCCAGCTTCCACAGTTCCTGACTGTGGTCAGTTACCTGAGGAAAGCATCAAGGACAGTGTGGCACCAGCACCTACCCAGCACACCTGCTGTCAGGACACGCTCAGTGACATCAATTCTGATTCCACAGAAGATACAGCCGAGTTCAGCAGAGGTACAGGGAGGCGTTTAGTTTCTGGTCTCCAGTGGGCTGAGAACTTTATCAGGAAGTTTTCTACCGTCAACTCACTGTTTGCTAGCAGACTGGGTGGGAGCATTGGGAACTTCAAGAAAAGATAAGGATGGATAAGAGACACTGGGAAATTCTGTTATTACATCCGGTAGCTCATGTTGTCTCTTCCATCTGAGCACTAACCAAAACTGGCCCTGCTTAGCTTGTGGAATTGGATGAGCGCACACGTTCAGGGATGGATAGCAGTAGATAGCTCAGGCTGCTCATTCCATAGCATTAGGGGATGAGCCCTGCTTTTCTCTGGCTCGGCTGTACAAACTATAATCTTTCTGTAAAGTACTATTTGTAGGGGCTCTTAAGAGGATCATTTTAATCTCAAATAACTTATATAGTAAGTGACTCAAGAGAATTGGTTTTTTTTTTTTTTTTTTAATGTATTCTTCTTCCTCGGAGTCAAACCAAACTTAAGTGGGACTTACTTCTTTGTGTTTCTTTATTATTCAACCTACTGTTTTCAGAACTGCTGTGTGAAGACCGTCTATTAGTCTATAATGTGCCCAAATCTCGTGTTTTTCAGGAGATAGCAATGGCCCTTCAGACGCAGAGGACAGAGCTTTAAGTTGGGATCCTCTTATCTTGTCAGCTGTCGTGGAGGACTGCGTGGAGAAGACAACATGGTCTCCTGGCCGTCCTCTGGAGGGGCTGCCGGTGGTTCTTCGGCAAGCCCAGGAGACCTGAGAAAGTACACAGGCCTCCTCATGTTCCCACTGTAAGCCAGTGACTGTACAGCACAGGCTGGGGACAAACTGTGTGAAGGACATTAATTCAAACCAGAGAAAACCGTTATTTATTTTTGTAGTAGTAATGTCATGAATGTATCTTAAAAATGTGTGCCCTTTTATATTATTTATGTCTTAAGTATGCCCTTTTCATTTCTTCTTCCCCTTCAATGGGACCCCCACACCACCACCTATAGTTTCAGTAACTGGGAGAGCATAGGGATCATTCTGTTTTCCAGAACCTTCAATGGCAGTAGGAACTTGTGCTGGGTCCCGTCTTCTGGCCTATTCAGTTGTGGGGAGGAAGACTGCCCAAGCCTTTTGAAGTTTGCCACCGTCACCCCCAGATAGAAAACTGTCACTTATCCCAGGCTACCAGACTTTTGGGGAACTTTTAAAATCAACCACGGTTGTGATCTTATATTTATAATGGCAAACCCAACTGACAAATTTTATGGCTGCCTTCCAGAAAAGTACTAATACTGACTTAGTTTCTCTGTCTACCTGGGTACAAGAAATGATCAACCTTCTGGGTAGCAATTTAGCCAGTGTTATGAACAGAGAAGCATGTAGGGCCTGGTTGGATTGTTGGATTGTGTAGAAGGGGGAACCAAGTTCAGAAGGAAAATGAGTGCCTTCGTGGCCCACCGCTTTAATCATGTCAGCTTACAGGGTGGGCGCCGTGTTTGCAAGGGTGTGTGCAAAATCAGGCTTGCAAAGGGATAGCTTGCAAAGAAAGCTGCCACGCGCCCCAGGAAGAAGGGACCTAAGCGGGCTCTGTATTCCGTAGTGCTCGTAGTGCCTCACCACTTGAAGACGGCCCTTTCTGTCACTTCCAGCACGCACAGCGTCCTGGATGGTAGCAGCAAGCATGGTGGGTCAGCCTTCTGCCACTATGGCAGATTACCCGAGATGATTATCTTACTCGGGGGGGGGGGGGAAGGTTCTCTTGGCTCACAGTTTCAGAAGTTCCAGTTTGTGATTGAATGGACCTGTGGCCCTGGGCCAGTGCTGAGGAAGCACACTGTGATGGGCATGCATGGTGGAGCAAGATAGCTTATACCATAAGCCTGAGGCACGGGCAGAAAGGGAAGAGGAGCAGAGTGTACACACCCCCTCCGAGAGCGTGCCTCTAGATCTGGATCCCTCGCACTTATCCCTCGCACTTGTCCCCAGTTCAAGCCTCTACCACCCCCTAAACATGCCACCCTGGGCACCAGGCCTTGGGAAATGGAGCCAAACTATAGCAGATGGCAGGGAAGGCTAAGCTCGAGGAAAAGGTTTAGGGGCGTTTTCTGACATTTTTCTGGCTGCCAGCATTGTGAACTCAGTCTTTGGTCCACAGAGTCTCTGCATCACAGTTACTGTTTTCTGAGTGGCAAGAACATTGCAGCTATCTTTGGAAGGCTTTTCTCCATGTGTAGAACAGAAACCCCAGGCACCACAAATGCACTTCATAGCTCAAACCAGGCCCTGATGGATCACTGCTCTGTTTTTGAATGGTGTATCCCTTGGGGTGGGGGGAGGGGGAACGACAGAAAATTATTCTCCTTTGTGGAATCCAACAATTGCAGAATACGTTTTGTTCTAGTTGCCCACAGATCGCAGTGGAAGAGAATCAGACTCTGTACTAATCAACTCTGTGTAGATGTGCCAGTGTTCCCTTTCACGCATTTGTATCTTTTATAAACAGAGCTGTTAGCAGGTACGTGCTGGTTCAGCAAGGTAGAATGCAGCAACTGGAATTCCATAGTTGGGTAGTGGGGCTGCTGGAGAAGCAAGTTCCATGATCTCGGGGTTCATGTCTGTAGTATACGAGATCTGCAGTTAGTTTTGGAGACAGTTAGCTGCAGCCCATACATCTGTGACTAGCAAAGGACAAAGTCCTAGTACACGTGACGTAGAGACATACTGTGTGTTTTGCCAGTCTAGTTAGAACAAAGCTGTCCCATCTCGGAGTGGGGGTTTAGGAAAGCAGGAAGCAGATGTCTGTGGGCGGTCAGTTCGTTGTGACTTGTGAAGCATGAGCTTTAGGTCAGAAACTGCTTTTAAAGATTGAATTTGACATGGGGCTTGCCCATGATGAAGAGAAAATGACTTTACCTTTAGGGCAATCTCATTGTGGACTGCTTTATTTATGATAGTAACGCTGTTTTAAGTGTTATCCGTTTTATTGTATTTTATTTATAAAAATGGCTTTATATATTGAGATATATAAATATAAATATAAATCTATATAATTGCTTTTATATTTAGGAGTTTGAATTCTCCTCAGTGTGAGTTTCTCTGAACTTTCATGCCCTGCACAGTCACCAAAAGTGGTCCTAGCAAGTGTCACCCCCCCCCAGGAATTAAGAGGCCACAGGAAAATATGGGGGTGGCATGCATTTGTGGAGGAACTACTGTGTTTTAGTGTTATCCAACCCCTACAGCAAGCAGAGCAGGCATGAAATTCCCGGCTCACATGTGAACAAGAGGCTGCACTGGAGCCATTTCCCCGGCCCGTCACTCGTGTTCCCATTTCCCTGCTCTCTGGACACTCTCTGTGGGACCAGTCCAGAACGTGGGCTGTCGGATCCCTACTGCGCTCTTCCTCTGCAAGCCTCCCGCCGCAGGCTTCCCCCTGTCCAGACTCATCCCAAACTGGCAGAGCAGAGCCAAGTACTCCATCTTCAGGAGTCTCTCATTGGCATCCTGCCCTAGCCCTCACCCCACTCCTACCCTTTCCCTCTCCCTCTCCCTCCCCCCATGGAGGTTTGACCTTAACTGACCTGATGACCGTGAAGTTGGTAGGGCCTCTTCATGTTTTGGGTGACTGTTTAGCATTAAACTTACTCGAGTCCTAGTGAGTCATGTCGCCGCTCCCTGGTTGTGTTCTTCAGTGCTGACTCTGGGGATAGGTGCTGTACAGGGTACGGGTTAATTGCATTATTGAAACTGTTGGTGTGATCTCATCATCAAGTGGTTTGCCGGATTCGCTTTGTACAGACTGAATCTCTGAAGACCAAGGCATCGTACCAGGCTGATCCTATCACTTCTCTCCGCCAGCTTCAGTGCTGCCAGGAAACTGTTCGGAATTGTCTTTACCTGTATTGCTCGCTCTTACAGCCTTGACTGTGAGATGCACGTTTTGTACTATATTGAAAAATATGTTTTATTTTCCTTAAAGTTGTGATATTATGTTTGAAATTGTACATACTTTAAGTGATGTAGTTTTGACAGGTTTTATTTTGTTGATATGATTTTATATTAAAAGAGAATGCTGCTTTCACACACAGTAGCCCTGTGAAGAGGGGTACTCGTGCACTTGTGTGTGCACAAAGTAGCCCTGTGGCTTGTTTCTAGGGTATGTAATGTCCTGTTTGGAAACTTTTCAGAATCTCCACCTTGTTGCTCTGCAACTCCCCTGTGTACACCCAAGGGCCCAGCCACCTCTCACTTGTCCTATCGAGATTGGGAGGGAGCAGAATCATGGGCAGGGGTTTGCTAGGGAAGATAGCATCGGGTAGACAGGTGGATGGGGAGAAGCGAGGTGAGAGGAAGCCCTTCTTCCTTGGAGTGTCTGTTACTGCAACCTCAGGATCCTTGGAGTGTAACTCCAGGATGGATGCAGCATCTCCAAATAAACTTGCTTCACCGCTTTGAATAGTGGAAGTGGTTCATCTTCCCTGACCAGAAAAAACAACAGAACCCTCCCCATCGGGTGTGGCCGCCGTTTTGTACTTCATTTCCCATACTTAAATAAACTATTTTTTACTCTTAGACACAGTCCTGAGAGCTGTGAGGAAAGCTGAAACCGTTTCTAATAAAGTCGAAGTGTGTGAGAACCAAAGAAACTGAAGTTTCTCCCAGTTTTCTGTCTCCCGTCAGGCGCCACTTTCCTTGTTGCTGGCAGATCAGCCTTGGCTTCGCTGCTGTTTTCTTCTCATCCGAATCCTCTGCGGAGGCAGCTCTGCGTCCTGATTCTTCCAGTCAGCCAAACAAGCACTCGCTTGTGTTTCACCCAGATCACACACACACACACATACGCACACTCGGAGCCAGTGACTCACGCTGGCAGCTAGCAGAGTGTGACTTTGGAACAACCCTCACTTTCTGTCAGCCAGCTCCCCCAGGCCTGGTGGCTGGCGCAGATTCCACTGCTGGGTCAGAGGTGTCCCTAAGCTGCGTTTCAGCAAAGAAACACATACCTAGGCACCTGGTTCTTCCTGCCAGTAAAACAAGGTCCAAGCAACCAACTCAGAAGTTTGGAATTGAAATAATGCTGCAAGACATAGATAGAATTGCCCTAGGAATTGCTCAAGCCAGCTCCTCCCTCATCCCTCTTCTCGAAAGAGCTTAGAGCTGTCTCTTAGTGTCCTGGCACCAGGGACATTCCCTGTACCATATTCAGCTACTCTCAGTTGCCTTCCATGTTTTCTTCAGTTGTGTAGTGTCCTCTCTCTGCCACAAGCCAGCTCAGGGTCACTTTTATCACGTGAGGTGATGCAGTTGGGACACATCCACTTCCCCAGTCGGGATATTGAATGGGAGGTAGTTGGTATCTGCGTGTTGGATGGGGAAGGGAGAGTTGCCTCCTTGCGTTTAAGACCACAGTCTGGTGGGATCATTCCACCCTCTTTGCCTTCCCTCAGCCTGTTTGCACTGTCATTGAACTCCTGGTGTTGCAGTCACCGTGAGGGTGACTTTCACTGGTGCCTCAGTGGATTCTTGCACAGGGTCTGAACTTGAGGTGGTCGTTGCTGTTTCAGTGCCTAGAAAGGGCACAGGTGGGCAGAGAAGAGCAATCAGGGGTGCTGAGGCCACTCTGGGGACAGCACAGAACCCAGCCCTGGTCTCTGTGTAGCCATTGGCACAGGTGCTGCCTACCTGCTGGTGCCTCAGTGCTTTCCCTGGATCTCCTCTGATGCTGCCTGTGCTCCCTGCGGTGGGCAAGGGAGAGAGGAGTGTCAGAGGGTTCTGTACCTTCCTAGCCTTCCTTCCCAATTCAGAAAAGTCCAGACCCCAAAAAGATAGGCTGTACACTCACATGGGAACAAGCAAGCGGCTGAGGTCTGTGGGGAGAAATGCAAGACTATTACTTGTCTGATGCAGTGCAGACCCCAGGAGAATGGCCCTTCCCTTCCTAGTGGGCTTAATGCAGAGTCTCAGAATCCTAGGGGAAATGGCCTCAGAGCTTGAGGCTGGCTGGGGTCTTGACTGTCAAAGGATGACACACTAACAAGGGAAGAGACTAGATTCCTCTTTGGGTAGGTCTACACCAGACTGCCCTATGGGGTCAAACAGCCCATCCTTTCATTTTCCCCACTCACAGGGGAAAGTGTGTGGGTGTCGAGCAGCATACTGGAACACCAGTAGAGAGATTGCCAACGCCACCACCATTCCTGTGCCTGCAGCACCCAGTACAGCGGGGTAGGCACTGAAGGCAGGGTCCACTAGGAGGTGAGAGCATGGATTGTATTAATTGGCAACACGGAGATGGTACCCTGCATATCCCAAAGTTTCTGCTGCCTATTGTGGGAGGCCTGGGGAATGTGGTGGTGTTCAGTTCCTTCCCATTGAAAGAGGTGATCTGGCTGCCTGGTGCTGATGGTTTGATTCCCAGCCAAATACCCATTTCTGGCAAAAGATACATAAGGTTACTTATCTTGATGTATCAGGCCTGAAAGGATAATATATATAGGCCATGAAGTAAGGAATTCCCAGGACAGAAAGAGCAACAGGAAGCTGAGCTCTCCTGTTCCTTGAGAGGTAAGACTGAGGCACAGAATGGGCTCCTCGTAACCCCTAAACATCATTCTCTCTCCAGTTTCTTCAGACTGAAGCTGGAGTAGGTCTGCTCCTATGCCTGGGTTCTCCTGAGCTGCCCAGAGAGATGGTAAAGGACAGTAGGAAAGAACAAATAGATGCATACATAGGCTAAGGGACCATCAGGATGGAGACAAAGGACTGGAGCAGGATACCCTGTGAAGAGGAGGATAGGTCAAGTTTCAGTTCTTTGGGAAAAAGGCAAGTTCCTCCCTGCTGCCAGCCCAGCACCTGGCGTCTTCACCTCCGAAGGATGTCCTGCGGTGTGGTGGTTCATAGCCAGGATGCGGAAGGCGTAAAGGACTGCTGGGTCCAGCCCTCCCAGAAGCCGGTTCCTGCTCTCTGGCTCGATGTCACTAGCGGCTACCTCCCAAGCACCAGCCTCTGAGCTGGGGACACTGGCTCTCTGCTGTACCAGGAAGCCCGTCAGGTTTCCGGGTCCGTAGATGGCCCACTGCAGCTGCACCTCTCTCCGTTGTCGTCTGTAGGTCAGGCGGCTGATGGTGACATTGGGAGGGGCTGGATACCCTGGAGGTGAGTGAAGATGGGGATACATAATACAGGCATCTGCCTAGCAATAGCTATGTGGGTTTCCCCCTTGGATGGAGAGTCTGCAGAGAGGACGGACAGGATGGCGTGTGTATTCCTAGGCGCCTGTAATCTCCACTTTCCCATTGATAAAATGAGTGGCGTTCTATGTGCCTGTATTCGAGATTCCACCAGATTCACACTCCCATAACCAATCTGGTCACTTTCTGGAAGGTGCCTAAATTTTGGAGAAGGTAATTTCCAAAGCCTCCTGCAAAGCCCTCTGCAGCCATCCGTCACCTATGTCCCTTGCCACAGGAGCACACACCCCCTTTACACTCACTCAGGACCTCCAGCAGCACACTCTGGCTGCTATTGCCCACGGCATTGTGGGCCACACACTGGTAGGTGCCCCTATGGTGTGCTGGGTCAGCATCTCGGACTTGAAGGCGCAGGTGGGTGCCCTCGGGGTGTAGCATGAACCCATAAGCACTTTGTTCCAAAGGCTGTTGCTGGGGTCCGAGCCAGAGGAGCCGAGCAGGTGGTGTGCCCTGCTGGAGAGCACAGCCCAGCCAGGCCTCTTCTCCCTCTAGCACCGACACTCGGGGTTCAGCCACTGCCAGCTGTGGGGCTTCTGCAGAAACAGAGAAGATGATGCTGTAAAAAGTAGCTGCCCCCAGCTGGTGGGAATAGCTGTTGGGAAGCCTGAGTAGATAGAGAAGGCAGCTTTTCCTAAGCCTCTTGGCCCTCCTGTTCAGACTTCTGATGTGGTCCACTCCGGGTTCTGCCGGTCATTGCAGTGTTCCTGAGTGATCCTCCACCTTCCCATCCCAGCCTCTGTTACTTCAGGCAGGGGTCCGGCTTACTCATCCCCCATCCCCAACATCTAGCTGGGGCCTCCTTCCTGCAGCAGCCTGCCATCTCCTGGCTGGCACTTTACAGAGCCATAGGATTCTGAAGGCCCCTGACAGTCAGGTGCCAAAGGATCTCTTGGAGTGGGATTTCTGAGTCTGAGGCATCAGGAAGGAAACATTTTGAGTTGAGGATCTCCTTAAAGCCCCCTAAAGTGCACTCATCTCGAAGACTTTGGAGAGCAAGTGGAGAATTATTTTGTGAGACCTGATGCATGCAATAGCTCCTGTTTGCTTTCCCCACCTTTTAAATCTTTCAGTTTTGAACTCTTATTTTCAGTTGTTCATAGACTGGGAAGGGGTGGGTGAAGACGGGGAGTGGGGGACCAAACTGTAGATAAAGCAGGGAACGCAAGAAGAGAGGTCTTCGATGCCTGAGGCTCTGAAAGTCAAGAATATGGCCAGGCACCTCCCTTGGGCAAACGATAAAGTGATAAATGCAATCAATGGACCCACACCATCTAGTCCAGTGCTGCCCCATCCCAGACTGTAGCTGGCAGCCACGCATGTCCACTGAGCACTTGAAATGAGGCCAGAGGTACGGTAAATTACAAATATGCTGCATTTTCAACATAGTGTGAAAAATGTTAATTAACTCATGAATAACATTATTACATGGGAATGAATTTTAAATAATTAAATGTTTTACCTCTTAATGTTTTAATGTGGCAACTAAAATTATATATAGCTCATATTATATGTTTATTAGACAACACTGATCTTGACCAAGTTCTCTCGTTTTATGGATTAAAAAGGGAGAGGGGCTGGCAAAAATGGCTCTGTGTGAAGGAACTTGCCACCAAGCCTGAAAACCTGAGTTCATATGGAATCCACATGGGAGACGGAGAACATTGACTCTCACACATCGTCCTCTGTCTTCGACAGGCAGAGAGTGGCAAGGGCGCACACACACACACACACACACACACACACACACACACACACACACACGGAAATAGTCTGAACTCCTGGAGAGAAAGTGAATCAGTACCTCTCTTGATTCACTTCTCAGTACAGCACTGCAGACCTCCAGAGTCCCTAACCCTGGTTCTGAAGGGGTCCCCATGCCCAAACCCCAGCACCATGACGGGTCCCTGCTCACCTAGCCTTAGCCGGCAGTGGGAACCAGGGCCTTTGAGTGGGTGAGAGCCATGGCAGATAAACTCTCTGCCTGCCAGATCTCTCTGAGCCTGTAGGAGGTAGACAGCCGGAGAAGAGCTGGGGTCACCCAGGGACTGCTGATGTCCGTCCAGCCAGCTCAGCATGGCAGGAGGTTCACCTCCAGGCCACTCACAGCTCAGCATGATGAACTGGTCACCTACTGTGGCTGTGGTCCCACAGGTGGGGCTCCTGGGAGGTTCCCCTGGAAAGGAGAGATGGGATCTTGTGGGCAGGGGAAGGGCCTGGCGGACACACTCTCCCCCTACCTTTCCCTCCACTCTCTCACGTCCCTTGTCATTTATCCAGGGCTGACCGTGTGGGACGACAAAGGCAGCAGCAGACGCTGAGCAGCTATTAAAGTTGGTGAGCACTAGATTATAGGTGGAAAACAGTCTTGGGCTCTGGGTGCTCTTTGAGACAGAAACACATTGCAACCCTCACTTGGGCATGGATGCAGAGGAGGACACAGAATAGAACATTTGGCGAAGACAGCTTTGAAGTCTATTTCTAGATCAACATGTAACAGGCAGAGGCAGAGTGTAAGACTGAGGGTGTCACAGGTGGAGGCAGAGGAGGGCAGAGAACATGATGGACAGGAAGCTGAGAATGGAATGTTACCATCTCTGTGTTCCCTGAAATGCCTGGGAGCAGGAGCTCCAGAGCTTAATCCCAGACCCCAGGTCCTTCTGGGTATCCTATAATTCATGCCCACACTTCCTGGAGCCAGCACTACCAGGGTTCTGGGTGTTAGCTGTGTCTACTTACAGAGAGTGACCCTGCAGAGGATGGGCATGGCCAGGGTTGGGTGCTGTCCCATGCAGGTGAAGATGCTGCCATTCGGAAGTCCAGTGGCTGTATAGCTCCAGGTGACATTGTTGGGGGCAGTCGGGCCAATCCCTTGGGGCCCTTCCCAGTGAAGCTGGGCTTTTGGAAAACCCCCAGACCAGGTGCAGAGCAGAGTCACAACCCCAAGGGTGGGGAGCACAGCACAGGAGGGCTGCCCTTTGGGGGGATCTAGGTAGAGAGGTGGGTGAGAAGGAGCTGAAATGGCTCCCCTGTTAGTGCCCAGAAGGCCCAGGTGGGGGCTTGGAGAACGGGGGTGACGAAGGGGAAGAAAATGGAAAGGGGGTTGGCAAAGAAAATATAGGCCTTTGAGTCAAGGAACAAGGAGTTCAAGGGGTAGGCAGTTCGGAGCTCCTTTGGGTTCCCAGAGGCCCCATGAAAGGCCTTTGGTTCTCATGTTTGCCCCTGGAATCTCGCCTCTCTGTCATTGTAGTGCCCTTCTCTGTGCCTCAGTCCAGGCCTTGGGACCATGGGAGTAATGACTTGGAGAGGGTACTAGGGAAGTCTAGGAGCTTCCTGTCTCCCAGCTCTTCCCATCACCTCCCTTGGCCTTTCTCCAGACACACCTTTCCCAACTCCAATAACTTTGACATCATGTCCTCCAAGGTGGCTGGAGGCTGCCTGAGCAGAAGCCTGGGTAAGCTCCAGATTTGGGTGCCCTCCCCACTCAACACTTACAGTAGATGGTGAGCTGGACAGTGGACTGGGTGTGGGTATCTAGGTGGCTGTTGTGGGCCAGGCAGGTGTACAGGCCTGTGTGGGTGCGGCTAGCTCTGGCAATGATGTAGGTGGGTCCAAGGTGGACCTGAGAGTCATCACGGAACCACACATAGTGACTAGGAGGATTGGATGCAGCAAGGCAGCTCAGGGTCACCTCTTCCCTCTCACTGGCCCAGAACCCGTCCTCAGTGAATCCCAGGGGCTCCACAGTGATCACAGGCTTGTCTGGACCATCTGGAGGACAAGGAAGGTCCGTCACACCTCTCCATCCTTTGTCCTTCCGTTCGCTCATGCTGTTGTTGCTGATTGTCTTCATCCATAGTACACACTGGCTAGCTGCAAGCCTTGTTCCCTGTGTTAGAGGCTCCCGAGACTGGGAAGACTGGGACATAGGCACGGTACAGCGCAGAGTGGACAAGTCTCCTGGAGGCTGGAGCCTCATATTGTGGGAACTGAGCTTGGCCTATAGGGTTGGGTTGAAGCAAGGGTCCTACTAGGCAGATGATCAGGAATGGTTGACCACTCCAGACTCCAGAAGGAAGGAAACATAGGAACAACATTCTGAGCAAAAAGCCTACAGCCAACACTCTTCAACTCACTGAGTGGCTGCCCTCCCCTCTCTGGATTTCCGAAATGGGGCTCTCCACTCCTGCCATCCTTTCCACCTTCCAGAAGGGAGAGAAGTCTGCCTTCCTCCTCCACCCTGCTTCCTTTTCTTTCCCCGGCTCTCTTGCTCACTCTACGGCACCCTGTCTTCAGTCTGCAATCCCTCCCTACACACTATCTAAGTTACTGGAAGGGCACCATCAGTCCCTGCTCCTTAAGGTCTCTGGACCAGTGGGCAAGGTAGCATTTTTAAGAATGTCAGTCTCCAGAGGTAGAGGGAGAGAATTAGGAGCTCAAGATGAGTCTAGGCTACACAGTGATTGAGGCCAGCCTAGACTAAGACCTTGTCAAAAAAAAAAAAAAAAAGCAAGCAAATGAATAGCTCTCTCTCTCTACCTAGACCACCGCTGTTGGGGGTCATTGTGTTGTGGGTTTAAATTTACGATAATCAAATCCTAGCAAAAACAACCAAATTCAATCAAGCAAACCACACACCAGTTTTTACTTTAATATTTATGTCAAGTAGATATATCTAGAACATTATTTCAATATCTATTCAATTTAAAAGTTAGCACTGTGCTGTTTTATATTTCCTCACTTCAAATGGGTCTTTAAAACCTCGGGTGCATTTCGCCCTTATTCGTGGAGCTCAGATTGGCCACATTCTCAAGTAATCAGAGACACCTGTGGCCACCATAACGGGCACTGAAAGTGGCTTTTTGTCTTCCTCCGGCCTTCACTTTCTGGTTTCTGACTGGCAGCTCTTGGGCCAGCTTGCTGTTCTCTTTGCTCTGTGGCCCTTCTCCCAGCTCCCCCAGGGGTCTGCTGATCAGTTAAAGCCCCACACACTCAAAACAAAGACCAGCTTTTGAGGTCACTCCCCAAGTTGTAAGTAAGATCATAAATGGGAATAGATGCCCCTTTTCCTGGAAAAACAAACTCATTACTTTCAAAGGTTCAAAACCTTGACGTGAGAGACACATTTGGCCCCAATGGGAAAAAGCACCTTCTAATGTTTGGAGTCTCTGGGGGCAGGGGCTGGAGCACTCTTGTGAAAGGATTTGGGAAGCTCTAACGTGGGACCAGAGGCCAAATTTGGGTAGGTAGGGGCCAGCCAGGGTCCCGAGTTAGTTCTACTCACAGATGACATCTAGGAAGGCCCCGTCGCTGCTCAGCTGGTTGATTGCATTACTGGCACTGCACCTGTACCAGCCGAGGTGGGTCCGGTTGACTGGATCTAGCTGGAGCCTGGGCTCTGAAAGACCCACGAGGACCTCCTCAGGTCTTTGGGGTGTGTGATGGCGCCAGGAGAAGGTCAATGGCTCTGTGCCCTCCCTCACGGCACATGTGACCACCACGGAGACGCCTTCTATTGGGGATGGGTCACTCAGGTGCACCCGAGGCTTGGACACAGGCACTGATTAGAGAAAGAGAGACCTTGGGTTTGTTACATAGACCCTTGTCCAACGGCCCGTGCCCTGCTGTCCATGGGCTTTTCTGGTCACTTGATTTGGAACAGCCCATCTTCTAAATCCCAGGATTCCCCACTCGCGGGAAGAGTCATTAAATCTGGAGCGCACCACGCGCCAAGAAGGGCATGCATAGAAGCTGAAGGCTGGCGACAACAGCCTTGGCGCCTCACCCAGCACGGCCAGTGTAAGATACAAATAGGTGGTGTGGACCTGGCCATCGGATACAAGCAGGGTCTGGCATAGGAAGTGGCCACGGGCACTCTCTCGGAGCTCCTCTATCACCAGGCTGCTGTTCCTCAGACTCACGACTCCCAGAGCTTTCGCCCCGGACTCCACCCTCGAAGAGGCTCCGTTGGCGACTGCCACAGGTCGAAGAGCCAGGGAGCCCAGAGGAGTGAAGCTCCAGAGGACCGCCACTGGGGCGGGCCCAGGACGGCAGTCTAGTTCCACAGAGCTGCCCCGCACTCCTTGGATAGACAAAGCCTCCTCTCCAGGTTTGTTGGAGGTTGAGTGGGGTTGGTCTGGGGACATAAGAGACAACCATAATGTCTATGTTGTCCTAGATTCCAGGGTGTATTCCACCCCATTATCTGAAGTCTGTTTCTGGCCCTGTAGGTCCAGGGAGCCCAATGGGCTTCTGGGAGACTGTGGGGGCCAGTAGGCAAGATTTATGGCAAGTAGTCAAGAGAGACAGTCCCGGAGGGAATCTGTGGGGGTTCCCTGTTTAGATGCTTGGAAGGGAGTTTGATTGACATAAAGAGGCATCCTGAGCAGAGTCTCTCCCTCCCACCTTCATGCCAGCCTGTCTACCCTCTCATCTATCCATCAAACCATCTGCTAAAAATACAAACTCATGGGCTCCTCAGACCAATGAGTAAGAATCCCAGAGTCTGAGAAGGGGTCAGGGACCAGGAGTCTGTTTTTTGTTTGTTTGTTTGTTTTCAGATTTAGTGTGTTTATTTGTGTGTGTACACACGTGTCTGTGTGCGTATATGTGCACTTGTGTGTTTGCAGGTGCACATGTGGGAATCAGACAAGGGTATTGGATCCCTCAGAGTTGGAGAGACAGATGCTGGCAGGGATGCCCAGCTTGTTACATGAGCCCCGGCATCCAAGCTGAGCTCCTTATGATTGCTTAACCAGCAACCCATTTCTCCATCTCCAAAACAGGGTTTTCAACAAGCATCCCAAGGTCAGTCTGATTAGACTGGTGACAATGGCAATCCTGGGGACACAAGAGAGCTAGACAGGGTCTGGAAGTTTCTCTGTAAGGATTCCAGGCTAGGACTCTAGCTTCCTTAGATCCTATTGTGACCCAGGGAAAGAAGAGCAGCCTTTGCCAGTCCACCCAGCTCCATCAATTTGTCAACCAATCATGGTGCAGCGCATTAATGATTATAGTTAGTACATGTTAATTAAATGTCTAGCAGATGGATGACGTGAATGAAAGCCATCAAATGACCACATGTGTGTGCAAAAGAGAAGAAATAATGGGATGCGAGAAGGGGATAGGAGAAGGTCTGAGCGTCACTCACCTGAGGCTCCTGGATGCAGTAGGCAGAAGAGTACCAGGAGCTGGCAGCAGAAAGGTCTGTGATGGGCACTCAAACCCACCATGGCCCCATCAGGCCACTTGCAGCTCCTGCCTAACTCTTGAATCCCTCTCTTCAGGGCACAGAAGTCCTGGGAGGATGGAGATCAGGCTCAGGTTGCCAACCTCAGCCCTCCTGATACCCCTGCTCTCCTATTACCCTGACTGCCCTGATAACTCATGAATTATTTACCTGACAATTCACCCTATCCATAGCGCAAGGTTGGTGAGGGGCAGGCATGACGGAGAGGACCATGGCCCCCGCATTTCCAGCTGAGTTGTACCAGAGTGTCACCAATTGCGGTGGTGAATGAAGCCTCCAGCCTCAGAGCCTGTCAACTGCTCCATGTCGGGCTTCCATGGAAGGACGCCTAAGGTTTAACATGTTAGTGAATGTCATTCATCCCTTCCTGGGTTGTCCCCATATTTTGTGGGAAGCTAGAGATGTAGGAGGAGGAGTCAAACAGAGATGAAGGACTATGGGATTTCAGGAAGTTTCTAGCTTCTTGGAACTTTGGTAACTTCATAGATAAATGGGATTACACTCTAAGTTACAACATATTGTGTATGTTACATGAAATTTATATCAATGTGTGGGGGATATTTGGATGCTAGTAACATCCAGTTTCTTGATTTGGGTAGGGTCACAGTTCACAAAGCCTTAAAATTGTATGCACTTTTTGTTTGATATGATTCACACATGTATACATATACAGGTGTATGTATATATACATGTACAAATATACAGGTGAATCCTGCCTAGCACGCACTAGGTGCACCATTGTTTGGAGCTAGAGTAGAACTCAGCATTTTGTTCTCCAGGGTTCTCTGACTCCCTCTCTTGTGTGTCTCCTATCCCGTCCTGCTACCCTCATGGTGTTTGAATGACAGTCTGAGATGGGGGTCGGATTTTTCCATCCTCCATGACAGGGTTGAGGGGAGGGTGAGATTTCTGGACCCCAGTGAGAAGGGAGATCTGATGTCTGGTGTCAGGTTCTGGTGACAGGATCGCTGTCAGAGGCAACTGCTTGGCAGTTGGGTTCAGAGATACTCTGACCTTTGTAATTTTGCCCTGGGAGAGTAGCCCTGTGAACAGACTCTGCCTCCTCCCATAACCCATGGGCAAGGTTTCCTATCCCCCATCCCCTTAGCCCTGGTAGTCCTTGAAAAATCTGATTCCATCCTTGTAGTGAGGACAAGTGTGCCTGATCCTGGAGACTAGTTCATATGGATCACTTGTTTTGATCTCTGACATGTTTCTCAAAGCAGGATTCTTCAGAACCCCATTAGATGCTGGAGAGACTGCGCAGTGACTAATCACCTGCCATGTAAGCCCAAGGCCTGGAATTTAGATCTACAGAACGCATGTAAACGCCACATGGGCATACTAGCCCACCTGTATGCTGTGGAACAATGTTTTTGGACACTGCAAGGATTTGTCACTTGTATTGGTTCAATAAAATGTTGATTGGCCAGTAGCCAGGCAGGAAGTAGAGGCAGGACACCTAGACTAAGAGAATTCTGGGAAGAAAAAAGACCAGACAGTTGCCATCCAGACACAGATGAAGCAAGATAAGAATGCTACACTGATAAAAGGTACCAAGCCACGTGGCTAAACATAGACAAGAATTATGGGTTAATGTAAGTTGTAAGAGCTAGTTAATAATAAGCAATAATAAGCCTGAGCTAATAGGGCAAATAGTTTATAATTAATATAAGCCTCTGTGTATTTCTTTGGGACTGAATGGCTGTGGGACCAGGCAGAACAGAAACTTCTGGCTACACCTGTAATTCCAACCTCAGAAAGCAGAGATGGGGATCACCAGAGCAAGTTGGAGAGACAAGTTTGATGGAGATGTTCTTCCTCATTGATCATGTAGAAGACCTCAGACTTCCACATGCACAGACATTGCCCCTTACATGTGTGCTCCCACAAATGTAAACATAGATGTACACATGCAACCAAAATTGAAAAAGAAACTCAAATAGATTTGGGGACATTGAGTGGAGAACCTCGTACTGCCTTCTGCCTCAAGGTGTTCACTAGCCTGTCTCTGGAAAGAGTGTAGAGCCGAGGCAGTGTGAATTAGGAAACTTTTACAGGATGCTCCTGCCCATGAGAAGGGTTTGCTCTGTAGCAGAAGTTACTCTATGCTGCATGAAGAATTAACCCCTATATCTCTTTCTGATCTAGGGACAGCAGGATCACAGAAGACTCAGGCGGGCTTCTCAGTTCACACCCGGAGGAGAGGAAGTCAGGAAGTCAGGGAAAGAGGCCTATTCATTAGTTTTCTCCAGGGAACTAGAACCAACAGGATGTATGGGTATATTGCAAGAGGTTTTTTTTATTTTAACTTTTTGTTGTGCCGGGCCTTATACATGCTAAGCAAGCACCTGAGCATTGAACCACACCCAAGCCCCTCAGGAGGAGATTTGTTCTAAGGCCTCTCTGCTCATGTGATACTGCAGCTTGGTAAGTTGTGGTACCCCAGAGAGCTAGTTTTTCACTGGGAATCTGAGGGCAGGAAAAGATGCATGGCGTAAGAATTTGCAACAACACCATGAGAAAGTTCTGCTTGGCATGTTTCCTAAATATGCCCAATTCTCTCCACTTTTGTTTTCCATGGGCCCTATTGCTCTCCGGCTCTGGATACCTTCCCGTATGTCTCTGTACGCTCTGATACAGTGGTTCGTGCTGCCCAGCCAGGGGCCTGCAGAAGTGGTAAATTCCTTCTCTTCTGATGGGGCTACTCAAAATCCTTTTGGCCATATACAGTGTGAGGCTGTTGTTGCTTCTCTTAGGTAACCTGTGTTGACCATTAGGAAATGATGGCACACTACACTCTGAGCCCTTACCCAGCAGGCCTGTGAGGAAGGCTGGGAAAGCCTTCTTCCATCTGCAAGGACATCCCAGTGCTTCCCTGTGTCTCTTGACCCTGTCTGCATCCATGCTGGTGACAACAGGCGCCCAGGTTTCCTACTGCTGCCTCCCATTCCTCCTCTACCCTGGCACCGGCAAAAGCTACACCAACCTGGTTGCTAGTTAAACTCAGAGCCAGGTGACGCTTGTGCTTTTGCCTCTTACTCTCGCCTCTCTGCTTCCTAGAGGCAACCTCTGAGCTCTGTGCTCTGTTCCGGCCACGGGCCTGGTGTAACCATTTTGGAACTTGACTCTGCAGTCTCAGGGCTTTAGAGAGAAGCGGAGTGCGGAAGGATGGGAACAGCTGGAGCAGGGGCAGCAGATGCTTCTGGAAGCTAATAGCTTTTCCATACGCACCTTTTGGAGGCCAGCATGAGCCCCTGGGGACGCCAGCAGGAGATGAGCTGAGGAGCTGGAAAGGACATGGGTCAGAGGCTCCATGCTCGGCACATCCTTGGCTGTGCTCAAAATGGAAAGAAGGACAAGAGGGACAGAGGACCAGCTAGGGTCAGCGATCAGTCACTTTGTAAACTGCACCTTGGGGACTGGAGAGGAAATGAAGGAAGCCCTGCTGGAGCGGCTGGGGAAGGGGATGAGTGCGTCAGGGGAGGAAGGAAGAGACGGAGAAGTACGGCGGGGTGGGACAGGAGCTAGCTCACCTGCTGGGGCCGAGGGAAAGTCTTGTTTCTGGGGCCAAAGGGTCTGGAAACGAATGACCTTCCACCTGCTTCCCTGTGCCAGGGACCTCTTCACATCGGGCCTTTCCTGGGCCACTTTGTGTAAAACCTTTCCTTTCTCTGTCCCCGTTTCCTAGTAGGTTAAAAACGTGGTTACAGAACCGGCGGGTAAATCGGAGAGCATGGTTAGCATATGCAAAGTTTTAGGTTCTGTCCTCAGTAAAGCACACACACACACAAATACACACACACACACACACACTTTACTTATTCATTTTGAGTCCTAGTTTTTCTTCTATAAAATGGATTAATCATTTATTAGATCATATCAGGAAATTATTGTTAATTTGATTACATGAGTACTTTTGTGAATATGCATTGTTTCTATTTTAAAATAAATATTAAAGTATTCATTGATGGAACATAATAATATATTCCATATACCTTAAATATATCTACAAAAATAAAATTGGTGGCGCTTCTACCATGTGTCCAGTTCTAAACTGCCATAGGGATTATGAACAGAAGCTAAAATTTTCCTAATTTTTTAGAAGTCTGAATTTATGGAATAGGTGTGTGAGGTGTGTTGGGAGCCAGTCAAGAGCAAGGCCTGTGGGGGTGGTTAGAGCAGAGACGAGGAGGTCAGGAGGCACCCAGGAAAGAATGGCCCAGGGCAGAGAAACGAATGCCATCTTTGATGCCCAGGCCCACTCCTGTCAGGGATGAGGACAATGCCAGCAGCCTGGACTGAGGGGAGTGGAGGCCTGTCCCTGTTTATGGTGTCTCCAGAAGAACGGAGTTGGTAATTTAGAAGGAGCAGTTCAGGGATGTTTAAGATCAGGTGCTGGGTGGCTTGGGTGTCTGGTGAGGGCTGCTCTCTGCCTCTAAGACTGTGCCCGATGCTACGTCTCTGGAGGGGATGAGCACCGTGTCCTAACGTGGCAGAAGGCAGAAGGGCCAAAAGGAATAAACTCCGTGCACCAAGCCCCTTTATAAGGGCACCCAACCCATTCCCAGTGAAGGAGTCTAACTTCTTCTTTTAAGCCCATCCCCTAATCACGTTGCCCCAGAAACACATAAGTTTTGCAGCCCTCTTCTAAGTATAGCAATGCAGCTCCTGGATTCTGGTGGACATGGGAAGGGAGAGGAAGCCCCTGCCATCAACTCTGATTCTAATGAAAGAAAGGAATGTGCATTTTCGTGCACATAAGTTTTTAGAGTAAGATTCTTCGTTGTTGTGATTGGCACTGATGTCATTACCGTCAAACAGCGCAGGCTGTGACATTAGGTCTCAAAGGGTGCTAAATGCTGTGTGGTGCCAACAAAGTGTTCAAGTTTCCCTCTGCAGCCTTCAGTTGCCAGGTTCTTCCCTGGATTTTCCCTAGAAAGAAGCAGCAGGGGCTTCTCTTAGGCCTGAGGTGACAGTGTAGGGACTGTTTGTGTGTGTGGTAGGAGGTCTGTCTAGAGGACAGTTGACACCTGAACAGATCCTGACGAACGTGTGTCCACACAAAACAGAGGGGCATCCATCAAGGCCAGCCCTTTGCCTTTGACTGCAAGCCAGGCACCTGGGATCTGTGGAGAAAACCAGAGACCACAGAAACCTCCAGTCTCTCTCCATCTTTCAGTACTGGCTGGCTTCCCTTGCCTCCTTCCAAAGCCCTCCACCCCAACCTGGCCCGGTGTTCCAAGTTTTCTGGCTGGGGTTCAGGAAGGACTAGGGAGTTCCCAGAATGTCTCTGCAGGCTTCAGGGGGAGGCTTGGCAACTGGAAATTGTCAGCCGTCTCCTTGACAACTAGCAGCCAAATAATTCTGGGAATGGAGGAGGGAGGGGAGCTGTGTGCAGGGCAGCCAAGAGAAGCAGCCTTCAGCCCCAGAAAACTTCAATTCCTCATTACTTGTGCCAATTGGGTCCTGTCGGGAGACAGAAACCATGCATTCGCTGAAAATGAACATTTAACATAAGGAACTGATAAGGAGGCCTAAGGTTAATTAGGTAAGGGGCGGGTAACAAGAAAAGACTAGGGAAGCCACACCTGCAAGCGCGCCTCCCTCTCAGGGCTGGGAAAACCAGAGAAGTTCTCAAGAAAGGGGTCTCTGAAGAGCGGGGCTCTACCCAGGTGGTGGTAGGGTTGGGGGGTGAAAAGGAAGGGCTTGCATGCCCAGACCTTTGAGTAGCTGCCAGCTGGGTAGGAGGATAGCGTGGTCGTTGGCGGTGAGGTAGATGATGAAGACACAAATGTGGAAAATCTGAAAACTGGGTTCACCTGACGCTGTTAGGTGGGCCGGTGGGTGCTGGGGTGAAGAAGGCACCATTTGCGTCCTACTTGCTGTGAGCACAAGTAGGAGCTTGTCCTGCCTTCCGCTCCAGCCTACACACTCCCTCTAGTGGCTGAGACCAGTAAGGAGCCGTGGCAAAGCAGAAATAGGTTTGCAGTTCCTAAGGCCTGTGTTGCAAAGCTGAGTGTGGAAGAATATAAGCTTGAGCTATTATGGATCAGGACTGGGAAAGTTGGGTCTTCCAGCATTGTTGCTTATAGAAAGAGCAATGCTGCGCCTTGTAGGTGTTGATTCCTTAAGAACCACATGAGGTGTGGGCAGCTTTGTCCAGCCCTGATTGTTTTGAAGGGTTACTGGCATTCACAGGCTCTGAAATCTGGGAAGAATTTATGCTGGCTTTACATTGTTTTATAATTTATTTTAAATTGTGTGTGTGTGTGTGTGTGTGTGTGTGAGAGAGAGAGAGAGAGAGAGAGAGAGAGAGAGAGAGAGAGAGAGAGCCGACAGGTGCCCTCCAAGATTCGAGGTATGAGCTTCCCCTGGAACTGGAGCTATAAGGAATTGTGAGCTGCCTCCTGTGGGTGTTGGGAACTGAACGTGGGTCCCATGGAAGAGCAAGAAGTTTGGGGAGCCCCACCAGTACACACCATATGTGTGTGTATATGTGTCTATGTGTTCACACATGCCTGAACTATGGTGTGTGAATTTAAGAGGATTTTTGGGAGTCTGGTTATCAGGCTTGGTCACAAGTTTATCCTCTGAGCCATCTTGCTGGTCCAAGAATTTTTTTTTTAATAGTAATGATAAAAATTAACAGCAGTCAGATACTCTCTTCTGAGGCAAGAATGGCCTTAGGAAAACAATAAAATCACTTTGAACAAGTCATATATTAAAAGTAAAGGACAAAAAGAAAAGATAAAATTAATATCAATTCAGGATAGAAATAGAACCAAGTCCAGAAATACATACCAATGCATATAGATCACAGGGAACAATAAAGGTGGTATTTCAACCACGGTTTATTAAAAACTTATGCAAACACAATTTACTATGTCTGCAATGAAGAAACAGTTGAGCTTTCTACCTCACTTTATTTTAAAGAGATGCAAGATTTAAATGTAACATTTAAGGCATTTTCATGAGAAAATGATGGTAGGCGACTGTATAAACGAGTTTGAGATTTTTTTTCTAAATAAACTAGAAAATCTGGGATCTATAGAGCAAAATCCATATAGCAGATATAAAGAGGAGAGAGGAAATATCCGATGTGTATCTTGAGTAAAGGGTGGGCATCTGCACCCCACTGAGCAGTCCCCGGACACATCAGTAAGAAAAGCTATAACCTAGCAGGGAATAAGGGCAAAAGACGCAAATAGGTGATTTAAAGAAAAGAAAACCCAAATGGCCAATGAATTTATGGAAAGATGCTCTACCTCATGAATAATCAATGCATTTTTTTTTAAAAAAAAAAAGTGAAACCGTTTCTCATCTGCGAGTAGGCTGAAACTTCAGAATGGTCTTACGTGGTGCTAAGGAAGCTGAGGGAGAAACAGCACTCTTAGAAGTTATGGGTAGTGTCTCAACCTTTTGAGAAAGGCACCTATCAAAGCATGTGAAACTGAGAATATGAATCTCTGGTCAATTTACACAAAATCTGGAAATTAAGCCACTGGGAGAGAAAAAAGCAAGATACTATGTGTGTGTGTGTGTGTTTCACAGAATAGTGATGGCAGAATGATATGTGTACGCATGTTCACATGGGCATACACACGTATGTGCAGGTATCCATGTGTGAGCACATGCACGGAGATGCCTCAAGTGAAGAGCCCCTTGTTTTTTGAAGCATTGTTTCTTGCTGACCTGAGGCTCACAGAGGAGGCTGGACTGTCCAGAGTCAGAGTTCCAAAGGTCTGTGTCGTGACTGCATCCCCAGAGGTGGATTAAAAGGGCAGCTTTCCCCGTGGATTCTGGGCATCAAACTCGCCCAGAGGTGGATTAAAAGGGCAGCTTTTCCCGTGGATTCTGGGCATCAAACTCGGGTTCTTGTGCTTGTGCCACAAGCGTTTTGCTGACTAAGCTATCTCTCTAACCCCCCTAGAAAATACTGCTGAGCAGTTATGAAAACAATAAGTCACAGAAAGGAAAATGCTGTATGGATTCCCTGATATGAGGTCCCTGGGGCAGTCACAATCACAGACATGGAAAATAGAGCGGTGCTTGCCAGGGCTAGGAAGAAGAGGGAGCAGGGAATTGTTTAACTGAGAATTTCAGTTTTGCAACAAGGAAAGTCTAGAGATGGGTTATATAGCCATGTGGCTATACTTGCAACAATCCTGTCTCCAAAAAGTCTGTGCAAGACAGAAAATTTTACTTTATATGCATATTACAATTTTTTAAAAGAGCAAATTGAAGTGGGTTTTTTTTTGGGGGGGGTTAGGTGAGAAAACCAACTATGTGGCATTTATTAAATAACTAACAATAAATGTAACTAAATGCCTGCTGGAAAATAGAGACCCGCCAGCCTTGAGGATGTCCTCTCTACTCGCCTCGCAGCCTGGTGCTCCAGGTAGAAGCTGGAGCTGACCTGCGCTTGCTGATAGCTCTGTCAGCTTTGATGGCTAAGCACCTTTTTAAACAGTCTCCTGCCCCCATCTCAAATCCCTCCCCCCACGCTAGGCCCCCACAGGCTCTACGGGGGGGGGGGCAGTGGAGGACCACAGCTGTTTCCAATATTCTACACAAACTTTATTGAAATGAGAAGCCCCGTTTATCATCCCTCAGGCCCAGCTCCTCCTGATTAGGTGCAGATGACCGGACAAGCAGTGGGTGGAGCCAGCCATCAAAGAGGAGATTGTTCTGAGCCTGGAGGTGAGAGGGGCAGAAGTCTGGGGAGTTGAGGAGGACCCAAAGGGGGTCCCAGGCAGCCAGGGAAGGATGGGTGATTCTCAGACTGAGGGGAGAAACACATGGTGGGGTTGAACCAATCCAAGGGCCACAGCATGGTGGCTTCTCCTCTCTGGTCATGTCTTTCCTTACTGGCTTTCTAACCTCTTTCAAAAGGCATTTCCGATGTCTGCAGCATCTTCCACTTCCAGACAGCGTTGCCTACTCTTTGCCTTCAGTGCGATGCTCGGCCAGACCTCCTTCATGAGCGTATAAGGAAGGATATATTTCTCTGCTCGGCCTCTCCAGGATTCCAGTCAAATGCTGAAAATAACCTAGAAAATCAAAGGTTTGGATGTGTTCTAGGGGACACTGGGGCAGACTGTTGAGAGTATAGAGTTTATTGGAAGAGTTATTAATGACACAAACAGACAGGGGCTCTTTAGGGAGGAGATTAGGACCCATGTGGCAGAAGTAGGGGGATTTCTTACATCTTCCTTTGTATGGGGGCAGTTTCACAAAAGAATTCTGTAGCCAGGTTCCCTGCTTCCCAGGCAGGAAGCAGGTAAGATGGGAACAGGAGGGTGTTGGTGCAGGAGAATTGTCAGTATTCTGTCAATCATGTTTTAAATAAATGCTGATTGGCCAGGCAGGAAGTATAGGCGGGTCAACCAGACAGGAAGCAGAGGCAGGGCGATGAGAACAGGAGAATTCTGGGAAGGAGGAAGCCCATTCCTCCCAGTCCTGGCCCATACACTAAAGAAGCAGGATGTGACCTGCCCCACTGAAAAAGGTACTAAGCTATATGGCTAACATAGATAAGAATAATGGGTTAATATAAGCTACAAGAGCTAATAAGAAGGCTGAGCTAATGGGCCAGTTTATAATCTTATGGAGACCTCTGTGGGATTTTCTTTTGCTGAGTGTGGGTACTGGGCAGGACAGAAATCCCAACAAGCAGGCCCTCGTGTTACAGGGTGTGAGCACCAATGGCGCCTTTGATGTAACTCACTTCCCCTGGTGAGAAACCTTGGCACATGGATATCTGTTAGCCAGATTCACATCCATCACAGTATCTGTGTTTATTTTCTCTATGGTATCCTCAGATTCTGAGATTCTTTCTTCTATTTCTTGTATTCTATTGATTATGCTTGTTTCTGTAGGCTCTGCTCGTTGACCTGGATTTTCCATATCCAGCTGGTGCTCAGTTTGTGTTTTCTTCCTTGCTTCCATTTCAGTTTTCAATTCTTGAACTGTTTCCATTACCTGTTTGTTCATTTTTTCTTGGTTTCCCAGGGTCTCATGTACGTATTTACTCAATTCTTCAAACTTTTTTGTTATACTTCTCATCCATTTCTATAAAGGTGTTTTTCACATGTTGTTTAATGGACTCTATTGCTTTCATAAAGTCTATTTTTTCCACTTCTTCTGTGTTAGGGTGTTCAAGTCCTTCTGTTGTAAGATCATTGGGTTCTGGTGTTTTCATGTTGTTGTTCAGATTATTGGGTGAATTCTTGCCTTGGCGCCTGCCCATTTCCTCCTATCGAAGCTATCTAATGGGTCTTTTAGAACCGGGGCAGGTTTTCCTGTTGGCCAGGGGCTCCTCCTACAAAATGCTGTCGCTCCGTTTCCTGGCTCTTGCCAGGGGCCCAGTTCCCTCTCAGCCCTCAGAAGGGTCTTCAGGAACAGGACCCAGCTCCTTCCTTGCTAGGGATCTCGCCAACCAAAGGCCTACCTCTTTGCTTTAATTGTAGTGGGGCGAACCGCTCTCGGTGTTGTGCGCCGGTCCCCGCTGTCTGCCGCCTCCTGCACCGGTCTGTCGCTGCCTGCGCCGGTGGTCTGCCGCCCCACCTGGGCCTGCGCGCCCCGGTGCTCTGCCGCCCCGCCTGGGCCTGCGCCATCACAGTATCTGTGGAAGGTGAAAGATGACTGTGGAGGGACTGTGGCCTGAGCAGGGGCTGTTTTCTAACGATGCATCCTTACTAGACAATGGTTCCTATGTTACACCTACATCTCAGAGTGGCTGTTCCCTGACCAGTGGCTACTCTCATTTATGCAAGGGTGTTCCATACCATGCTGTTGTAAATGGTAGATCCTCTCCAGATGCAGCCTTTAAAAATGATCAGCACATTTCAAATGCTCAGTTGCTGCTATGTAGTGATGAGTCAAGAAACAGATGCATGCTATGGGATACTGTCCTTGTTCACTGTAAAGATCTGTCACTTGTATTGGCTCAATAAAATACTGGTTGACCAGTAGCCAGAGGCAGGGCAACCAGACTGGGAGAATTCTGGGAAGAGGAAAGGCAGAGATGCAGTCACCAGACAGATGCAGAGGAAGCAAGACGAGAATGCCTTACTCCAAAAAGGTACCACGTCACATGGCTAAACATAGACAAGAATATTGGTTAATCTAAGTTGTAAAAGCTAATTAACAATAAGCCTGAGCTAATAGGGCAAACAGTTTGTAGTAATTAATATAAGCCTCTGTGTGTTTCTTTGGAACCGAATGGCTGCGGGGCCAGGTGGGACAGAAATATCTGTCTACGGATGCAAGCAGGGAATGGTGGTGCATACTTTTAATCCAGCACTCGGGAGGCAGAGGCAAGTGGATATCTTTGAGTTTGAGGCCCAGCCTGGTCTACCTAGTGAGTTCTAGGACAGTCAGAGCTACACAGTAAGACCAAGTCTTGAAAAATCAACACACACAAAAAGAGAAATAGGAAGGGTCTTTTGTTTTACCCTGATTTCAAACTTAAAAAATGGAAAATTTGTCTTCTAAGGCTGTCAGTTACAGTAATTCTCCTTCAGGCATTCAGAATACAGTCAAGGCGTCTGCTTTTAAAAAATTATAGGTGGCTTAGCTTTGTATTTAAATAGCAAACAAAAAAAGGAAATAAACTTGAAAATTATTTGTCATCATAAAAATAAAGCGAAAAGAATTAAAATATTTATTGCCAGGCAAAATAAATAAATAAATAAATAAAATAAAAAAATTATAGGTATGTAAGAGACCTGTAGAGAATTGTTCCTCAACACAGTGCAGGTTTAGAGCTTTTCCATCATTGTAGAATGTTCTTGAGAGCACTGATGTAGGTGTGGGGAGCTCATTTAGTTCTTGCATTCTCCTCTCACCTCTGAGTTCTGACCCCAGAAGTCACAGGTAAGTAAGAAAAGTAAGCAGGTATTATGCCCTGCTGAGGTAGGCTGCATGATGTTTGCCCTGATGAAGAGGCCATTACGTGTGCTTTCTCTTTCTCAGGTAAACCATAAAAGGTTGCGTCTGATTTCATGAGCATAATGACCCCGAGAGAAGGGGCAGGGGCTTGAGCCGTGCAGGAAAAGGTCAACAGCTTTGGCAAACACTCAGAGAGAGGATCAGCAGAGGAGGCTGGAGCTGCTGGCACACACAGAGAAAACATCCAACACTCTAAAGCGGTCAGTACTGGCTAAGAGGTTCTCAGTAGGTACATCAATCAGCTGTAGGGTTTGAGAGAAAAGATGGTTAGCCCTCACCCAAGGTTTCTGATTGAGGTGGTATGTGCTGGGGTCTATGGTTTTGTATTTCCTTGGGTGTATGCATATATGCTGTGTGTGCGCACTTGTGGAGGCCAGAAGTTGAATTTAGTGACGTTAGCATGTTTTCAGCGAACCAGCAGTTCACCCTTTCAGTTAAGCTGGCTAGGTAAATGAGCTCCCCACCCCCACCCCCACTCTCAGCCTTTAGGATGTGTTTCTGCCCTTTGTTGCTGGGACTCAGGAGGCTGGGAGCCACACCTAGCTTTTGTATGGGTGCTGGGAGAGCTGAACTCAGATCCTCATGTGGGAGCGGCAAGCACCTACAAGCACTTAACCACTGAGCCATCTTCTAGTTCCAGAATTTCTGTTTCCTGGCTCTGGAGTCCACACGGAAAGCCACTGCCAGAGTCTGACCTGTGTTCAGAGACCAGGTCACTCAAAAAAGTTCTATCTCTTACGGGATTTAATGCATTCTGGTGTGTGGCTATGTTTACCTGAACACACAGTGGGAAGATGAGCAAAGATGGCCAAGCAGCTGAGGAGTGATGGAGGTTTAGGTAGTACCTATGCAGGAGAGACCTGAGTGGGCCACAGGCCACATGAGGGACACTCATTGTCCCAACTTCATTTGTACAATGGCACAATGTGCCCATAGTGTTTCTCAAAACTCCTCTTCTTCTAAACTGGCACCGTTCTTTCTCTTGGATCATCTCACAGTCATGGGCACATGGTCAGTTACCCAAATGCAAATAACTGTAACAGTTCCAGGAACCCCCAGCCATCAGAGAATATTCTGTAAGGGGGAACCAGGCTCAGCATGGGGGAGGAATGGAAGGTTATTCAGGTGTGTCCTTGAATGGGCAGGTATAGAACCTGACCTCCAACTTGCTCTTTGTTCTAATGTTCCTTTGCCTATGTCTGTGTACTATATCTATACCTGGTGCCCCCTGATGCCAGAAGAGGGTGTCAGATTCCCCAGGAAGTAGAGTTACAGATGGTTGAGATCTACTATGTGGGCACTGGGAACTCACCCCGGTTCTGGAAGAGTAGCCAGGACTCAAGGGCTGCGTCATCTCTCTGACCCCATCTCTATTTTTCTGTTTTTTCTCCCTTCAGATGACAGACAGCAAAGCTGCTTGGCTATAGTCCTTTTCTGCTTATTTTACACCTTAATTTATTTCTTGTGTGTGTCTGTGTGTGCACATGAATTCACCTGTGCCACTGGCAGCAAGCGAGAGTCAGAGGACAACTTGCAGGAGCCATTTCTCTCCTACCTTGTAGGTTCTGGGAATGGACCTCAGACCATCAGAATTGGTGACAGGCACCTTTTCCCCCTGAGCCAGCTTGTCAACCGACATGAGAGGGATGAGTCTTGGTGAGGCCCCAAAAGTCCATCCAAAAGGAATTCATATTCCTTTTTCTGGATAGACTGACATTGTCCCAGCATTTAATGATACAATGGTAACAGGTCAGAGGAAAGAAGAAAAGATACAGCTTACACAGAAAGGAAAATTTACACATTCTAGAGATCAGCAAATGAAGAGAACTTCCTCGTTTTGTTTTCTTCCTGATGAAGATCACATGATGAGGACTAGGCCAGTTTGCAGCTTACTGTGTAGATGGGGCTGCCTTGGAACTTGTGACCATCCCCCTGCTTCTGAATCTCATGTGCTGTTACTACAAATGTGTGCCCCAGTGCCCAGCTAGGAAGAACTTTCTGGAAGAGCTTTCCCATAGCTAAAACTCAAAGCAACCATCCTTGCTCAAGTCCTAAAGACTCATGACAGGGGAGAGACAGGGTAGGATCGAACAGCCTTCTAAGTGAACCCCCATATCCAAGCTCTTGGCTGTGTCCCCTTGACTTCAGCTGGAGTTTCCATCACGCCATTCAGTCCTGAGTCTCTCTGCTCCCTGCCCACCTCGATTTAATGACCTCAGATAGACATAAAACTGGCTGAGCTCAGAGTAAGTGACTGAGACATGAACATTGCCTCAGGTCCCCGCGGACCCCAGCTGGGTACCAAGCCGCCCTAGGCTCCACTTCGACAGGATAAAGTGAACTCATTTATTCAGTTATTTTAAGTGAGCTAACACGAACCTGTGCCAAAAGACCAAGACATAAATCTTTCCTAGAACCCAGCTTCGTTGCCAAACACCTTGGGTAAAACTTTCTGCTTGCTCAAGACAGTCCCCCCCCCAAAAAAGTGAGGAGGGAAAAAACGCTAAAACACTAAGGCCGTGGGGATGGGGTGGAGCGGCGGTGCTAGCAGGTTCTGGGAATAACACAGTTGTCAACACTTGAGTCTCGTAAAAATTCTTCCAGTAAGAAAGGAAAAAAAAAAACTTTCCTCATGGTACTGAGGATCGACCCCGGGGCTTAACCACTGAGTCCCACTCCTCAGGGGCATTCTCTTTCTCTTTTTGATAAGGTCTCTCTATTTGAGCTAGCCTCAAATTCATGATCCTCCTGCCTCAGCATCCTGAGTGTTGGGATTACAAGTGTGTGCTACCATGCTCAACTTAGAGGTGTGTGTGTGTGTGTGTGTGTGTGTGTGTGTGTGTGTGTGTATGTGTATACACGGGTTGCTCCTGGATATTGAAGGAAGGGCATAGGACATGGTAGGCTTTACTCCTGAGCTAAGCTCTGGCTCTCCTTTTCCTTTGGGACAAAGTCTCACTAACTGCCAAGGTTGGCATTGAACTTGTGCTCCTCCTGCCTTGGGCTCTTGAGTAGCTAGGATTTCAGGCCTGCGTGAACATAGGCCCAGTAGTCAGATATTTAAAAATGATGCCCTTGAAAGGTGTTGCGGCAGTGACTGGTCAGCTGCTCTGGCAACTTTTCTTCTTTCTTCAGGCTTCTTCTGCTAGTGGGACATCGTGTCACGTGTCACCCTCTGGGCTATGATCATATTCTTTTGTGTTTGTTTATTTGTTGTTTTGTTTGAGACAGGGTCTGTGTAGCCCTGAGTGTCCTGGAACTCATTAACGTAGACCATGTTAACCTCAAACTCACAGAGATTTGCCTGCCTCTGCCTCCCAAGTACTGGAATTAAGGGTGTGCACCGCCATCGCCCGACAGTGCTTCCAAACTATAGTAAAAGTCAAGCATGCTATTCACAAGCATTTTGAAACTTCTTAGATTGAGAGAGGCTTTCCCCGGGGAGCACAGAGCAGCTCAGAACAGGGGGAGAGTGCTATGTCGCACAGACTTCATGACGCTGTAGGAGCTACTGTTTCCTCCCCTTTGACAAAGCTCTTTCTTCAACGTTTCTGTTCTTTGCAGTAGACAGCAACAAACATACAAGAAGCTGGGTGATGGTGGCGCACGCCTTTAATCCCAGCACTAGGGAGACAGAGGCAGGCGGATCTCTGTGAGCTCGAGGCCAGCCTGGTCTACAAGAGCTAGTTCCAGGACAGGCTCCAAAGCTACAGAGAAACCCTGTCTTAAAAAAAAAAAAAACCAAAACAAATAAAAAAACCCAAAAATCTAAACAAACATACAAGAAGTCATCCATAGCCTTACAACTCCCATAATGTGTCAAGTAGTTTTATGCTTCCAAGCTTGTCCATACCCAAATTTATATAGGCTTTAAGTATAGTTGTGACCAATACTGAAGTAAGCTCCTTCTCTCTTTGGGAGTCTTACCTAGGCAAACATTCTGAAACTGAACTGTGGTCCGGAAGCTTACACAATCTCCAGGAGACCTGATTTTATACTGGAGTCAGTGCTGCAGGATGCAGTGGTCCACACGAACCTCTTCTCCACGCAGGGGCTGCCTGCTTTCCCCCTCCACTTTCTACTCTCTCCCCATGTCTGGGGAACACATGTTGGGTGCCCAGCCCTGGGAAGGGCATTGGTCCCAAAGAGGAGGAAATACAGAAGACATGGCTCTGCTGTCTCTAAGCCAGGGAAGCTGAAGCAGAGGTTGAAGCTCAGGGCACAGGGGCATCACTAATGAAAAGGATTGCAGAAATGGACGGGACAGGTAAAGAGCCTTCATCAAGCCTGGAGCTTCTGCTGGGGCCTCTACTTGAGCATGGCCCTCTGAGGACTACCTCATCCCTGAACCCGTCCGATCAACAGCCACGGGTTCTTGAGCTGCTGTCTGTGTGTCTTTATACTACCATGGCTCCTGATGTTTTCCTTAAGACAGGACTGACTGATCCAGCACTTGGTCAAAACATGTAAAGAAACCAAGATGTGGTGGTGCCCTGATGTAACCTCAGCAACCTGGGAGGCTGAGGCAGGAGGATTACAGGTGTGAGACCAACTGTATCTATGTAACGAGACTTTGTCTCATAACACAAAACAAAACCCAGATGCAACAAGAAATAGATTCTCTGCAGAGTGATATATGAACTACATTAATTATTATAGCCAAATGGTGTAGCCAAAACCCAGAGGGTTTGATTAATAAATTCTAAAGTTAATCTTGAAGAATGGGTGAGGATTTTGTTAAAAAAAAAAAAAAAAGAAACAGAGTAACCTAGAGGAGAAATAAATATTTAAACTACAGTCTGTACTGGTTAATCTTTCAACTGGTACTAGGGGAAAAAAAAAACAAATACAGTCTGTAATGGTTAATCTTTCAACTGGTACTAGAAAAAAAAACCCAAATCAATAGATCACAGAATCCTGTGTGTTCAGGATATAGAAATGTATTATGAAAAAAGGAGATAGCAGAAGAAATGCAGAACAGATTTCTCCACAGCAGAGGTTAGACTTGCCCCATCCTGGCTGCAGGACAGTGGATCAAGGGCTTCACACACTCTAGGCAAGTGCTCTACCACTGGGCTAAGCCTGGAGCCTCACAGTCACTGTTTCTTAAGCAGAAAAAGATGGGAAGATGTTTCTGGTGGGTTAAAGCAGAGTGCGGGCACTGGCTGCCAAGCTGGTGAACTTAGATTGGCTCCCACAAGGTTGAAGGGGAGAACTGACTCCTGAAGATTCTCTTTTGACCTCCTCGTCCATACCATGGCATGGGTACACACAGACACTAAACAAATAAGTGGAATCAAATATTAAAATCACAAAATAACGTGGCATAAATCTGAAATGTTTCTAGAGTATTATTAACATTTAGAATCAATAAATGAAAAAGATGTCACAGGATTATGAACCTATTTCATTACAAGATTAAAAGTTATTTTTAATTGTGTGTGTATACATGTGTGTACGTGTGTGTGCGTGCATGCATGAGTTTATATATTTCAATACAAGTGCCTGAGGAGGCCAGAGGCTTTGAAACCCTAGGAACTGAAGTCACAGGCAGTTAGGAACTACTTGATGTGGGTGCTGAGAATCGAACTTAGGTCCTCTGCAAGAGCAGTCTATGCTCTTAACCTCAGAGCCACATCATTTTATATTGGACTGTAACCTAAAATTTAAAAATGCAGGCATGGGAAATATATTCTCAATAATAAGGTTAGTATCTTTATTAAATATGGGAAAAAAATCACACAGGTATTTCATACAACTTGATAGCATGATCTCACAAGACAAATGATACTACAGATGCTTTCCAAGTGGTAAATCACATACAAATAAGTAATAGCATTTGCTTGGAGAAAATGTCATTCAAACTCAGTGAGCCTGCAGTGTGAAAATGAAACTCTCCCCTGCTCGCAAGCTGAGGCTAGACTGGTGGTATTCTTTGGCCTCGGGAAGCAGCTTGCTGCCGTCTGTTTACAGTCCTAAGAATCCTTCAGTTTGGCATTCAAACTTAACACCTTAAATCCTAAGAAATAATCCGGACTATTGTACAGTATCACTTATATTGTTGGAAAGCTGGGTACTACATGATCATGAGCAAAGATTTATGTGCATATTTCCAGACAAGATAATCTAGTCAATTATTTTACTAAATAATAATCCCAAATACTGGTAACAACAGGCAAAACCACACTTCATTATTTTACTATCAGACGTGCACTATGGTGAACTGTGCTTACGTCAAGACGAAAAGGGTGTATCAAAGCAGCAACCGCTACAGCGAGGGAGAGTTTTGTTACCAGCGCTTGCTTTTTATTGCTTTTATAATAGAAATATCAAACTAAAATAACCCATATTTTCTCAGTACCAACAGAGGCTTTTATATGTGACTGGGCCTCTGAACTTAAAACTGGGCTTCCTAGTTAAGACTTCATTCCAACCAGATTTCAAGCCAAGACCATGAACCACAGGTCAAGAGTAAGACTGTCTGTTGGTTCAAACTTAGGAAATTATTAAGTTCAGAATAAATAGGAGAGCATCCATATTCAGTGAATATATGTTCTCAGACCTGAAATAATAAAATTGGAGAATGGGTACATGCCTTAATCCTACTCAGGAGGCAGAGGCAGCTGGAGTTTTTTGAGTCTGAGGCCCAGACTGGTCTAAACAGCAAGCTCCAAACCAGGCAGGGCTGCACAGTGAGGCTTATCTCAGACCTCTCTCTCTCTCTCTCTCTCTCTCTCTCTCTCTCTCTCTCTCTCTCTCTCTCTCTCACACACACACACACACACACACACACACAGAGGTGGCTCATTGGTAGAGGCACTTGCCACTAAGCCTGACAGCCCGAGTTCCACGCCAGAACCACTGTGGTGGTAGGAAAGAACCAACTGTGAAAAATGTCCTCTGACTTCTACATGTGTTCTTTGGCATGCACGTGCTCATAACAGTGTAAAAAAATAAATGTAGTTAAGAACTGTGAATGGTACTTCAGCCCCACCCACATTATAAACAAGAGTTTGCAAAGCAGTTGGGGAAATCAGAAGAGTAGAGCGAATGGGCCAGGCCACACTATATGAACAGGCCAGAGCACGGCGCACCTGACCTTCTAGGATGCCCAAGCCAAATGAGAAGGCAGAGTCTGTACAAGAACCCTATCCTGGAAATGAGGGGCAACAGCAGCAGGATAAGCCAGCCGACAGGCATGAGGGGGTAGAGTGATACCTAATTCTCCCCATGCTAGATTGTAAAAGTCAGTATTCCTCAAGGCATATAGCTAGGCTATATTTCATGTGTGGTGGGGCAAGATGACACACGGGTCTTAGATAGTCCTGATTATTCTCTGGACGTGGCGGAGGGCTGGAGCAGTCAGGATCGAAAGGAACGGAACCTTCTGGAGCTCCCCTGGAAGACTAACAGTGTTGCAAGGCAGTGCAGGCTCTGGGAGGACCACTGTGAGGATTAGTTGGCATGACTGGTCAGTGTGCCAATGGAAGAGGGTCCAGTGGGAAAGAGCTGCAGGCCTAGCCTGAGAGGCCCAGGCCGGGACTTGTCTTCCTGTTACCAGCCCAGCAGCAGGGATGTCTCTGGATTCTTTTTTTTAACCTGGGCACCTATATGAATCAAGAGGCCCAAGAACCAAAGGCAGGTTTGGCACAACTATCCTCCCTACCTCCCCACAATCCTCACATTCCTCTAAGACTTTAAGGGGAGGAGCAACACTTTGTCTAATCACAATAATATCCCTTGAGCTGTCAGACATCCTTCCAGACTGTGGGAAACTCTTCACCTTTCCTTAGATCCGGCAACTCCCATCCCAGCAACAGGGCCCAGGCTGATCACTGGTCACTCACGGTTCCCCTGCAGGTCACAACCTTGCCACATGTGATCACCAAGTTCAGTAGGCTAACAGGACAGAGCTGGCCAATATAAACCTCCTGGATTTGGTTTGGTCTTTGGTGCCAAGTAACACACAGCTGATTAAGCCAGCTCACAGATGTTCTGAAACCGCGTGGCTGTTTCTTGCCTATTTATTCCTTCCTCAAGCCAGCACTCAGACGACCCGGTCAGGTCACTGTGGAGACAGGGAAACTGCTTATGGTTCCGAGCACGGAGCTGCCCCTGACTCGCCAACCTGTGACAGCAGTTTCATACAGCTGTGGCCTTGCGGCCTCCTAGGTGGTGACAAAGGGATGGGAAGAGAGGGACAAAGGGCAAGGCACAAGAATGTCTGGTGTTTGCAGACTCTGTGGGAAGAGCTGCCGGGGAAGCCTCCCAAGGGCGGTGACCTGCTGAGGCCTCGCCAGAGATATGCACTGGGGATGGTGTGCATGTACGGCTTCATTTAGGACACTGAGCTGACTGGGATGGAGAGTCCAACTCAATTCTCAAATATCTAGACAAAAAACAAAAAACCTTATTATGTCTCTCATGCTTGCTTATCCTATGTTTTCCTATTGGGGTTCAAAACTATGGAAAAATGCAAATGAAGAGGAGGCATCAAAAGAAGAAAAATAGTTACTAGGAGAGTTGCTATCATGGGCACCGTGACGGGCGAGGTACTGAGTACACAAGGTAACAGTTTCCAGTCGCAGAGAGGACAGCAGATGCATGTAAACAGGTGAGCAGATATTCCCAAATGACGGCTCCTTCTGGCAAACTCCGTCTCCGAGAACCTCTGGGCCTCAGCGTGCTGCAGACAGTGCTCCTTCTATCCACTGCTCGGCCAACACTTAGAGTTCTCTACCTAACATCTTCTGGATTCTGGCCTCAGCCGCATCTGGCTTTGTCTATGCAGACAGGGACGGGCAGGATGAGCTGGCTCTGGGACACTGCCCCGGTGGACCCATGGTGCGAAGTATTTCCCACCTCCCTGGAGGAGGCTATTAGGGACCCATCCGTGTGACACTAGATATATATGTTCTTCCCTCTTAGCAGTTTGGATGCTGGCTTATACTGGGTCTCCGCCATTACACTCTCTGCTGAGGTGTCTTGAATCTTATTTATCTTTCTTTCCATGCTGCTTAGCATAAGGATGCATGATAAATACCTGGTAGTGCATGGGGGAGCCTGCTGGTTCTCCCATTCCTGCACTTAGGTATTAACATGGGCACGGTGATAGCCAAGTGCACTGTCAAAATAGCTAAGCCACAAACCGCACGCACAGCAGGGTGGCACTCACTCACTGGAGACGCCACTTTTAGTGTAGAGTGTGGCAGAGCTGCAGGCTTCGGGCTTTCGGAGACTCTAGCCATTCATCCCATTTTTTTTTTTTCAAGCTCATGATTTAATTTCTAAGTAGCAAATGTGGTTAATGAAGAACATTTTTGCTTTGGGCGCTGTGGTGCACTCCTTTAATCCCAGCACTCAGGAGGCAGAGGCAGGTGGGTCTCTATGAGTTCAAGGCCAGCCTGGTCTACACAGAGAGTTCCAGGGGGAGTCAGGGCTGTTTCACAGAGAAACCTTGTCTTGGGAAAAAAAATTTTTTTTTGCTTGCAGAAATAGGTCTACATTATTGTGGAAGATTTAATTTTTTCTTTGAAACAAACTATTTTTTTTTTTTAAATTTTGGGACAGGGTCTTGCTGTGTTGACTCAGCTCCTTGAATGCTGGGATTGTAGGTATGCACCACCATGCTCTGCTACCATGAAGCTTTTATAAACAAAATCTTTGATTCCCTGACATGTTACTTCTGGGTTTATTTTGCTTTTGTTTAATTTTTTGGTGAATTTGTGTGATGCTCGCATGTATGGGGTGTGCGTGTGTGTGTGTGTGTGTGTGTGCATGCATGTGCATGTGAGCACAGATGCTTGCAGGCATGTTTCCGAGGCACTGTCTCTTACTGCACTAGGAGCCTGCCATTTCAGTGAGTTCCTAGATCTGTGTCTCCGGCTCCCAACTATGTCTGGCCTTTCTGTGGGGGCTAAGGATGTACAGACTCTCATGCTTGCACCGGCCGCACAGCCAGCACGCCACCCTCTGAGGCGCAGCTCCCCAGGTCCTCGCTTCTTGTTTTTGAAGCCTTCACTGCCCATTTTTGGGAAATGTCTAGAATAAAACCATATTTTCAAAGACTTTGATATAACATGACAGAATAAATCCTAATTTGAAGACAGTTAACAAGCAGAAGAGGGAAAGATTCTGAAATTCTGGATGTCACTTAAAATATTAAAAGGTTAAATGCTCTCTCAGAAAATTTTAAAGTTTACTTTTTCACCTGAGAGCATGGGGCAGGAGTGGGGAAATTAATATGCAGAAAGGGCAAGGTGCAGCGAGGCCTGGCAATGGGTGGCTTTTTTCTGTCTGTCCTGCCAGTTTAAAGTCTCCAGCTGAAATTCTAAAATCAGTGATGTTCTACTGCCCCCTCGTGGCCAGGTTCATAAGGAGCTCAAGGAGATGGTTCCTGAAGAGAGAAGATGCAATCTTGAGTTCTCATTTAGAATGGTCACGTGCTTTGAATCAAATTGGTTCAAAAAGACCTCAGGTCTTAGAATGAAGATTATCATGACATTTATTTTTTCATCTGTGACATTTTCACCTTGACAGAGCCTCAACATAGAAAATTATCTTCAAAACCTGCTGGAGCATTCTCACACAAACTAGGAGAGCCCACAAACAACAAAGGCCTCTCTTCAGTATTCAATCTTTTCAATCTCATCCAAGTCTTCTGGGTCAAGCTGCTTAATATTGCTATCTGAAAGAACAAAGAGAAAGGAAGCAGTCTCAGCCCAGGTCCTGAAGGCAAGTTCATGCGAGCCAGCAAAAATAGTGACACCTTTGAAGATAACCCGTTTCTAACTAAGCAGGGTGTGGTGGCCTTTAATCCCAGCACTCAGGAGGCAGAGGCAGGTGGATCTTTGTGCGGCCAGCCAGGTCTACATAGTGAGTTCCAGGACAGCTAGGTCTACATAGTGAGACTCTGTCTCAACAAACAAACAAACAAACAAACAAACAAACAAACAAACAAACACACACACACACTTGCTCCTGTGACATTCTGTAGAGAAAGCCCAGGACAAGTGACACCTATCAAATAGCTGACCACATACAATAACACAGCACAGATAGACTGGATCGAGAATGTTCACGTCCAGATACTTGAGAAAGAGAGGCTATGCCGACAGTGAGAAAAGCTGGGGAGGACCACGCCTCCCCACTGTAGTTACTTAAGAGTTAACATGGCAGCGGTGGCCTGCATGGACCCTTATCTCCTAGCCACTCCAGGGAATGTAAGATGGGGTGCCTAAGCAATCCTTTAGAGGGTCAGTAGGAAGTGCATCAGTCAGCCTGAAATTCTACCCCAGATGTTCTATGAGTCCACTTCCTGGGGAGGGTATCACTGCTACCAACAAAGGCTCATCAGGAAAACGGCACTTACTGCCTTTCTGCCACGCTCCCCGCTCACATCTATGCTCTCCTGGGCTTGGAGTACTTTTGCTTGTTTGTTTCAAGACCAATTCTTACTATGTGGCTCTGCTTGTCCTGGAACTCACTATGCAGACCAGGCTGCCTCTGCCTCCCGAGTACTGGGATTAAAGGCGTGTGCCAGTACACTTGACTTTTGCTGGTGAGGGGTTACAACTACTGGGTGATATAATCCTTGAGGTTCCTGTGAGGGCATTCTGTCAGTTGTGGGGCCCAGTTGGCTAGCTGAGGCTGCTTGTTTAGGGGTGGGGCTGGGGAAGGGTTGCAAAGCTCAGAAGTCAGGACTTCTGAGAGTCAGAGACTGCGAGACAAGAGAAGGAGAAACTATGAAAGTGGAAATTGGGAGACAATAGATCCTAAAGGGGTTCATTACTTTGTGGTACTGCTCTATGGGGCATAAAATTCTACAGACTGCAGAGTGAGCTCATGTGACTTCTACTTGACACGTAGAACTTCTGCTTAACTACAAAGGAATTATGGCCCACGTTATGACTCTCATTCTATGAATTAGAAGCGATTCCCTCACGACCTCTGCTCCCACACAGCCCCTCGTTGCCCTCATGGCCGATATGAGCAAATCTGTGGGTCCCACTGCGCATGTGAAAGCCTGCTACTTACTGAAGTGGTCCTGTATTTTCATGAGCAGCGGCAGTTTATCCACTTCAATCATGTTGAAAGCGAGACCTTTTTTCCCAAAGCGTCCTGTCCGCCCTATACGGTGGAGGTAAGTCTCATAGTCTGGTTCTGCTGACTGGTTTATAGGAAGATCAAAATTCACAACGATGGTGACCTGCTTCACATCAATTCCTAGGAGAAGAAAGGCACTATGGTGTCTTGCAGTAATTTCTTCAGGACAAATCCACCAAGAACTGTATTTGCCAAAGGAATTCCCACAAGTGGGTCATAACACAGATCAGTCTGCTTGCACACTCGGTGCCTGTGCTGCTCGGTAAGGATGCTAAATCTGCGGAAATCTAAACAGGCGCAAGGCATGGGTGTGTATAGGTGAGTGGGGAAACGGAAGAGAGAGACCCTCGCCAAGCTCCTCCCAATTTGTGGCGCTAAGTGCCCTGCAGGCTCCTAGGTCCATGGTCTTCTCACCCATTATGGGGTGCAGCTCAACTCTACTCCATGACTGGGTTCGCATCAGGTCTTTTTCATCTCTTGCCCCAGCCGTTACCACCTCCACATTCCATTCCATGCTACAATGCTTTTCCCTCTGTCTCTTCTCCCACTTCTCTAAAGTTCACAGGATGGGCACCACAGCCATGTCCAGGGCACTTGGGCCACACCTAGAACATACACTCCTCCAGCCGTGCACAGGCTCACCTCATCCAGCTCCAGTTACACAGGCAGCCATTTTCCAAAGCCACTGTATTTCCTTACCCAGCTGAACTGTTCTCCTGGCTGGTGACGTGGCTCAGTGGTAGAGCTCCCACCTTACAAGCACAGGGCCCGGGGTTCAATACCAGCATTAAGAACTAAGCTGAACTACCTTCCTTCCTTCAATACTTTTCAACCCTCGTGCTGCCTAGGATACCTCTATGCTCTCTGGGCCTTCCAGCCCCACGCTGACAGGCTGCTCTCTCTGCTCCGAGCCTCCTATTGCCGCATGTAGCCAGCATCATGTGAGGCGGACACATAGCCACAGAGGCTACACACTATATGATGCAACTCAGGCATTAGTCTGAGACAGAGAAATACTGAAATCTCACCAACAGCTGCCAGAGGCAACGTGCTGGGAGGAGGTAGGGCAATGTTGGGGGGTGGCAGGCTCTGAGTTCACAGTGACACCCAACTCTCACATACCTCGAGCACAGACATTGGTTGTTATCAGAACTTTCTCTTTCCCGTCTCGGAACCTCTGGATGATGGATGCTCGCTGCTCCACCGTGAGTTCCCCGCTCAGCAAGGACACCTGGTGGCCGTCCTGCATCATTTCCACAGTCAGCCACTTGGCGTTGCGCCGGGTCTGGGAGAGACAGAACAGCAGCAGGTCAAAGCAGACTGGCTCTCCTGGGATGCTCATGGGTGTGGGGTGAAAGCTGCAGAGGGGTTTTGTTCCCCCTTCTCTAAGTCTCGCAAGAAGCCTTAGACTGTGGCATGGCACTCTCTGCAGTTCTAAGAATCATATTCTGTCAACCTGACCAAGCTTTGGCCTTCTTTTCCACAAACTGAAGCCAAAACCAAACCAACAAACACTACAAGAGTTCTTTGCAGGAGCCATGCAATTAACATCTTTACATACACAATAAAATAGCTCCCCCATTTCTGCTTCTTCATCTTCAGCATCGTTTTTGTTAATTGGAACAAAAAGAAAACAACTGCAAAGCCAAGACACTGCCAAGTTTCCATGGCTGTCCTGGGGCAGCAAAGACCAGCTGAAAGCAGGAGCCATGTCTCAACAACCTGCTCACAAGGCTTTGCATGTTCACATGGTAGGGACGAAAATAAAACATATGAATATGAAGTGTCAGAGAGGAAAAAGAAAACACCCCCCCCCCATAAAATAAGCAGTGGGACATCAGTATAAGTAACACCATGGACAGGGAAAGGCTACAGCAAACCTCAAGCCATGTGTGGATGTGTCGGCAGCAGGGCTTCTGAAAGGGACATTTATTTAAGATCCCATCCCATCAGTCAACCTTCCTAAGTTCTGCCCTGAAACTGGAGATTCTACTCAAAGTTGTTCTGCGGGTTAAACTGAACGTGGAGCCTGGCTAGATGGCATGTATTCCTAGTACCGTCTCCCCTCTGCTCGTGTGGGATCTGTCCATGGCAAAGACACAGGCAGCAGGCTTGCCTGGCAGAAGATGATGGCTTGGCCAATGGTGATGCCACCATAGATGTTACAAAGGGCTTGATACTTGTCTTTTCTGTTTTCACACAACACATAATACTGTCGGATGTTGTTTAGGGTCAGTTCCTCTTTTCGTAACTTGATAACATTGGGGTCAGGAATGATCCGTTCTGCAAACTGCCACACAGAGTCCTCGAAGGTCGCGGAGAAGAGGAGCATCTGGCATTCGGAGGGTAAGGCTCTGGAAGAGAAAGGAAGGTGGCCGTCACCCAGCTAGCAGGCTGTCGCCCTTCAGCTGCTCTGTGCACACTTGTAGCATATGTGGTGCCGTGTGCTGTGATCAGCTCCACCTTTACACAAGTCAAGCAGCCTGTCCCTATCTGCCACCAAGAATCTGCAAAAATAGATATGGAATGTGAATCTCAGAGCCAAGTTCAGACATGCAGTTGGGAGGGTCGGCAGTCACGCCCATCTCCTCCTACTGAAGTCAGTAGTCTCACACTGGCACACAGCTGAAGGGGATGGAGTGAACCACTTGTTTTAACAACCAGAAGAAGGGAATCAGAACAGGGGGTGGGGAGCAACCAACGCAAGTGCTCCAATTATTATACAGTATCCTCCTGAGCAGGAAATAGAAGGGGCCTTTTCAGAAGCCCCCTTCGACCACTAAATCTTGAGTTCTGACTCACTTACTTTACAACATAAACACATTAACTTACTGGTTAGAGGGTAGCAAGAGGGGAGTCTCTCTTGATCTCTGGCCATAGTGAATGGCTGGATCCCTCACTTCAGCAGATAAACACTTACTACCAGGAGACTAGTGCAAAAATTCCATATTTGGAGCTATGAGCCTTAATAGTAGGTGGAGATAAGTCTCGTGGCTAAAGGGAGTGAACCAAATGTAAGCATGCATACTTCCTGGTAACCTCTTCTCACCCGGACTGCCAGCAGCCGAGCTCTGCCATCTGGAAGGAGACCTGAACACCATACAGCTCTATTCCAATGCCCCCGTATGACAACCCCCCTAACGTAAAGCTTTCAAGGTACCGACCTTGAGAGCTGGCTACTGCAATTTTGTCTCTCAGATTATGGAAGAGCAGGCAAGTATTGGCAGAGAAGCAAGGTCAACCTTTGTGAAATGCAGATGCAGCAAACAAACCAGGTGAGCAGCCAGTTTAGACGATGTTGTAAACTCAGAATTGGAGTAGGTGGGCCATCTGTCTATGTGTTACTTTCATTGGTTAATATAAGAAACTGCCTTGGCTTTTTGATAGGGCAGAATTCAGATAGGTGGAGTAGACTGAACAGAATGCTGGGAGAAAGAAAGCAGAGTCAGGCAGACGCCATGATTCCCCTCCCAAGACGGACGCTGGCTAGACTCATGCCGGTAAGCCACGACCTCGTGGTGGCATACAGATTATTAGATATGTGAGAGTTAGCCAATAAGAGGCTAGAACCAATGGACCAGGCAGTGTTTAAATGAATACAGTTTCCGTGTAATTATTTCAGGAGTAAACTAGCTGGGGAGCTGGGATCCCAGCGGGAATGCAGCCCGCTGCTCCTTTTGCAACACAGAATAGACAAAATAGCAGCAACAATACCCTACAAAAATACTGAAATTAGTACCCTCAGTGAGGGAAGGTAGGTGAGGTGCTGCATCCAGAACACAAGAACAGGAAGTGGTGGAAAAGAACTAGAAAATACCACCAGTAGGATCCAGACAGGAAAAAGAAAGCCAGAGACAGCATTTTAACCTCAGACAGGGGAAGAGCACAACACACACAGATGAACACAGTACCTGGGGGAATGCGTTGAGACTTGGCGCTAGGGCCAGGGATCTAAGAGGTCAGTGTAGAGACGGACTTGTAAGCTTGAGAGAGAAAGGCAGTACCTCCAAACTTTTAAATGTGGCTTCCTCAAGGGCCGAGTGCTGCTGTGAAAACAGTAGCCCCTCAGTTACCTCAGCCATAGCACCCAAATGAGCATGCGTCACCGTGTTGTCCCTGGCATCCATTTCCATGACATGGAGTAGCTGCAGCCCAAGGCTTACAGCACACTGTCTTACTGTGGCCTGAGGCCCTGTCTGGGTTGTATAGCTGAACATGGGGATTGTGAAATAGGTTGCAACAATGAATTCAAAGGCAAACACGTCATGAACCTGTGGTGTTTCTAGCAGAGCTTGCCTGGGCTGCACAGTGCAACTTCACTGCAGTCTTGGCTCTTGTGCTGTGTTTGCCACTGAGGCCATACAAACAAACTATCAGCAAGTGCTGCTGGAGACACTTGGCTCAGACTGGTCACTACTGTATATAATGTACACTGTATGTGGATGAGGGCCCTACACAGCTTTCTGTTCTCACAGAGATATCTGCAGCGTGGTCTCAAGTCAGTATGCTGTAACTGCTGGGTGGTTTGACTTTAAAAACTGCTTAAGTTGCTGACTTCAGTTTCATGAAGAAAAAAAAATCATAACTGTGGCTTGGAATTAGAAAAAATTTCTAACAATTTCCAAAATGGTGTGAAACACATTTCCACTGCTTGTATTACTTACAAAAAGAGGTACTTCCAGCATTGGCAATTTAAACATAGCAACTCTAGAAAATACTGAATAAGCTTTGTTTCAGACAATATTTCATTCTTGATATAAAAGGCACACCTATCTCATTATGCAAATTTATCACTAATGATAAAATTATATGCTTACTAAAAACTTTTAAAATAAATCTATGACTTATTTTCAGTAAATGCTTGACATGTATACTTATTCCATGCACCTAGATATTATGCACAGAGCAAACACGGGTCTGCACCCGGTCCTCTGAGTATATATTACAGCTTTCAGCTTAATGTTTGTATGGAACTCCTGTGTGTGGGAACAAGTGGGTCTCTGACTCTGGTGCCTGCTCTTCTGTCTCTTTTCCTCCTGTTGGGTAGCCATGTCAACTTCGATATGAAAGTTTTTCTTCACCTTGTTGTATTTTATTGTGTTAAGCTTAGTTTCTAATGAGAGACAGAAAGGGAGTGGATCTGGAGGAGCAGGAAATGGGGAGGAACTTGGAGGAGTGATGGAAGGGGAAACCATATCAGGATATACTGTAAGAGAAAATAAAATAAAGGGTTGGGGGAGACCCGTTTATAGGCCTAAATAAAACATTCTGGGAGCAAAAACAAAGGCCAAAGAACTGGTAACAGAGGACACAGCTTTCGGTGTGAGAGTCGATTCTTCTAAATCTGTGTCAGACATGTAATCCCATGCTACACCAAATTCCAGCAACAAAAACATGCCCCCTGTTAAGCATGTTGGCTCACACCTGTAATCTCAGCATTTAGGAGGCTGAAGTAGTAGGATTGTCATGAGTTTGAGAATAAGCTGGATATAGATACTTAGTCCTAGATCAGCTCAGGCTACAGCAAAAAAAGTCTTTCTCAACACACACACACACACACACACACACACACAGTGTAAGATACTAAAATTTTAAAATGGAGATGATATCTATGAACTTTTCATAAAACAAAAGACAGGTTTGCTCACATCTCATTCAAACATAAACTAATGGTAGAGTGTAAATATAAATTCTGGCAAATTCTATTCATCCCACAAACTCCTTACCAAACGAACAAGAATGGTCCTAACAGCTACATGTCTTGCATACTTAGCACCTGACATCTTAAAAAGCACACAGTATCTGACCCTGATATTGAACCTTTCGTTCTCCAAGTTTGGGCCACTTTTCAGTTTAAAGTTTACACGCAGTTAAGATCTTTAGCTATGAGGACATGTGCTCACGTGGTGACAATACTTTTGGTGGCTCTGGAAAGATGTACAATGGGTGAAAGAGAGATGTCCTTCTCCAAACTGGAAACACAGAAGGAGAACAGAGAATGGGTCACCTGGAAACAGAAATAGCACCCTGCTTTAGTAACACATGTGTAATTATTTCCATTTTTAATGCTTCTTATTTGCAATGACTGTGTCCTACACTGGCTTTCTCAACAGTTGGTCATTCTATGAAAAGAAACAACTTCTGAGAATTTCCAAAACTTGCAGGCACAAGGTTTGATAATAAAAGTCAACAAACTCCAGTGAGAAATATCAGGATGCAGAGGTGGCAGGAGACCCAGTGGTAGGCTAAGGACAAGGTCTGGGAGAGCAGGGTGACACCAACCCTTTCAGCCACAGAAGCAGATGCTCACAGGGCTAATTATATATAAAGTCACCCCAGAAAACCGTTTTGTTTTCAATAAGCATCTGAAATTGGAGGAAGAATGGTTTTTAATACAGGATTCCTATGCAATAAATACCAGTCAAAAACCAGGTTTACAAGACAATAAAAACATGCCAAGACACATACAAGCAAAAAAACCAAACCATGAACTTCTTATATGCTTTAGAAAAGAGACCAGAAAATACAACCCAGCACATTAGGGAGATTACACAAGCGCCCAGGAACTGGGAGATGCAAGGCAGCCAGTGAACCAACAGCACAGCCATGATTCAACCACAGAGCAGGCCTGGACACCCCCACAGGCAGGAGAGGGAGACCCTGAGATACACAAGTCAGTGGATTAAAAGCATGATTTGAGGCCTCATGGTCTTTCCTCCATCCACTCTGGCATGTCTCCTACTGCTGTCCTCGCTAAACTCCTGCTGATGCAGTCTTGTCAGTGATGCTTTGTGGGTGTAGCTTTTGACATTACTAGGAAACACAGTATCACAGCAGACTACCTGTTCCTTGGACTCTTACAGCCTCTTCCCCCCTCTTCCTCAGCAATCTCTGAGCTTTAGATTTCTGTAGAGGTATCCAATGGGACTTGGCTCTACAACTACATTTTGATCAGCTGTGGTTTTCTATAATGCTTTCTGTCTGCTGCAAAGAGAAAGTTTCCTGGGGTGAGGACTACAGGTATCTGAGGGCTTCAGCCCTACACAAAGCACTACAGACAGCAAGCAATGCTGAGAGCAGGAGAACAGCCTTCCCCAGGGCAGAGTGCACCAATTGGTTGCTCAGTACCAAATGGTCAGCCCTGAAAACACACATACAGGTAACATTTCGCAGACCAAGCAGGTTTTACTAAGGAAGGTATGTACAAACATATAATATATGTATCTAACAACAATTAAAAATAGAGGCCATGGATTTGAAGGAGAGTAAAGAGGGGTACATGGATGGTTTGGAGGGAGGAAAGCAAAGGAGGAAATAATGTAATCAGATTATAATCTCAAATATAAAAGAAATAATTAAACACTTTAAACATAAAAGCATGATTTGACTATGAAGAAACCACTTGCATATGACACGCATGACAGAATGGTTAGGGAAAAGCTAAAAATCCTTACACAGGGATAATGCACAGGAAAAAGGCAATAGACAACAACTCTAGATGAAAACTGATACAATAAAAAATACTAACACAACCATGCTGGGCCCAGCAGTGAACAGTGCCTGTGTTCACACGCGTGTGCTTAGAAGGATATAAACGGTGTTGGCATAGTCAAACTCTTAGGATTTAAGCACTGAGAGGAAAGGGAATGGACAAGGGTTGTAGTTTAAAAGAATTCAGGCCTACTTTTTACACTGAGGAGACAAAGACTTTACATCAGGAAACAGTAAGATGAGCATATTATTTAAGATCTGAAGATCGACATCAGAAAGGACAGACATGTTCTCGGGGCTGAGCAGGTGCTGGGACTGTTGCTCTCATAATCAGACTTTCAAAAAAGTTGAATTTAAAATTGAGTAAATACTACTTTCTCCCCCTTGAGACTGGGTTTCTCTGTGGGTTTCTTCTGGCTATCCTGGAACTTGCTTTGTAAATCAAACTGGCCTCCATCTCACAGAGATCCACCTGCCTCTGCCTCCTGAGTGCTAGGATTAAAGGCGTGCGCCACCACCTTAACTTTATTAAGAAAGAAAGGAACAAAAAAGAGCAATGCGGATTCTTAACTTCCCTCTCCAAATCTCAATGCAGTAAGTGTGAGAAGGCCCAGAACTGTGTTACTGGAAGCCCTTCGGGTGATTTGGCAGAGAAATCGGGGGAAACAGATGATTCACTGACAACTTAGAAGCAGGGCCAGACCTGCTCCAGCACCACCTTTCTATTCTAGCTCATTAGCCTCCAGCAGCCTTCAGCAGATTCCAATTAGCAACACTCGGTGCGATCCAAGACACACACTTCACCTGTAGCCCGCACTCCAACAAAAGTACGGCAGAGGGGCACACCACAGGGTGAAGGCAGGCACTGTAGCAGTCTGAGGGGTCCCTGAGCTGTTGAAAACCCAAGGTCACTCCGAAGGTGAAGATGGCAAGAAATGAAGCAATGGAAGTGATTAGGAAGGTCAGACAAACAAAACTGATCATTTTGCCTGAAAATCCAGGAGGAACGGATGAACGTGAAGATTACCTTTGGATACGAATACTCTGATCTGAGAATCCTTGGGTGTCAATCATCACATCTGCTTCATCCAGGACAAATACACGGATCTTAGTCAAATCAATCAATTTTCGCTTGAAACACCAATCTAGGACAGTCCCAGGAGTACCAATTATAATCTGTTTGGTGACTTCAGTGCCCCTAGGAACTGTGGAGAAAAGGGTTTTAAGTGTTCCTGTAGATACAAACAGCTCAGCTCACTGTCACAGGGCACAGGCCAGGGTGATATGATATAGTGCTTGGTGGTGAGAGAAATACAGCAGCATTTCCCAAGTGCAAACCCCGAGGGGCATGGATGCATTTAGATGCTGCAGAATTTTAGGATGGGTTCCAGAGTTCTAAGGTTATTGTAATAATAGTCCTATATATTTGATGGTGCTCCATGGTCATTTAAAAAGCTATGCTTTGATAAAATGAATACTGGGACATTCTGTAGGCCCAGCCATTCAGAAAGCTGAAGTGAGGTGATCTCTTGCTCACATAAGTTCAAGACCGACCGGTCTGGGCAACACAGTGAGACAATGTCTCAAAAAACCCAAAACCAAAACAAAATAAAACAACAACCCAACCCCTCCCCAATGAAACAAAAACCAACCAAACAACAACAAAAACAAAATCAAAGGCAAACAAACAAAAGCACATTCCACATTTCTATTGTCCCAGGGGACTAATGGAATGGCTAAGGGGACACTGGTTTGGTGTGGCAGTACAGGAAAAGATGCCAGTTGTTCTGGAGACTGCAGTAGGGGTGACACTCACAGCCAGTCTGTCACTGCATGAACTGAGAGACCCTATTCTGCTACAGGAACTGGGGGACACTCAGGGTGAGAGCACTTAGCTAGCATGCCTGTGGCCCAGTGTCTATCTCCAGCACCCCAAATCAAAACCAAACCCTCCAAACAACAAAGCCTGTCCAAATGGGAATTAACAAAAATATTCAGTAATAATCTAGATGCAAAAAACACGGGATGCTGGGAAGCCAGTTGGAGGGTGGTGTGACGGGCTTCTGGGTTGTGAGCACACAAGGAAACAACCATGCAGATGATGCATGCGCATGGGCTCAAGGGAGAGCAAAGACTAGCTCCTGTCCCCTCCTGGGGCAAAGCAGGGCAGACTTCCATCTCCTCATCTTCGTCCTTTAACGTCTCAGTTTCCATGATAAGCATGTAGAATTTTAGTAAAAAATCTCCAATAAAACTTGTTTGGCACAAAACCATCAAGTCTCAAAAAGCAGACCATAAAAACAGCATCCTCTTACAAAATGTGAACTTGTTTGCTGTGCCCTCATTTTACGCCAGGCTGCACCAGTGCTTAAGCCTGGACTGCTTCATTGAGAGATATTTCCCCCACTTCAGAGGTGAGAAAGCAGAGGAGCTAGGTGTGAAGCCAGGATTTAACAAGTAGCCAAGACAGGCTGACTGGTACATACTTCGATTTCCTCGAATGGCATACATGACTTCAACATCCACACAGAATTTCCCCATCCTTTCAACCACACGGCCAGTCTGTAGAGCCAGTTCATAGGTGGGAGCCAGGCAGAGGCACTGTGAGACAGAAGAGGGGAGGGGGCAGGTTCATACAAACCACTGTTCACATTGGAACCACAGTTAAAAGTTGTCACAGAAATAGCACTGAAGATTCTAGCTCATGAGACATTTTAAATCGAATACAATTTGGCAGTTGATAAGTAGCTGATGGGTTTGAGGTGAATACTAGGGGCATTGGAGCTGAAGGGAAAAGAAATGGTTACTTTATATACTTCTCTCTATGGGGCTATTTAGAAACGCAAGTTACTGGTCACTGTCTTTTGATGGAGAGAGAAAGGGATGCAGCGAGCTGGGAGTCCATGAAGAAGGCATGACGAACCACAGCATACAATACCTATCACCTTCTACTCCTAAGAGTCTGCCTGTTCTGGCATGATCTGCTTTTAATCCATATTATAGATGCATAATCCTGCCAGGATAATATTCCCCTCCTATGCCCATTTGCTATGCCCTCCCATAGAAATGGCGACTGTTGAGTGAAGACGCCAGTGGAAGAAACTGATGATATTTAAAGTGTTCATGTTCAGGGTCTATGGTAGAGAAGGTAACTACCAAAGCACTGAAATAGTTTCCACACACATTTTCAAAACAAGGGCTCAAACATGGCCCTCTTGAATAATTTAATGGATACTAAAATCAATAACCTTATGTGGAAAGCACACTCCCTGGGCGTGGCCTCCATCACACGCACCTACAATTTATAGGAATCGCTGGCGGAGGAAGGCTTTTTATCACATGTGGGAAGTCCATGAAAGAACTTTCTGGTGCCCTTTGGAGGAAAAAGGGAAACAGTACCAGATTTCTTTTTTGTGAAAAAGAAATGAGGCCAGAACTATGAGCTGGGTGCCTCAGCCAGGCACTGTGATGATAGGAAGACACGCTGAGAAATGAGGGAATTGTATGCCTTTCTGACCCTACAGCTAAGCAGTGCCATCACTACATGCCTACTTAAAACCAAGCATCGTGCTAAAAGGGTAGGTGACTTTAGGAGGAGAACACATACTTACTCAGTTATCATCCAATGCTTAATCAACTGCCCCTACGATCCAGGCACTGCGTGGGTGTGGGGAGTCCAGCATGAACTGGTCAATGAGCAGCCATGTCTTTAGAGAGATGGCTTTACAGGAAGGAAACAGATGCTGGGAAACGGACACTCAGCGGTGGTGAGCCTGGGACTGGAGGCAGCTGGACTCTAGGGCTGGGGCTGGGCATCCCCATACTCTACCCAGGGCGCTAGGATTTTAGGAAGGAACCCCTAGTCTTCATTTTCCTGCAGTGACCCTAATATTTGCGGACAGACCCGGCACTGCTGAAACGTTGCTGGCATGGCAGTCGCAGTGATTCCACCACCGCCCTTCCTTACCTGTGGGAACAGCTCCATGGCATTCACTCTGCTGAGCATCGCTAAGACAAAGGCAGCTGTTTTCCCCGTTCCAGACTGGCTCTGTGCTATGAGGTTCTGGGGACTGTGAAACTGAGGAGAGGACTGGGTATAAACTGAGCACAATATCCGGGGTATAAATAGAAGAGACCAAAACCAACTTGGAAGACCACTACCCTGTAAACTCACGGGTGTGCGAGCATCATCGGGAGGGCCATCTCTTGGATTTTGGATGGTCTTTTAAATCCCATTGCATAAATCCCTTTTAGTAACTCTTCCTTTCTGTAAAATAATAAACAGATGGATACATAGGTAGCTAAATAAATTCCCAGACATGCAAAGCCTCTGTGGTCAGCGTGTACCACATTCGGAAGTGTACACTTGCAAGGTACACTTCTGAGGGAAGCCACTTTGCAGCTGAGCACTGGGACTGTTCTCTGACATGGTGCCTGATAGAAGCAACTTAAGGAGGATTTATTTTAGCTCATGGTTTGAGAAAGGGTAGAGTCCTCCACTGTGGTAGGGGAGGGCATAATGGTGAAAGAGTCAGGTTGCTGCTCTGTGTGCTGCCGCTTGGCCGGCTTTCTCCTGCCCTACCTGTTCCTCAGAGACTCCAGCCCACGAGACAGTGCCGCCCACAAGCAGGATGCTCTTTCCTCCTCAGCTCAACACCTTGAGTTATAGCTTAATGGCATGTAATAGTATACAATCTATTTGACTACAGCATACTAGAGAATAAAGGGGATTCTGGTGGTTTTAGTGCCAGCATCCTAGTTAGTGCTTGCTGACATGAGCTTCTTAGGCACTAAGAGTTGAGATACTCACAGTGTAGCTAACACGAGCCTTCTTAATCACTAAGAGTCAAGGTACTTACAGCCATAGCTAACACGAGCCTTCTTAATCACTAAGAGTTAAGATACTCACAGCTGTAGCTAACACGAGCCTTCTTAATCACTAAGAGTCAAGGTACTCACAGCCGTAGTTCTTCAAAGGTTTTCACCGAGTAGAGTGGTGAGCTGGGATCCTTTTGCAAGACTTCCACTCGATGGCTGGATTCTACTAAGGACTGACGGATTAATTTGTTTAAGAGTGAACTGGCTGCCAAATCCACTAGAAAAGCAAAAATAAAAAAAGGCATCAAACCTCCTGAATGGCATCTAATTAACCGCTTTCTCCCACACAGTAAAGTATACAAAAACAACTACAGCTTAGGCTCATCTTTCTTCTAAGGAAAGTTGTAGAAGGAATCCCATAGCACCGAGAATTCCCTCTTTTACAAAAATCCAGTTTCTTATACCCTGTTGCACCAACCCCTGACCTTGAGCATGACCTTGAGCAAACCAACATCGAATCATGACAGGACCGAATAATTCTTCCTTGCAAAACTGAATATCCTTAACCCACTCCTTGCAGTTTTCATCTTGTCTAAAGAAATACACCCCTCCTATCTTAGTATTTTTGTCTGATAGTATTCATTCAAAAATAAAGCAAAGACAGTGCTTTCCCAATGCAATCCTATTCATTAACATTCCTGAAGTGATGATAAACCGAGCAACGCCAGAAAGTGCGTGCAAACAAACGTCTCTTACCTACATCGTCTTCTTCATCTTCCTCTTCAGCGTTAAGCGAGCCGTCTAAAATGGCAAAAGAGAAACAATGACTGTAAAGAAAAACGTTGAAAAGAAATACAGTGGACTCTTAAAATTTCTCACCGGTTTTATAGTGTATGCAGACAGAGTCACCTCCAGGGAGATAAAGTGATTGGGAAGGTAGGGGACGGTTGTGCATGCAAAATTAAAGGAGCCGAAGCTGTTTCAACTGGCAGATACTGGGGGAAAGCAAAAATGTTTAATTGAGCGAGTCTACTTTAGCCTAACATCACTCACCTATGTTTGGGACTGTGGTACTTCTAATACCACGGAGGTTCTTTCTGGGGTGGACGAGATTTGAAAACTATTGAAAGGCACAAATTTCAACCAATGTTAGGAAGCAGGACATCAAGCAGCAAGCCTGGTGCTATCCCTACAGCAGCGGGAGGGAAGACCACCCCAACCAAATAGCTTCCTTTGCAATGTTAAGGATTAACGATTTCATCAGTCTGGCCACTGAACGAATTATCCTACAAAAGGACGTGAGTTTCCAGTCTCTTCTGGAGCTCTCTTAGTCTGAATATGGGCAGTACCTGGATGAACACAACACCTACAAGGGAAAGGTGGCTACGAAGAAGGGAAACCTGCTAAATGGTGAAAATCAGGAGAGGAGAAAACTCAGCAGTGCTAGGACCAGCAGCTGTGTTCTCTATCTGTATTTCCAGGGGTCTTTGCCCTTTCAAACCCAAGGTCTGCCCTTCCTCTGGGAGGGTCCTTTCCCGTGGTCCTTCCACCCCTGCCCACACCCCCCCCATCACCTGACACCCCACTCCAAACGCCAGAGGGACGCTCCCCCTCCCAGGGGACTTCCCTCGGGATTCCTTGTTCTAGCTCCCGCCCGTGGGCCCTCCCCTGCTCAGCGGCGGTTACGTGGCTGTTCAGCCGCTCGTTCTCTGCCGCCCCAGCGTCGCCTCCCCAAAGTAACGACGCCATAGCTGTGGTCTCCGCTCTCGCCCCCGGCACGTGCTGCCGCCCCCGCGCGGGGGAAGCGCCGGCTCGGCTCAGTGGCCAATGGTTAGGCTTCGGGACCGGCGTCCGCCTCGCGACCACCCGTGGCGCGGCGCACTGCGCAGGCGCGGGCCCAGCGCGGGGCGGGCGGGGGGGAGAGCGAGGTGCGGGGCGCAGCCGTGCGGGGCACCCGCGAGCTTTCCGTTTGGCCAGCCGGCCATGGGCACAGCAGAGAGAAACTGAGCACGGAGGCGGTACCCGCACCGCGCTGCAGGCTCTCGTGCTGGTGTCTCCCGGGACAGCTCCGCCTGGTCATCAAAGGTGTGAGATTGCACAGGGTAGCGGAGGAACAGAGGGATTTGACTGGAGGTTCGGAAAGAAAGCAGAATCCAAGTGCAGACATCTGTCTCATCCCTGGGTATCTCTGATGTGCCCTCCTATACACGTATTTTAATTTTTATTCTAAGGCGTGGTCGCGTTAAAGCAACACTGGTCACCACTACCTACATCATTTATTATTGCACAGCTCGGGAGTAGATCCCTTATGCTAAGTTTGGACCAATGAACCAGAATTTTATGTTTTCCGACTGGAATTTTAAGAGTCGTGGCAACATTTCTAGAAACGACAAAAATAGAAAAGCAACAAAACTGTCGCCATGATCTCTCCGTGGTGCTGAAGCAGCACTCCTTTGCCCTGCACAGTCACAGTCTCACTCAGGCTATAATAGCATTTCCCTTTAGCCTTTACGTTACCATTCTAATAGTAGATGTCTTTTACTCTCAATGTTAAATTTCTGTTAACTAAACGATGTGCAAGATTGGAACACGATCTTCAATCTCCTAGTTTTTATATAGATTAGTCAGCATTAAAAAAACTTATTTTAGACCATAATTATAATTTCGTAATTTGTCTTGTCATTGATTGTGCCTTGGGGTGAAGACAGGGCTGAGTCAGAAATCTGTGCTTACGTTGGGTTTTGGCTTAAAGCCGGCCACCGGACCTCGGAACTACATTTCCCAGAACCGCAGGCGCGCCGCCCGTGAGGCGGCGCATGCTTACTGGAGACACAAAGTCTCAGCTTCCTGCTAGTCGCGTGGCCGCGAGCTGATGACCGGAAGGTAAGTGTGCACTCTTCCAGGTGGGCTGCTTTGAGTTTTAGAGAGGAATGAGCAAATGGAAACTAAATGACTATCTCCTGCCCCGGTACTTAAGGGCTTCAGGAAGGCGCCGGTGGGTGAGGTGGGACTTAGGACAGCGCGCGTGTGTGTCGTGTCTGGGACTTCTTGGAGATAGGTCCCACCAGCGGGGCTTAGATTCTGCAACTGGCGTTGAGGGCCTCTGAATTGCTCAAATACAAACAATAGTGTAGCCCAGTAAAGAAAGTATGGGAGGAAGGCGTGGCAGAAACTAGTTTATTTTGGGTTTTGCTCTACGCTATAGTTATACAGAGTTAATGATCATAGCGCGTTTTGAACTCTTAATCACGAGGAAATGTTTATCCACACCCCCCCCTTTTATTTTTTTTTTTTGTAAACTTCAAAAACTCCGAGGCTTACTAATTTAGGGTGGGTGCTTAGTACACCCAGGAATTCCCTTTGTGGGTCCACCTTCCAAATTTTATTGGTAAACCTAGTGTACTGGGCCAAGTCTTGGGGTCATCCCACTTAAATCTGCCTCATGACTGGGTTGATCTATGCTTAGGAGCTAAACTGGGATTCATACCTTCAAAACCCCTTTGATTTAATTTGAACTTTGGGTCAGGCAAACTTTTTTTTGTTTAAATTAACTGTTTTGAAAAAGCTGTTCTATTTTTAATCCTGCACCTAGAATTGAGTCTAAAACTTTTTTTGTGCTCTGCATGTATGATGGATCTTGCTGAATTACAAGGTCCTTAATTTGTATCCCCAGGCATTTGTGGCATCGTCCTTGCTCAGATGTACTATTGGAGTTTGCAGATTTTACTTTCCTGATGTCAGTCCCTCCACAGCATTTAGCTATTACTGATTATCTTTCTTCCTGATCATGTCCAGCTGTGGGTGGCCCTGGGTCAATGTATTCTATCTCTAGCCTCAGATATTGTTTGGAGAGTGTTTCAGCAACTAGCAATGACCAGGACTATTCATGTTTATTTTCTTTTTTGAATAAACACTTTAATAAAAACTTCAGGCCCACATTTAGTGCTTGAAATAGACAACTCTGATCTTTAGGTATTCCTTACTAGATTATCAAGAATGTAAATTCTAGCAAAAACCCAGAACTAGTGTTTTGATCTGTACCCAGACAGTTCATTTCTGTGTCTTCATGTCAGACTATATACAGAAACTTTGAGTATCATTAGATGATCAGAGGAAGAGCTGGCTGAGGTCCTCTTACACTGGGAAGTACTTAAAACAAGGTTCAAACTTATCATTTGCCAAATTCTTTAATAGTTGAGCTTAATACCCACTAATTTAAAAAAAAAAACAAAGTTTACAAGTCTTTTCAAAATGGCACTACTTTGACAAAATTCACATTTCAGGTAGTCCCCCCAACTCCCCAAATTGCTGCATTTGAGAATGTCAGTTTAGAAATCTAAGTGGCGTATGGTACCTAATGTGACATAGGAAGGACCAGTGAAGTCCTTACCCTGTGTTCTGCATGCTTTTCTAGTCAGTTGTATTTAAAAGGAGAGAGAGAGGAAGAACTAGGTTATCCTAAATACGATGGAAGGAGACAGGTAAAAAAGACTTAAGAAGGAGAAAGAGGGAAAGGAAGCTTCTTAGGCATGACACCATTTGCAAGGTCACAACGGACACCCCACCGAAGGGCAGATCTTTTCTTCTCAGTTGGTACTAGGTAATTGTTTGGAACATACACATGTTGAGGCTTGGACTGGGGTTCTGTTCTGGAAAGCATTTGTCCTCGGACATTCCAGCGTAGCTCCTTTCTATGATCTTCACCAGGAAACCGCATTGAATCCCAGTCCCTTTTGTATTCAAAATATCTGGCTACTCGGTCTATCTTGCCCCGGTTTCTGCTTAACTGATCCAGCCTGGGGAGAATAAAGGATTTGGGTCTGCTGGCAACAATCAAGTCTTGTTCATAAACAGGAGGGCCCATTTCTTCTCTTCGCAGATAGCAAATGAGCTGGTTTTCTTGTGAAATTCCTTGATATTCACGTGGTAGGTTAACTTGATATTCATGTGGTAGGTTAAGTTTCTGTGAGGCATCATTTGGGGATTCTGTGCCTTCTTGAAATTGTAGGTTCATCAGCTTGTGTCGTAAGTCCCAGAGATCCAAATCACTTTCTGTACCAGATTCGGACTCACTGATAACAGACTCATCTGTCACTAGTACTTCCCCATCTGGCTTTCTGCGCAGAACCTTTCTCTTCATCACTGGCTTTCTGCATTTTTGGGAAGCCTCTGAAAATGTTGATGAAGTGAGGCGGCTTCTGATGTGTGGGCAGTGCAGCTGTACAGGCAGAGTAGGTCTCTTTCCTGGGGTCACTGAGGCTTTACTGTAGGGATCATACTGGCTAGCCTGGGCTTCTCTCCTAATATCTCCTTCGCCCTGCCCTGCACAGATATGTGTAAAAGCTGTAGCAGCAGCTAACATTCGTTCTTCTGGGTCCATACTGGCCCATTTTTGTCCACCGGGTCCTATCAGGTGCTCCATTGCTTCTTCTACATTATAAGGCTGTCTGTAAGAGATAACAACTGGTCAGTTTCCATCTCATTAATTGCTCATTATTGTCTCAATTTTATAGTCAAATGGAAAATCCAAAGCAATAATAAATTCAATAGTTGTGGTAGAGTTCTATCTATTCCTTGCTGTCATGTCTACTCTTTTCTTACACTGTTACTGCCATGTCACATTTAGTGGCTCCTATGGTATGGGCTGAGTTCTGGCATATGGAAAGCTTGAGACTCCATGTAATGGAACATGATGCTTACTGAACATTATATAACATGCTTAGAGGATGCTTTATGCATATGGCATTATTCATGTTTATTAATCCATATAATCCTTATATTTTAGGATGAGTTCTTTTTCATAGGAAGCTTCAGGAAGTTAACTTGCCCAAAGGTAGTAAACAGCAGAGCTGGAATCATGCTTTGGCAGTCTGAATCACACTGAGTCTTTGCTTTTACTCCTAAGTGATAATGGCCTGAAGATCAAAAAAACCAACATAATGGGCTGTGCACATACATAAAGCACACATATGTATGCATATACTCTGTATATATGTATAAGACAAATCTGTCCTAATAAAATTCAACCACCTAAACACCTAGTGGTTGCTTTCCTGACTGGGATCAAGGTAGTTTTATCTATTGCTTGCTACTTTGCTTTCCCTGTGCTTCTCTTGAAGTTGAAATACATGCTTATAGTTTCAAAGGATTTCCCTCCTTGATGAAACTTCTCTCTAAAAGACAGTTTCTTAGCAGTTTTCTAATTTTCCGTATTAACACTAAATTTTTTTTCACGAGAAAGGAACATGGCACAAAATCTTTCTCTTTGAATTGTGATTCAGCTGTCAGCACATGAAAACTACTTTACCATTTAATGTTGTATCAGATTTATCCAGTTCCTTATTTACACTAGACTTATAGTCACTTGTTAAAAGTACAGCGAGTACCTTGTAAGCTTTTACACACTTGCACAAGCGTGTAGCATAGGTTCAATTTCCAAGATGGGATTACCTGTGAGTTTTCCACTCCTCCACAGTGGTATACCATCAAACTTTCTAATCCTTGTAGACTGTTCCACAATTAATTGTTCTCAAATACTTGAACATGTTTTACTTAGCAATGCCTTTCCCCTAGGGATACAGCTTAGTGACTGACTAATTGCCCAGCATATCATACAGGAAGCTCTAAGTTCAGTTTTTTTTTTTTTTTTTTTTGTCTTTGTTTCTTTTGAGACAGGGTTTCTCTGTAGCTTTGGAACCTGTCCTGGAACTAGCTCTTGTATCTTGTAGACCAGGCTGGCCTTGAACTCACAGAGATCCTCCTNCCCCCCCCCCCCCCCCATGTTGGGATTTAAAGGCAAGCGCCACCACTGCCTGGCTTCTAAGTTCAATTCCCCACCAGGCTTTCTCTGATAGTTTAGTAATATTAAAAACGTCATCTCCCCATATTTCTTCTAGTAATTTTAGATTCACCTGTAAGATTTTAATGTTTAATTTTTCATCATAAACTCCAAAGATTAGAAGGGAACCATTTAGTCACAGTCAGCCCTAGAACAGATGTAGAAATGCTATCCAAGTAATTTCAGTCATAAATTAGTTAGAACTACCTAAGTGTTCAGACTGTGGTATTGTTGCTGTTTGGTTACTGAAATACATGAGAAATTTCAACTTCCAGATTTAAATTATGTCACACTAACTCTTGTATAACTGTTATAGAAATCTTTTATAAACGTAAGAAATTTGGTTGTAAAAAAGCTAATAGTTATTACCTTTTTTCTGCCATTACAACTGCTTAAAGAAAAATTTATCTCCAGGTTCTACTTCTAATGTGAAATATAATCATTTATTATATTTCTTCAATTAAGACAGCTTCTATTGGGCCACCTTTAAAACAAAACAGAACATTAGATAACAATATATATGCCACTTACTTGAAATATAAAACAATAGAAACAGAAGTAGTCATAAGTAGCCCATATAAGTAATTGTCACTATTAAAAATACTGTATAAATTACTGAGAAATCAAGAGGAAATGTTATAGGGAGGAAAACATTCTACACAAATCATCTTGGTAAGGAATAGAGAAATGAAATTGAGGCATTTCCCTACATTTTAAAAAATAGGTGCATCTTTCCCTTTTCCTATGTGAAGTAGCCAGATAGAATGTAAAAGGACAGTGTCTGAGTGATGAATCCATACTAATTAAACTACCTTGGGCAATCTAAACCTACACTTTTAACATCAAATTAAATCTGAGTGTTCTTTTGTTTTCTCGAAGTAGTATCTTGTTCTGTACCCCTGATTGGCCTAGAACTTGTGCCCCCAGGTACTGGGGACTATAAGATTGCACTGCCATGTGCAGCTTAGATGATAACTCATTCATGTGACACTAACATCTCCAAAGGACCAGCCACTGGAACTGATGTATTACTTCACTTTTTTTTCCCATGCAGGACCTGCATGATTTCTTCCTACTGCTGTCATGGCTGAAAACACAGACAGAAACCAGATTGAGAAACTTTTAAACAGAGTAAAGGAACTGGAGCAGGAAGTGAAAAGACTTAAGAAAGAACAGGCCAATAGTATCAAAGACTCAAACATCAGAGAAAATCCTTTAGGCTCTGGAAAAGCTAAGCGTGCATTTGATTTCAGTGCTCATGGCCGAAGACATGTAGCTCTAAAAATAGCCTACCTAGGCTGGGGTTACCAGGGCTTTGCCAGTCAGGAAAACACAAGCAATACCATTGAAGAGAAACTGTTTGAGGCTTTAACCAAGACCCGACTGGTAGAAAGCAGACAGACATCCAACTATCACCGGTGTGGTCGAACAGACAAAGGAGTTAGTGCCTTTGGTCAGGTAAGGGCCAATACCTTATTTCTCAAAGCACGTAATAATGGGAATCTGAGTGTACATACTGAGTCTTTAGATCATCTCTGAAACAGTTTCTCTCTAATTCTACAGGTGATTTCTCTGGACCTACGTTCTCAGTTTCCAAGGGGCAGGGATTCAGATGATTCTAACTTAAAAGATGAAGCTGATGATGTTGCTAAAGAGATCCGTTATACCCACATTCTCAATCGGGTGCTCCCTGCAGATATCCGAATATTGGCCTGGGCCCCTGTAGAGCCTAGCTTCAGTGCTAGGTTTAGCTGCCTTGAGCGGACTTACCGCTATTTTTTCCCTCGTGCTGATTTAGATATTGTAACTATGAATTCTGCAGCTCAGAAGTATGTTGGCACTCATGATTTCAGAAACTTGTGTAAAATGGATGTGGCCAATGGAGTGATTAATTTTCAGAGGACTATTCTGTCTGCACAAGTACAACTAGTGGCTCAGACTCTGGGTGAGGAGAGAAGGCAAGAACCTTTCCAGTTATGTCAATTTGAAGTGATTGGCCAGGCATTCCTGTATCATCAAGTTCGGTGTATGATGGCTATCCTCTTCCTGATTGGCCAAGGAATGGAAAAGCCAGAGATTATTGATGAATTGTTAAACATAGAGAAAAATCCTGAGAAACCTCAATATAGGTAAGTTAAACCAAACTCGTACATTCTTTTCTCTCCCATGATTACTGAAATAATAATGTGGTTCATTAAACTTTATACTATTAGATTTTATTTTGTGTATGGATGTTTTGTCTGCATGTATGCCTGCACACCACTTGTGTATCTGGTAACCACGAAAAGGGTGTCAGATATTTTAGAACTGGAGTTACAGAAGGTTGTAGTCCACTATGTGGGCTGGAAGAACAGTGAGTGCTCTTAACCACTGAGCCATCTCCCCAGCTCCCTTCACAAACTTCTGATTTGTAGAATGTTATGAACATATACTAGATTTTTCCATTAATAAGGAAATAGATATTTGGACTGGGCTTCTAATTCCCAGCTTCTGAAATTATAGGGAAGGTAGAAAAGAGGCTTTTCTTTTGTGAACAGGCTGTGGCTAAACAGTGATACCAGTAGTTCATTCCTAGGCTGAACAAATCTGGATAAATAACCGGTCTTAAATTTTATGGTATGGGGAGCCAGAGCATCTTATGGATTATCAACCCACATCTTGGTTATTTGTTGCTACTGACATTAACTTAATACCAATCAAATTGATCATTGCTTTTTTTTTCCTTACTTTTAAAATGAAGTCACAGTTGCTCCAGATTAAGACAGTGTTGTATTTTCTTAGATGTTACTAACCAGTGGCATTAGTAGATCTTCCTTGTCCCCTTAATCTCAACTAAAGCTCGGTATTTAAAAAAGAACTATTGGCTAACTGCTGTGCATTCTTGCATTTGTTTCTCCTTAGCATGGCTGTTGAATTTCCTCTAGTTTTGTATGACTGCAAATTTGAAAATACCAAATGGATTTATGATCACGAGGTTCAGGAATTCAATGTTACCCACCTACAACAGTTATGGGCTAATCATGCTGTTAAAACCCACATGCTATATAGCATGCTACAGGGACTAGATTCTGTCATGATAACATGTGGGGCAGGAACAAAGACGGATGAAGTAACAGAATGGAGAAACATTAAGTCCTCTGTCATAAAGCAAGCTAGTGCCTTTGTAGAAGGAGTGAGAATGCGCACATATAAGCCCCTCATGGATCGCCCTAAATGTCAAGGACTGGAATCCCGGATCCAGCATTTTGTACGTAGAGGACGCATTGAGCACCCACATATACTCCACAAGGAAGAAACAAAGACCAAAAGGGACTGTGCTGACACAGAAGAAGAAAATAATGTTTCAGAGACTCCAACAAAGAGGGTCTGTATAATAGATGCAGAAGTTAACACTACTGTATAGGCCCAGCAAGCTAGGCTCTCTACCAGGACAAGAAGCAACAACCAGCTAAAATTCTAAAGACTGGCTCATAAAAAAAGACCTAACAAGTCTTAAACAGTAAAGGGTCTAAATATTCTCTAATTCCTGTCCAAAAGAATTATGAAATGAAAAAGCAAAAAGCACTTGTTAGCTATACCCCTGGAAATCTGTGCCTTGAATTTAAATTCATTAAAGCCTGATACTACAAATAACATATGTTCCTTTTTCTTTTTTCTTTTTTGCTAAGTCAACAGCATCTCACACTTGAACGTTCCTTTTCAAGGCAAACGAGATAACCACTTATGGGAAAGATCTTTGCCAGAGTGTCTTACTTTCTTATTAAATTCCACCAATTAAAGATTGGATAGATGGGTTTAGTGCCAGGTATGATGTAGTACGGTATGTCTTTTTTAAAATGTTTATTTATTTATTAAGTATACACTGTTCTGCCTGCAGGCCAGAAGAGAGCACCAGGTCTCATGGATGATTGTGAGCCACCATGTGGTTGCTGGGAATTGAACTCAGGACCTCTGGAAGAGCAGCCAGTGCTCTTAACCTCTGAGCCATCTCTCCAGCCCAGACAGTATGTTTTTAATGAGGCAGCTAGTGCAGAGGCTGGCAATTTTTTTCTACCAAGGGTAAGAGTAGATATTTTAGGTTCTGAAAAATAATGTATGTTGCACTCTTCTTATGACCCTTTAGAGATGTCAAAACATTTTTGGATTTTGTTGGCCAAGTTCTGGAAGTTCAACTTTGCAGAATTGGGAGACAGAGGGGTAAAATCTGTTTTGAGCCAATCAGGTCTACTGGCACACACCTATAATCCCAGCCTTGGGTGGAAGCTGGAGGTTCAAGGCCAGCTGGGCTTATTATAAGAAACTCCTCAACCAAACAAGAAAAAGTTTTGATTCCATGGTAGAAAATACAAGTCCTTTCTAGGTTTGGAAATTAGCACATACTTAGTGTGACTACAAAGGGACGGAAGCCTAATTTAGGTCAGCCAGTATGTCAGTCATATCTTACGGGGTCACTAAGAAGTTTTAAAAGCAAGAAAATTATGTAGCTAAAGCACTGCTAATATGCAAAAATAAGAAATTCTTGACACATTGTCCTTTGTAACAATGCCATAGCAAACGAACTTAAAAGATTCCTACTTTAGTAACTGTCACTGCAAGTGTTCTTCACGTTTACTAGACATGTTTATAAAACCCAAATGTTTGTCAATCAACCAGTAACTAGTTTGTTTTTATGTTCAAGACTCAGAACGGATTGTATCTTGATACTGCTCAATACAAGGAACACACGGACAGTTAGAACAATATTTACAGTAATCTGGGGCTTCCTTAAGTCCTATAGCTCCTAGGGGTGGAGTATATAATCACAGACTTGTGGGCGTTCCAGGCTTAGAGGATAAAGTGGGTGACTTGTGCAGAAGAAGTGCAACACGATCACAGCTTTCACAGCCTCGCAGAGGAGCTAGGAAAGCAGTGATACCAAGTGACTTAACATTTCTGGTCAACGTAACATTCTAAAAGGAGTTGCTTTGTCCTTAAATTTTTAAGTCTTTAATGTCTGTATGTGTGTGTATCACATGGGTGTCTTTAGAGGTTGGGAGAAGGCATCTTAAGATTGGGCAGTTGTGAGCCATCACTGGGTGCTGGGATCTGTTTGAGCAATTTCTTACCATATTTTGGCTTGCCTTGACTTGAGTTAACCAAAAGGAAAAACCTAGAAAAGAAAAACAGACTTTAAGAAATAGCCCATATTTAAAAAGTCCCCCTTCCAAAGCCCTAACTAAAAGGTGTTCTCAGGAGTCTATAGAAGCCAGAGCCTAAGGCTTTAAATTCGAATAAAGTTCTTTTAAGACGCTCTGAATCTAAAAGAATGATTCAGTGACCTTATGGTTGATAGGCATCTCAGAAGAAGCAAATGAGAATTCCCCAGAATGTATGTTTGCAAAATCACTGAAGTAATATTAAAACTCAAAGATAGGAGTGATGTTGGAGAAATGTAAAGAAGGGCTTAAGTTTTACTTTCTCCATTTAAAAAGGTTTTGGAGTTTAATTGAAATATGTGTGCGTCTGTCTCTCTTCTGGAGCTGGCCTGGGACGATTGTGGACACTAAAGCCCAGAGGACTTTTAAATGGCATGTTTACAAAACATTGATAAGCTGTTGTCCTTTGTGTTCAAACTACATTCCCTTTATTTTACCCCTCAAATGTGGTGGTGCAACTTTTCATAAGGTCTACAGGTTATGGTCAGTTTCTTTTGATTCTAATAAAACACGACAATCTCACCAGCTAGAGAGAAACTTACACAGAAGCTAAACCACCAATCTTATATTTTGTGAATGACCAAAATACCTATTTTTTTTTTTTTTAAATCTTAAGCAGTGTATTGGTCCAGGGTTATTACCTAGTTACAGCTGAAAGGATTCGGAGGGTGGATTCGGATATAACTGAAGTTATGGTGTAAGTTAACTTCCAAGTCGAATGACACCTGCTTTCTAGGAAATCTCGTTACCCAGCACAAGCTTTAGCGTTCACTTTCATCAGCATTGCGTGTTGAAAAACTTAACCTGAAAGGGCACTGTTTAATATTTTTGTTTGCATTATTATTGTACAGCTTTTATAAGGTTTATCTCTACCCGGGAAACAGTCACACACAGCGGGTCCTTCAATTTTACCCGCTATCCTAAATCCTAAGCAAACGCTACGGAAGGCTGGCTGTAGGTGTGAGCCCACAAAAGGTGTAACCCGAACGTAAGACGACTTCCCTGCTCTTCGAACAAAAACACGGGTCGCACCATCTGGCCGTGGGCGTGCCGGTTCCCCAGGGACCGGTCCCCAGCCTCCACGCTGGCCCCGAGGGCTCAGTCAGCTCGCTCAGCCTCCGGGCAAGAGTGGCGCGTACAGGGTGCACATTGTGACCTGGAGGAGCTTGGGCGGCCTCTGCACCAGGCAGCCCACGCCGGGATTTACCTTGAATGCAAGAGCCCGGCCAGGGAGGGGAACGCAAATCCACGCGTGGCGGTCCAGGGAAGGAGCACGGGCCTCCGCCGCGCCCTGGCCCAGGAAGTGTCCCCCGCCGCCGGCTCCGCGCTCGTCACCAGCCGCCACCACCGCTGCCGCGGGTTGGGTCGTCTCCTCGCCGCCCAGTGAGGACCACAGATTCGCAATCACACGGGGGACAAATCGCCCTCGCTCACGCTCAATGCCGTCGTTAACGGTCGGCCGTTCAAGTTTAAATCCCGGAGCGAGCCCACGCCCCTGGCTCCGCCCACCAGCTCTCTCATTGGCGTAGAAGCCAGACGTCTTCCACGCTTACATAGAGATTGGTGCGTGTTTTCTTTCGGCCCTCCCCCGCGGGCCCGGAAGCGGAGTACGGGGCGCGGAGCTGAAGTGGGAACCCGCCGGGTAGTGGCGCGGAAGCTTTGGCTTTGGTTCCCTTGGTGTTAGCGGGGCGGATGGACAAGGGGCTGGCCCTGCTCGGTGCTCCAGCCGCCCTTGGCCGCAGTTGGCGGCGGCGGAGGGGAGCGGAGGGGAGGGTTCTGGGGCGCCGCTGGCCGGGCTCGTGGGTCCGCCTTCCCTGCCACCCGCTGCAGGGCGTCCTGACCGGTGCCCCCGCAGCCCTCCTGCGGCACAATGTGCTCTCTCCCGGAATGCACTATTATTACCCTTTTTCTGAGCGTACTCTTGACAAAATAAAAATTTATTTATTTTTTTTAAATTATTAGCTGACGCTTTGAGAGAGGGAGGGAGAGAGAGGGTATGTGCGTGCCTGGAAAGAAAAAAAGGACCCCAGTGCTTTGGGAATTGCTGAGGATAAGATCGGAAAAGAGACCCCCCCCGTACTTCAACATTCTACTCATTGGGATGCTTCGAGTCTAAAGTATTTTTTTATCCAAATCCTTACGGTTTTATTTTCTATCATAAATAAGCAGAGAAAACAATTTTATTTTTTAAAATCTAGAAAGCGTAACTCTTTCAAACACTCCATCCTATCGTTTACGTAGCTCACTTTTTCTCAGGACCTTGATTTATTTAAGAAAAGTGGGTGAATAAAATCGAGATAATGGCAGAGATAGACCGGATATTTTTTAGTGACTGCCCCTTGACTGAAACATTAACCTCTTTAGGGAACACATTCTTTCCTCGGGAACAAATACTCTGTCTTCATGTTACACTACAGATTTTTCTTTTGCATAGAACGTCCAATTAACGTGTCCCAAGAGGAAGGCTTTATTTTTATTTATTTATTTAACCTACTTTTTGACTTTCAGTTTTATCCCTATACCTCAAGTTAGGAGCTTGCTGTGTAGCCCAGGCTGGCCTGGATCTCAAGATTCTCTTCTGTCTGTCTTCCACTAGTATTGCAGTTGTAGGACTGTGCCTCACCTACCCACAAATGAAGATAAACCTAGCAGTCCTATAACCACACTTCATACATGATAGTTCAGATGGTTTAATGTCCATCTTTAGTTTTTCACTTGCTTCTCCTTAAAGTCAGAATCCATCAGATTTGCACATTGTGAGTTTCTTTTATTCTAGAAACAGCTCCATTCCCCTCCTTGTACCTTACTTTTTAAAGGAGCCAGCTTATTGGACTGTCTTTCTCCTGACACGGTTCGCTTTTGTTTGCTCCTCCTAACTAGGTGTAGTTTATTTTAGCCCGCCAGCATCTTTGTAGATTCAAATATTTTCAACTCGTTATATAGTCATGCTTAAGTTAACTAACCTTCATGATATCTTTGCTTCCTTACCCCTTTGCTGGCATTTTAAGATCCCCTTAACTACAATTATCAGGTTATATCCTGTCCCTGTCATTTTCAATATTTTTCTTCTTTGTCTTCTCAGTATAGAGGAATAGCAATAATGACAACAGCAGAATGAAAACAAGCAACTTTCTCTTGACACCGCTGCTGCTCTTTCGCTTTGTCTGTTTTCTTTTCTTCACTTTCTTGTTCAGTTGCTTCTGAGTTTTGCCTCATCTGTAAACTCAGGCTACTTTTGACAGTCGCCAGTGAACTTAACAGACATTGGCTTCAATTCTCTTGCTTAGTCCCATGATTATTTATCCAATAAATATTTATTGGGCACTCATGCAATTTACTGTGATTTATGTTTTGGTGATTTGATAACTGAATAAAAATTTCAGCAAGTGAGAAACTGGGAATGCAGGATCTTCAGGTTGAGGCAAGCCTGAACTATATAATGAGATTGTCTCAAAACACAAGAGGCTGGGGATGCAGCTTGTGGTCGAGCACTTGCCTAGCATGTACAGGATTCTGGGCTTAATCCTTAGTAACAAAAACAAAAGACACATACTGTGGGACAATGGTCTTGTATCCTGTAAAGATTCATCACTTGTATTGTTTTAATAAAATGCTGATTGGCCAGTAGCCAGGTTGGAAGTATAGGTATGGGGGAGGCCAGACTAGAAGAATTCTGGGAAGAGGAAAGGCTCAGTCTGCAGTCATCACCCAGACGCAGAGAGTGCAAGATGGGAATGCCTCACTGATGAAAGTTACCAAGCCATGTGGTTAACACAGACAAGAATTATGGGTTAATTTAAGATGTAAGAGTTAGTTAATAATAAGCTTGAGCTAATACGCCAACCAGTTTGTAATTAATGTAGGCCTCTGTGTGTTTCTTTGGAACTGATTGGCTGCAGAACTGGGTGGGACAGAAACCTCTGTCAACAGGCACAGTCTCAATCCTTAAGAAACTTCTTGTCCTTTGGGAGTAATTGACATTGATCAATCACAAATTTAAATTATGGCCCATCAGCACCAATGGGTGACAAATTATTCAGAGAGAACGTCTGTTACACAGTTTCAAGTGTAAACCTGAATATTTCATAGCACACCCCAATTCTGCTTCAGTTTCCATAGCTCTCTGGATAATCCAGAATCCCTCCCAATGGCTTACGTGACCTACCCCTTCATTTCTTTTTTTTTTAATTTTTTATTTATTAAAGATTTCTGACTCTTCCCCGCCACCGCCTCCCATTTCCCTCCCCCTCCCGCAATCAAGTCCCCCTCCCTCGTTAGCCCAAAGAGCAATCAAGTTTCCCTGCCCTGTGGGAAGTCCAAGGACCATCCACCTCCATCCAGGTCTAGTAAGGTGAGCATCCAAACTGCCTAGGCTCCCACAAAGCCAGTATGTGCAGTAGGATCAAAAACCCATTGCCATTGTTCTTGAGTTCTCAGTAGTCCTCATTGTCCGCTATGTTCAGCGAGTCCGGTTTTATCCCATGCTTTTTCAGACCCAAGCCAGCTGGCCTTGGCGAGTTCCCGAAAGAACATCCCCATTGTCTCAGTGTGTGGGTGCACCCCTCGCGGTCCTGAGTTCCTTGCTCATGCTCTCTCTCCTTCTGCTCCTGATTTGGACCTGAGATTTCATAGCAGCATTGTTTGTAATAGCCAGAACCTGGAAACAACCTAGATGCCCTTCAATGGAAGAATGGATGAAGAAAGTATGGAATATATACATATTAGAGTACTACTCAGCAGTAAAAAAACAAGGACTTCTTGAATTTTGCATACAAATGGATGGAAATAGAAAACACTATACTGTGTGAGGTAAGCCAGACCCAAAAAGAGGAACATGGGATGTTCTCACTCATATTTGGTTTCTAGCCATAAACAAAGGACATTGAGCCTATAATTAGTGATTCTAGAGAAGCTACCTCTTCATTTCATCTCTACTATCTACCTTTTTCCTGGTTCTCTTTCAGTCTCTCATCCGCCGCGACCTTTGCCTGTTCTTTTCCACTACCTATAACATGCGTCTCACTGCATAGGCCCTTCTCGTCCTTTCACTTATCTCTTCGTTCTTGGTTCATGCCACAATACTGTGTATCCTTTGATCCATGATGTGTGCACAGTTCTATGTAAAATCTAAATGGGAGATAAGTGCATATTCCAGGTGTAGGTTGTGGTACTTTAGGCTAAGCTGATAACGGCCAGGATGTTAAGAAGGGGACAGAGAGATGTATATTGCTGCTGTAGCTTAACAGGGCAATGTCAGCGGAGGAAAGATTCATTGTGCTTAAAGGTTGCATTCATGCTCACTTAGCTCTACCATTCCTGGGGCTTAGTGAGGCAGAATATCATGGTGGGCACATAAGGCAGAACAGAGATGCTTATCTTATGGCTGCTGGGAAGCAGAGAGATGGAGAGGTAGCTGAGAAGGGGCTGGGGCATACCTTCTTTACCTACTTCCTCTAACCAGGTCCCACCTCCTAATAATGCCCCCAAATTATGAACCTTTACTGAGTTGGTCAACTGCTGAGGTTGGACCCCTCGGATCTAGCCACCTTCCGATGAGTTGATTCACCCACTGGGGTCCCGTCTTTTAAACCATTGAGCTTAGGAGATGCTACACATCCAGAAGATACCTTGAGATATCCTGGGGAGATGAGCATAAGCAGTTAGATGAAAGAAGTTTGTTGTGTTGATGGAGAACTGAGTCGGCGGTTAAGAGCTCTAGCAGAGGACCCAGGTTCGATTCCTAGTGTCTATGTGTTAGCTTTCAACTCTCTGTCCAGGGCACCCATTGCCTTCTGACCTCCACAGGTACCAGGTGGGCACATGGTGAACATGCATATGTACAACAGGTAAAACACTCATGTACTGTTGGGCCCTAAGGCCCCACCAAGGAGGAGGTCGCCCAAGAGACACTCTCAGCATGGTTGATGCAACAGCAAGAGGAATTTTTATTCTGCCATGGTAGAGGTCCCTCAGCCTCAAGAGAAGAAGGACGCCTGCTTTGTCTATTACAAGCTCTTTTAAAGGGAAAAAACCACAAAATCGGGGGGGGGGGTAGTACAGAATCAAAGAGAAAGTCCAAAAATCATTTGTCAACTGTTTTGACTAGTTCATTCAATGGCCAGCTAACTACTTGATCAATGTTATGGCGGTTACAAGGAGGAACACCTGCAGGTCGTCTCACCCCAGTTCCAGGGTCCGGGTCTATTGAAGAAAGACTACAATGGGGATGGAAAGTACTCAAAGCTCCCGTGCATGCGTGGTTGGTTACCAGGGTCCTGGTTCCCAGGAAGGGGGGTGCAGTAATGCTAAGGGCCTGGTTCCCAGGAAGGGGGGTGCAGTAATGCTAAGGTGCCTCAAAGTCTTTCAGTATGTAAAATAATAAAGTAAATAATGAAGTGTGTTAAGTGATGTGTGAGAACTGAGGAAACATTTGTGCTCTACGCAGATAATCTTCTTTTTGTAAGCTTGGATAAACTTGGTCAGTAAGTGAGAAGACGCATATTAGCATAGTACCTATGAAATAACGTATTTAAACACAGTGTGCTTTTTTATTCTTTATTCTCATTAGATAATGGCTCCATGCCTTTTCTTATATCTTTTATGGATCAATCTGTCCTCGATATCATTACCAGATGAGGTTTCCTAAAATGATAATCAAGTCACTCTGCTTACATACCTACAGAGGAAATTCTGTCCCTGGACCCTATATGATCTGGACCAATGCGGTGGTCTGAGTAGGAATGGCTCATGCATTTGAATGTTTAGCCACCAGGGAATGGCACTATTTGGGAAGGATTAGGAGGTGTGGCCTTGATGGAGTAGCTGTGACCTTACTGAAAAAAGTGTGTCATTGGGGATGGACTTTGAGTTTTCAAAAGCCTATGCCAGGCCCAGTATTTCTCTCTTTGCCTCCAGATCAGGATGAATCCCTCATCTGCTTCTTCAGCTCCATGTCTGCCTTCATGCCACCATGACAATAATGGACTAACCTCTGCAACTGTCAGCAAGCCCCAATGAAATACTTTCTTTATAAGAGTAGTCTGGGTCACGGTGTGTCCCTGTCAGTTTCTGCTGCCACAGTAGCGGCCTGCCTCTGTTGTCAAAGTGGTTACGTCATCACCTGTTCCAGGTTCCTCCTCTTTTCATAATAAACAAATGGGAGGAATGTTTGTTGCTGCCTCTGCCACTAAAGTGGTTACATCATCACCTGTTGCCAGGTGCCGTTCCACTATCAGTTATGCTACAAGTGATGATTTAACTATATTTTTTAAACAAATAGTCCTTTATATATATATTTCTTTGTATAAGATTATACCTATTATGCTTCCCATACATTGCTTAATAAACTCATCATCAGAATGGCTTGATTTTCTTGCCATATTTAATATGCTACTTACAACTAGCTTTTATAAATTGAATAATTTATTGAATAATTGAATAATTATATCTGATATAATTAGACTCTGAATTGGAACTCCATTTTTAAAAGATTGTTGTTGTTGAGAAGACAACAGTTCTGTTAGTCTGTCCTTTGACACAGTCTTTGATACCCACAAAATCTGGCAGTACGTTATTGCTAATGGCAACTTTTCAAATGACAGTCTTTAAATGCATGCACAAATTCTCTAAATACTAAGAAGAATGCTTACAGTTTTCCCTGAAAAAGAAAGCAGTCATATGCTCACCTTTTGTTGACTAATATTCCTTCATTCATAATTTTTCCTTTGTTTGCATTCTGTTTTATTTATCTTTTTCTCTACAGAAGCATTTATTTGGAAACTGTAAGTGAAGACTTATGACTTTTAAAATAGAAGTTTATCCAGTGATAATGCACATTGTATAATATAGTTTGGAGTGAAATTTACATTTTATAGTTTAAGCCAAGCATTGTTCTTTAAGAATCATGTTATAGGGCTGTATCGATGGGTCGGTGGTTAAGGGCATCTATAGGCCAGGCGGTGGTGGCACACACCTTTAATCCCAGTACTCAGGAGGAGGATCTCTAAATTCAAGGCCAGCCTGGTCTAGAGAATGAGTTCCACGAGATGCAGGACAGCCAGAGAAACCTTGTCTGGAAAAACTAAAAGAACAAAACCAAAAACAGCCCCCCCCCAAAAAAAAACCCCAAAACATGTGCTGCTCTTGAGAGGACTTGGATTTGGTTCCCAGCACCCACAATGGGCAGCTTTAGGGACTCCAACACCCTTTTCTGAACTCCTCAGGCACCTTCCCTCACTGGCACAGACACATGCACATACATACATGAGACATGTATGGACTCAGGACATCCCAAGAGCAAGTACTCAGCACAAAAGAGATTTATTTGCCCCAGGAGAACAATGGGCAGGAGATAAGAGAGGCAAATACAGGAAATAGAGGAAGAGGAAAAGGGGGAAGGAAATAAGAGAGAATGGGAAGGGATATTTGCCCCAGGGGACAAAGGACTGCCTCTGGATAGAGAGGAAATAGATCTGGTCCATAGGCAAATGACAGTTTATAAAGGTAAAGTGGGAAACCCCATATTAGGATGAGGTGTTTAATTTTAATTGTGCATGTTAATCAGGTGAGCCAAGGGGGGCTTTTGATTGCTGGACCATGATAGTCAGCCTCAGGATGAGGAAGTAGACATCAGTGACTAGCTGTAGGTACATAATCTAATGGTTTTTTAGCAAGGCAGAGGAAGTAGGGGAGAAGGGCAAGGCCTGCCAGAGCCATGTTTGCCACGCTTGAGCTGATTAGAGTCCCTTCATACATAAAATAAAAAAAATTAATAGCACAAATTCCTTTTGGAATTATGTTTAGAGAAAGCATCTAAGATGTAATTAGAAAATTCATAGTTCACAAAAATCCATGCTTTGTGTTGCCTGTTTGAGAGCATCATCATACGTTTCCTGAAGACACAGAACAAAATTTACGGACCTGACATTCTGTGTGCCAGAAATTTGTACTGGACCTACCGATACTTTGGATCTCCTGATATACTGCATTCGAAGTGACTGATTATATTTATCAACCAACTGTAACCAAGATCTGTTGGCTTACAATGTGTGTACTAATCAGTCATATAATTATTATTATGTCATTGTTTACCCCAGTTTGCCTCCCTATCTCAATAAAATGACAGGCCCAAAGTGAAGGGGGCTTCTAACTCATCACTTACGTAATTTAATTTACCCTGGCTATTCTGGAGAAAATTAGAAATGCTAATCTGTGTATATTGCCTTCTACCTCCACGGGAACATGATTGATAAGCCAGTGCACAGGCAGGCACTGTTTCTTTCTTGGAACGTGCTTCACAGAACTTTCTTCTGTTTGGGAAGGATGTGACTAGCTCAGATGACAAGCCCCACTTTGTCCTAGCGCTTTCCAGAGGAAAAGATATGGGTTATTCCCGAAGAATTGGTTTTGGAGAGAGGACAGTTAGAGCTTATGACACACAACAAAGGGATTGTGTCTTCTTTTCTTTTTAGATTTTTGTATTTAGTATGTACAGTGTTCTGCCTGCATGTCCGCCTGTACACCAAAAGAGGGCGCCAGATCTCATTACAGATGGTTATTAGTCACCATGTGATTGCTGGGAATTGAACTCAGGACCTCTGGAAAAGCAGTCAGTTCTCTTAACCTCTGAGTCATCTCTCCAGCCCTTAGGGTTGTATCTTCTTAAGGAAATCAAAGAGAGTTACACTTTTTTGTTTGTTTGTTTGTTTTTCCAAGACAGGGTTTCTCTGTGTAACAGTGAAAGACCCTCGGTTTCAAGGGTGTTTGGAAATACCCCCAGACTCAATAAACCAGGCCAGCGGATGCAATCAGCAAGAGGCTTCTTTAATGCTCACAAGCGCTTGTGGGTGACACAGCAGCTCCCGCCAGCTGAGTCCACGGAGCAAGCTCTCCAACCAGCATATATAGGATTTTACAGGTTACTTGATGGGGGAACATAGCAACAGCAATTTCATTGGTCCTTTAAATGGCGGGCTTGGGTCATCCTGGGGACAGCATGGGGGAGCATAGCCATCCAACAGTTTTGATAAGGTACCCTGGGGGGCTGCTTTGACAGTTTTGATAAGGTACCCAAGGGGGTTGAATGTTTTCTCGTGACCAGATGCAACCCACAGATATCGTGTTCTGGCGCCAGTTGTCCATAACAGAGACTGTGTCTGACCCGGAGCTCACGTATCTCTGTCTCCTAAAGGTTAACTCAGTTCACATCTGTCGTTTATCAGGGATGGCCAGGACACCACTCTCAATTTGCAGGGGGAAGCTCTGGTCTTGTAAATAAAACAGCCAGTTGTAAAATGACCTAAGCTTCCCAAACATGTCAGAAAATAGCCCACTGTGAATGAATGATCCCTGATCTGCCGAGAAAGCTGCTGACAGTCTGTTCTCATTCTCCTCCACTTTCTTATTTTTGGAATCTACATTTTTATCTTCTTATTCTTGGACTCTTCAACAGCTGTCCTGGAACTTGCTCTGTAGACCAGGCTGGTCTCGAACTCACAGAGATCCGCCTGCCTCTGCCTCCAGAGTGCTGGGATTAAAGATACGTGCCACCACCACCGGGTTAGAATTACACTTCTTAATAAAACAATCTAATGGTAGACACAAATTGGCCACAATGCTACACGTACCTCAGTGCTGTCTACTCAGGTCCTGTAGGTGCAGATACTTTCTTTAAGCCTTTGGTTCCAAAAGCGTACTTTGGAACCAAAAAAAAAAAAAAAAAAAAAAAAAGTAGGGGACAGAGAATACTGATAAGAAAAAAAGGCAGCTCCGCCGGCATAAGAATCTAATGAGGTCCAATAAAAATGCCCATCGTTTTATTAAGAATGATGCTCTCCGGTGGCCTAGCACATGGCAGGGAGCCCCTGCAGACCTGAAAACCACGTGTTCCTCCTCTAGGAGGCCCCTTACACACCCTGTGAGAGGGGTCCTGACCCCTCCCTGGGGGGAATTGGGGTCCAGAGCAAAGCAACTCCCAGGCCAGGAGCTGGGGCTACGCTCCCAACTTAACAAATACAGTCTTTAATTTGTGTGAATGGTCTTATAATTATTTCTAGGAAATACAGGGCCCTTGACAAACACAGCAGACTCATAGGAGTTGGACCTCGACAAGAACCTCAAAGTCATAAGAACCACGTTGTCTAGTGTGATGAGCTGGGCATCTGTACAATAAATTAGTGTAAGGGTAAAGAGGACAGAGAAAAAGCCGCAAACATAGCTCAAAACGATATTATTTTCTTTTCTCACATTTTCTCTAAAAGGCTCCTCCTTGTGGCTATAAGGAAGAATATTCCTGGCATGGCCTAACTCCCTTTGGGCTCCTTTCCCCTTCTCTGAAGTTTCTGTGCGGCAGAATTGTAGGGGCCAGAGCTTCCAGGAGATGGCGCTGTGCATCTGCGCAGTAAAAGGGTGACAAAAAAAAAAAAAAAAAANNNAAAAAAAAAAAAAAAAAAAAAAAAAACAACCAAACAAACCCAGAGGGAATCAATGACAGAGTTCTGCAAACTTGGTGGCTCAAGACAGTTTATGTTAATGGTATCTTACTGTTTCCAAAGCCAGCAAAGATTGGTCACTTTACTGAGTGAGTGTATCATTCTCATACTGTTTCCCTTCCTTGTATTGGGGCCACCTGGGTGGTCCCACCTAATCTACCCTCCAACTCAGCTGATGAACAATTTTAATTCTGCTTGCAATGTCAACTCTCACTTTGCCCCCAAACAGGACACACCCACAGGCAGTTGTTTAAAGCCTTCTTTTCTTCTTGATTACTCTCGTGAGAAGTGTGTTGGATTTAATAGTCTTTAAAATTTCCCAACCCCAACTTTATTGATTCAATTGTAATTTGCTACTTAGTTTAAAATTAATTTAATTTGTCATTTCATTTTTGTACTTTTCTCTCTGTGTGTAAATGTGTGTGAATGCACATGTATGTGTGCAGGTGTGTTCACATGCATATGGAGCCAGAGGTTTATGTTGGTTCTCCACCTTACAGTTTTTTCCCCTGAGACAGGATTTCTTTCCTGGAACTAGGTCTGTAAACTAGGCTGGCCTTGAACTCAAAGATCCACCTGCCTCTGCCTCCCAAGTGATGCAATTAAAGGTGTGCATCACCTGCCCAGCTTCCCATCTTGGATTTTGAAACAGGGTCTCTCACTGAATCTAGCGTTGCCACATTCAGCTAGAATAGCAGGCCAGAGACCTTCTGAGATCTGCTTAATTCTGCACCCACACCCTAGGGATACAGACATGTGTCATGACTCTCAGCTTTCACACGGGTTCTGGGGAATTGAACTCAGGTTCTCAACCCTGGGAAGCAGACAGTCTTTGTTTTTCCCCTTTTGCTACTTTCTTTACATTTAATTTGATGATTCTTTAAATAACAACTTGTTAAGAAAGATCCTTAAGTCATTTCTTTTTCAACATTTCTTTCCTACTGTAAGCACTAATTCATATCACAGGTTGTTTTAAAATATGTAATCTTGATTAAAAACATTTTATGTATATAGGTGGTTTGCCTGTGTCTCTTTCTGTGCACCAGATGTGTGCCTGGTGCCCACGATGGGCAGAAGAGGGTGTTGGATCCCCTGGAACTGGAGTTATAGACGGTTGTAAGCCTTCATGTGGATGCTGGGACTCAAATACAGGTGCTCTGCAAGAGCAACAAGTGCTCTTAACCAAAGAGTGGTATTTGGGGGATTCTGGAGACTAGGTTAGCAGGGGCAGGTTCTTGGGGATAACTTGAATCTTGCCTCATTCTGTCTCTTGCTTTGCTTCCTGTCTGTAATGAGATTAAACGAATCTCTGCTATCACATTGCTCATGCTGCTAAGATGCTGTGCCTTATAAGATTCCCACATCAATAGAGCCAAGGGACTGTGGACCAAAACCTCTGAAACTGTGAGCTGAAATATATCTTAAGTTTCTATCATGCATGTTGTCACAGTAACACTGGAACTGACAGACAGTGAGTGGACGTTTCTAATCAGACATGGAAGACATCCTCAGAATCCTAGTGATGAAATAGTATAGTAGTCATTCAAAAATAAAATTATCTTAAACAGTTTGGGTTGCTATCACAAGAACATCAGAACATAAATAATATAAACAGCACAGATTTGTTGCTCTAGATTCTGGAGGCTGGGAAGCCAAAGATCAAGGCACAGTCAGGTTTCAAAGCTTCTCCCTGTGAAGCAGTTAATAAAAATTCAGGGTCAGAAACTGGGGTTCAACCTAAAGATCTGAAAAGCAAAACAGCCAGCCAATGGCTCTTTCCTTGACTTCAGTCTGAAAAGGTGATCTTGCCTCCTGGAATCTCAGAATGAGACTGTGTTTTGAGAGCTGTTTCCTCCCTTTTTATAATCCTCTCTAGGGCTGGGATTAAAGGCATGTACCACTCGATTTTTATGGCAACTGGGTGTGGCTATTGGGATTAAAGGTGTGTTTTACCATAACCTTGTCTGTAAAGCTGATTAGTGGGACTGTTTTACTCTCAGATATTCAGGCAGTCTTTATTTATTAAAATACAACTGAAAAGCCACTACCTTTCTTCTTTTTGTCTAAAATAAAAAAGAAGGCTATAACTAATATAAGAAAACTATACACAAAATGTACAATGATTATATACAATATATACAGGCAATAAATACATCAACAATGTCTAGTCTATTTGCATTTGACAAATTCATATGTATTCTATCTTGGTGAGTCCAAAGTCTTATACCTAATAACTTGCTCTGTGTCTGGTAAATTACAACTATAGCTATCTAATCTTCAACTCTCTCAGAGACCCAAGAAGGAAATAATATTAACTGAGTCAGCAAGAAGCATAAAAAAGCTACTTCCAAAAAATATGAATAATAACAGAAACTTTGGGTGACCTGGACAGTCACCCAAAGTTCCTCTGCAATGTTGGGACATCCATCTTCATCCTACAGGCCTAGCATATTCAACAGACTTTTCTCTGAAGCAGGATATTTTGTGTTCTGCTTGTCTAATTACAACAGCATAATGTCAGAAGTCAAGGCAGGAACATTCTCTTGCCTAGTGGCTTACTTTTGCTACAAAGAAAGCAAACTCCATGTGGAGTTTCTTTGATGCTCATTGTCTTTTCTGAAGTAGATTGGTGCTGTGGGGAGCAGACATATTTCATTGTCTTAAAAAAAAGCCTAGGTTATTAAAACATCTTAAATGCCATATTCTGTGGATCTCTGAAGTGTTTGAAGATGACCTCTCTATTTAAATTATATCTTTGTTTGACCTTGAAAACATACCTAATGTGACTACAAGTTTGATTACAGGAGGTGATTAACTACTAACCTATATTTCTTTATTATCCTAAACATTTGATAATAATAATTTTCAAGGACTAGAAATTTGTATTACATTGTTAAATGAGATGTATAAGTATAAAACCTTGAACAAGATTAGAAATGTATGTACAATATGTTTTAACAAAATTAATCTCAATTTGTATCAATATATAAAAGTTGTATACAATATACAAAAGTAAAAGCAATTGTAAAACATTTATACTAATGGGTGTTTTTAAAATGTAGATTCAATAATTTATCTTTTTAATATTATCATGTCTATATTTTCCCTTTTCAGAGTAGATTCAATAATCTATCTTTCTATCTTCTCATATTTGTATTCCCTTTTTTCTTTTCCTTTATTTTCTTTCTTTCTTCCTTTGTTTTTTTTTTTTTTTTTTTCAAGATAGGGTTTCTCAGTACCTATAGATCCTATCCTGGAACTCACTATGTAGACCAGGCTGAATTCGAACTCACAGAGATCCACCTGTTTCTGCTTTCCAAGTGCTGGGATAAAATATGTGCACTGCCTGGCCTTTTTTTTTTTTTTAAAAAAAAACCTTGAATCTAAATTCCTTTGTTTAGCTTTTTTTCTGACCATTATCTGTAACAACTTGTAACCAACACATTAAACAAAAACGAATATTCATAATCCATATTTTGGGAATGTGGGCATAGTTTTCTAGGCTATTTCCTGCTGATTGGGGGTGCTGATAATCTTATGGGGACCCAAAGAAAATTTAGGATTATGGTCAAGTCCTTACTGGAGTATTCTGTGAGAGTGGATCATTTCAGCCAGTAGTGAGGGGTTTCAATCTGAAGATCTGAAAAGCAAAACAGCCAGCCACTGGTTCTTACTTTGACCTCAGTCTGAAATGGTAATCCTGCCTTCTGAAATCTTAGAATGAGACTGTGTTTTGAGAGCTGTTTCCTCTCATTTTATAATCTTCCCTAGGGCTGGGATTTTAGTTTCGTTGTTGGTGATGTTATTGTGTGTCTTTTTCCCTTCATTGGGATTTGCTGCTGTGAGATCATCAATTGTTTGTGTTTTTGTGGATGTAGCAAACTTCCTTGGGTTGGAATTTTCTTTCTAGTACTTTGTGTAGGGCTGGGTTTGTGGCTAGGTATTGGTTAAATCTGGTTTTGTCATGGAATATTTTGTCTATGGTGATTGAAAGTTTTGCTGGGTATAGTTTTGCTCGGCTGACATCCATGGTCTCTTGATGTCTGTATAATGCTTGACTAGAATCTTCTGGCTTTCTTGGTTTCCATAAGGAAGTCAGTTGTAATTCTGATAGGTCTGCTTTTATATGTTACTTAGCCTTTTTTTCCTTGCAGCTCTAATATTCTTTATTTATTCTGTATGTTTAATATTTTGATTATTGTGTGACGAGGGTACTTTTTCCTTGATCCAGTCTATTTGGTGTTCTGTAAGCTTCTTTTATCTTCATATGCGTATATTTCTTTAGGTTGGAAAAGTTTTCTATGACTTTGTTGAATATATTTTCTGTGCTTTTGAGTTGGACTTCTTCCCTGTTATTCTTAGGTTTGGCCTTTTCATGGTGTCCCATATTTCCTGGATATTTTGTGTTAAGCTTTTGTTAGATTTAGTGTTTTCTTTGACTGTTGAGTCTATTTCCTCTATCGTATCTTCAATGCCTGCGATTCTCTCTTCCATCTCTGGTATTCTGCTGTTTATGCTTGCATTTGTGGTTCCTGATCATTTTCTCATAATTTCCATTTCTATAATTCACTCTACTTGTGTTTTCTTTATTGTCTCTATTTCAGTTTTCAAGTCTTGAATCATTTCTTTCATCTGTCTGATTGCGTTTTTTTTTTTTGGTTTTCTTTAAGGGATTTGTTGATTTCTTCCATTTTTTGTTTGTCTTTTCCTCCATTTTTTTTGAGGAAAAATTTCATTTCCTCTTTAAGGGCCTCAAATGTTCTTCTAAAGTTATTTTTTAGGTCTTCTGCTTCATCTATATTGGGGTGTTCAAGTCTTTCTGTTGTAGGGCCACCAGTTTTAGTTGGTGTCTTGTTGTTCTTTGTGGTGTTGCATGTGTTCTTACCTTGTCTACTCATCTTTTACTCTGATTGGTGTAGTTGGGGCTGTGTCTCTGGTAATCAGTCTTCTAGGTGCCAGTGAATCTGAGGCTCAGATGGTTGCTCCTTGTGATGCAGTCAGAGCCATTGTTCCAGTCACCCCAAAGGTCACTCAGTGTTCCTGGAAGTCCCTCAGCACTCCCAGGGGTTGTTCTGCCTTCCCAGGGATTGTTTGAACCTGCTCCCTTTGATGTTGCTTGTTTGGGCTTGCTCCCACTGAGGTAGCTGCCTTGGGCCTGCTCCATCAGAGGTTGCTTACTCAGGCCTGCTCTCTCAGAGGTTCCTGATTTGTGCCCATCCCACAGAGGTCTCTGGCTCAAGCCTGCTCCCTCAGCAGTTGCTCCCTTGTACCTGCTCCTATAGAGGTTTCTGCCTTGGGCTTAGGGCTGGGATTAAAGGCATACATCACCATGATTAAAGGCACGTACAGCTCGATTTTTATGGCAACTAATGTAGCTACTGGGATTAAAGGTGTGTATCATTGTGGTTACTGGGATTAAAGGTGTGTGTTACCATAACCTGGTCTGTAAAGCTGACCAGTGGGACTGTTTTACTTTCAGATCTTCATGTATTCTTTATTTATTAAAATATAATTGAAAAACCACTACATTCCTGTTTGCTTTTGTCACAGGTGGTGCCTTTTTGCTGAATTTTGCCAGCTTGGAAAGGGCAGAAAGAGCCTCTGGGTTCTCTTATAAGATCACCATTCTTATTCATGAGCCCTACCCTTAAGGCATAGCTACTTCCTCAACTATTATTATATTGGAAAGTTGATTTCAAATCTGAATTTTGACACCTACGTACTGTAGAACAAATAGACAATCAAGTAGAATGTTGTGTCTTGTGATACAACACAAAATCCACACAGTTTCTCATGCATCATTGCTCAGTATTTTGGCTTTTTGACAATGGCAGAGGATGCCATTTGGTAAGCATCACACATTAATTTTTTTCTGGGTCAGTGGTGTAAAGTTTAATACTGTTTTGTAATGCTGAGCAGCAGCAGGGAATTGTGGCCCCCCAGTTATCACCACACTCAGAAGGTAAATGTTGGATGCTGCTGGGCTAAGTTTCTCAAGCTAAGTATATTAAATTTAGTTTTATCTGCATGATATTTCCAGTGTGCAGTGGGTGAGATGGGGGAGTTTCCTACCATAAGTTGAAGAGTAGTTTATTTTGTATTTGCACATGGTTTCTGGCACTGAAATCCCTGTGGTTTTCTAAGTGATAAAAATAACAGGGACTCCTTATGTTGTAGTATTTGACCTTCTGTTTTCAGCTCCTGAAACATCTCTATGTCTTTCACAATTGATAACAGACTTCATACAGACCCAGGTTCACCCTGGGGAGATGATTTTGGGCGAATGACTTAGATTACTGTAGAACTGGGATTGATCATAGGGGATCCAACCAATGTGATTGAGAGTTAGAGCTTTCAGCCCCCTCCGTCCCTCCACAATCTCTGGGAAGAGAGGAGAAGGACTGGAGGTTGAGTTAAGCACCAACAGCTGATGGCTGAATTAAAATCATTGCTGTATTATGAATCTTCCCTTAAGATTCCCAACAAAAGTAGTTTGGAGTATACTAAGCTGGTGAATAATAACAAACTTGTGTGCTGGGAAAATGACTTCTCTCACACTGTGAAAAAACAGAATCTTGAAGGTCATGGCAGAGTTGAGTTAAATTGTAGAAAACCCTGCCATTGTCCATGAAGATGCAGGGGATTCCTTTGTGTGAGGAAGCTCATAACTTTGATATATCAGAAATTTTATGTGAGGGAGAGAGCAGTGAATTTTCTTCTTTCAATATATTATAAAACAATATCATGAATAAAAGGATAACTTCTATTTATAGCAAAGCATATTAGGAAAGTTTACTCTATGAAGAAAATTAATAATGGATTTTTTTCCTCAACATCATATTGTGAGTCGTTTCTCACAACAAATTAGGGGCCTGAATATAAAAACACCAGCATAATAAAAGCAAAACAAAATGATGTGTAGAGAAACTAACAGCCAAAAGAGCTAGAAGGTGCAGTCAGTATATGAACCAATGAGAAGCTATAAGTTAATCTGTTAGAACATATATTTGATTGCTTTAGAAAGTGGTATGATGGGGAATTCCCTTCTGTATGCTGTGAATATCATTTGGTTAATAAAGGAACTGCTTTGGGCCTATAGCAGAACAGAGCTAGGTGGGGAAAACAAAACAGAATGCTGGGAAAAAGGAGGAGGAGTCAGAAAGAAGCCGTGTAGCCCCTCAGGAGCCAGATGGAACTTTAGCCAGTAAGCCACAGCCACATGGCGATATACAGATTAATGGAAATGGGTTAAATTAATATGTAAGAGTTAGCCAATAAGAAGCTAGAGCTGTAAATGGTGTAATAACCAGGCTAGCTTAATATGAAACAGCAAATTTTAATGAAGGGATAGCTTACAACACCAGGGATCCAGCGATGAGCAGGAGATACAAAAAAGAGAGCAGTGGGGCTCACGCCTGCCAGATTTATATGTAAACATTAGCCCGAGGTGAACACGC